>NC_056741.1:121618807-121803279 GCF_019279795.1 Protopterus annectens
ACAATGATTCATCTGTGAATATGCCACAGAAAGAAAAGAAACAGAAATATAAACAGTGTAACTATGTTCAAACACGATAATTATACAGTTAAGTGCTATAACTACAATTTCTACTGCAGATGATTACTATATGTAAGCAGGGCCATATCTCAAGCAAGTGGTCATTGCACATCAAAGCCTGTTGCATCTATATACAGTACTTGAAATAGGTATTATATATATTCATGTGACAAGTAAACGTAAATGATGTACTTAAGTAAACCAGCACACTTGAAACATCACTAGTGGATATTCTCTTGTGTTTATTATTCTTCACCCCAGCAGTAAGCACTGCACTGTAAACCTCAGAGGAGATGTGAGTAACCCTGAATGATGCCATAAACTCCTTTGTTTTGGTAAGCTGTGGTATAGTAGATGGTCCACCACCTGTAGCACACTGCTCCTGTTCCATAGCCTCTACTCTGATCATGTCAATATGTATCAAATCACTGTCTGTATGTCAGACCGTGTCATTACTACAGCCATGGCCACCTCCAGGCTTCAACCATATGTCAACCATATGTGCCAAACATGGTCATGGAAGGGCTTATCAGAAGTGTGCACATCAATGACCCATTCATCATGGAGATAGAGGGCCTTCAGTATCACCTCATTTTCAGCCTCCAAAGAATGAGGCATGTATGAAGATGAGCCCTTAGTAGCCTCTGTCTTAGGAGGCAAATCCCTGCTGTTATGTAATATAAATTGCATTTCAAAAGCCAGGTTACTACATTGGTAGTACCTGAAAAATGTAATAATTACAGAAGATATACCAATACCTGTCATATGACACTGTACTACAGTCTGAAGCAAACATAGCTGCAGCCTACAAAAATAGAACCCAACAGTTTACTTTCAAATGCATGTGCCCCCCCCCCCAAGCAATAGACATTTAACAGGGGTAGGAGAGTCTACTTATGAGAGACACAACCTCCTAAACTGAGCAACACTATTAAAATTGAACACATACAACCTAAAACTCACAAGCACACATTTTTTTCTCTGTCCATTCTTGCATTGACACATATTAAGAGGTATTCCCCTCTACAAACAATTAGTAAATTGTAATGCTGGCAGGCTACAAAATAATGTAGAGATGTGTTGTACTACAACAATCAAATGCATTACTAATGATTTTCTGAGTGCAATCATACAATATAAGTAGACAGAACAGAGAATTGAAATATCAACACTGTACAAAGGTGCAGTCATAGGAATGAAAAAAATCACCTTTACATATTTGTGAAAGACTTCAAGTTCTGCACCAATTGTCCAAGCAATTATTTTCTCCTGCAGCACAAGGTGAAGAAAGTTCTCTGCCATAGTATGATGGGAGATCAGTACTCCCCATAATTGATATAAGGTGTAGATAACCTTCTCTGGCCACATTCGGTATACTAATTAAGTCTCAACTCATTATAATTTCTTAATCACTCAAATTGAGAGATGAGCGAACAGGTTAAACATTGTGTTGAGGTCTACATGATGCTAAGAACGAGTCTGAGCGGCACAGGAGTTGGATTAAAGGTATGGCAAGCTAATAGCTTCCAAGTTTTCCTGAACAGGAATAATGGTCAGTCAGTGATGAGTTAAACATCCATGCACACAAAGCCTACATTGTAAAAGGGTGTGTCACACAGGTAACTGTTATAAATACGTGCAAGTTCTACTTCTATGCAATCCAAACTGTAAAAGGGTGTGTCACACAGGTAACTGTTATAAATACGTGCAAGTTCTACTTATACACAATGGGAATTTGACTGAAGATTAATCCACATATTGGCCATGTCTAACACACCATATGTGAGGTGGCTGTACAAACATTCCAGGCTAATCTGTAGCCGGAGCAGGAATTACAGGAAAAAGTGAAATGGAGGTATGCTGTGCTTTAGCACATTCAATAGACACAGATGACACTGTTAAAGGTATAAATATTTTATGAATGTGTCAGAAAAAAAAATGTATGTAACTCACTTTTATTTGCAATGTTAAATCTGTCATCCCCTCAATATTTATGCTCTAATTTGTTTCAGAAAATAATGAAAACACACTATGGCTAAATAGTGCTCTGCAACTTTAAGTTGCCATTTAAGATTTACTGTTCCTTCCTAGCATATTTGACTCCACTCTCAGTAAGAGGTTACTTGGTGCAACATACTAATGCTGTGAAGAGTCCATTACAGTACATTTCCATTGTAGGGTTTGAACCCTTGCAATATGCAAATATTTTTAAGGTGTGTAACTGTGAACTCATTTGCAAAGAATAATCTCTCACACTTGAAAATATTTTACATATATCTTTTACTCACGCCTCATGTGTTCTGTACACTGTGGTGCCTGAATGACTTAAGCTACACATGCCACGGTAGTTAGATCGTACTGATAACAGTCTTTCAGTGGTCAACAAAGGGTGGCTATGCAGTGTAATGGCATTGCCATTACTGTTTCACATTGCTCGATCCTCTGGTGTTGATCCTGGCTAAGGCATCTTCTGTTTATAGCCTGTATGCCTATCTTGTGTACATATAGATATCCATCAGCTATTGTAGATATCTTCCACATCTCTAAGTTACGATGTATTTGAAATAGTGATTCTCCAGTCTATTTACCATAACCTACACTCCCTGGCAGTAATTCTGACCCGCAATGAATTATAACATTTTAATATACAAAAAGAAGTAAAGATTCAGATTATCAGTAAAACTGTAACTGATAATTTAAAAAAAAATATATTCATTAGCAAGTATTAAAACATTACATAAGCACTTCAGACACAGTCCCAAGAGAGTTATTTATTTATTTATTTTTTTTATGGATTTAAGTTAAAGTTGAGCAAACTTTGGCATTCAGCATCAACGGTGGTTACTGAAGGCTTTCCATGGCATGACAAAAAAACACTTCTTCATTACTCTCTTTCCAAGTCTAGCTTCTGCATAGATTGAAGAAAATAGGGAGGAACATCAGGAATGATTACAATGCCGCAGAGAGGCAAGAGGTATAGATCCGGGTATTGCAGAGAGCAATATTAACCTAAAATTAGTTGTACTAACAGCTAATAAAGTTTGCAGAAATCAAGGTCAAAAGTAGCTGTCAGACAACTAACTTAGTGTGAATATTCAGAGTATCCAAACCCTAAGGAGCTATAAGCATAGATCGTGTAGCTGTGAACCAGTTAGTCAATTAATGCCTGATGACTGTGGGTTCCTTTCCTACAAACAGCAGATTGGTGTAATGTGAATTTAGCAGTGCATATATTTAACAGCTGTACTCATACGTTACTATTTGGCCTGATGACATCATAATTATATGTAAATTGAATGTTATCTATAAAAAACATTTTATAATGTGTATATTATTTGTAGAATAGTTGTTACATGTGAAAGCAAATTGTATGTTAGCAATAGTATAAGGAAAACTAGTGGCCTCACGTGTTTATATCTGGATATAATCAGTCATAATAAAAATGTATCTGGACTGTGTAATGACTGTGTGACCTGCACATAAATAACCTATTTATAATCACTCTCTTTGTGTCTCTCCCTAAACAGTCTTTTTTTACTATCCTCTGGAATTGTTTTTTTTTTTTTGCTTGTTTGTTTGTTTTTATTACTGCTGGACTCTAATATGAATTAATGATCCATCATGAACACCAGCACACACAGACAGACTGACTACAGCATCTCAGCCTGACATCATACCATAAGCGGCATTGGCAGTGCCACCAATAGCAGCAGTAGTACCCAGCACTTCCAGGTGACTAACTACTAGCCTTGCCTCTAAAACTCCTGCACTGCCTGTCCCACCTGCATCAGGTAGCTCTGTCCTAGAAGCTGGTGTCTTGGTACCCCCCCCAGGAGTATAGCCAGTGGAGGCAGTGATTATGTCCCCAAAAGGATTTGGCAGGGCTGGTGGAGGAGATAATTGACAGAAGCCTCAGTGACTGAATTGGCCTCATGGAGAAAGCTCTGCAGCTCATTGTCAGATTGCTACCCCTTCCAGCATTGCCTGAGTTGTCTGAGGCAGGAGACAATGGTGACAGTTCTGAGGTTGAGGACTAAAATCACACTGAATTCAAGACAGAAGATGATGATCCTCTGAACACCCATTCATATCCCACATCCTGATGTTCTCCTTCCTATTGTGTCCATCACTATCCTTTTCTGTCATGTCCGTTTGTCTGCCCTGCCGCTTCACATTCCTGACATATCTTCCTCAGATATCCCCAATGTCCTTCTCAACTGTCCACACTCTCTCTCTCTCTCAAAAAAAAAGGCACTTGTCCTACAAAAAATTGCAACCCACACATAACTGTCATCTTGTCTATGTGTTAGTATGACACACAAGATTTAGTTCAACTGATCACACAACACTATTTATGTAGTGTAAGACATCATGTACAGTGTACCTATCTAAAAATGTCTAAATTATGTTATCATCATCATCAACCCCCTTATTTCCCACATTCATTAAGCTGTTGGAGTGCTGTGCCAAATGTCACCCTGTCTCTTGATTTGATGTCATTCAGCTACCTTCTTCAAAAGTCATGCTTGGGAACCACAATCCTTCCATCCCTTTGTTTGATGTTCTCATTTCTTCTTGCCTTCTTCCTAAGTGTCTCAAACCTTCTTTACCAGTTTGTCTTCTGCTTGCCTGCACATGTGACCAAACCACCATAATCTGCTACCTTTGACCTTCTCTGTTATTGTAGCTACTTGGTCTTCTGCCCTGATGTTCTAATTTCTCTGTCCTGCAGTGTACATCCTACCACCTGTCTCAGGCACTGCAGGTTTTTGTACCATACAGTAGTAATGGTTGCACCACATTTTTTTGTACACCTTAACTTTCATTTTCTTTGGAATTCTACTGTCACACATGACCCCTGACACTCTGTGCCAGGTTAGCCTTGACTTCCTCATTCAGAATTTCTCCTCAGCCAACCATCCTGGATACTTTAACCTGTTAACCTGCTCCACTATTTTCCCTTCTCTCACAATTCTCAGCTTCTCCAGATTCCAGCCAATTGCTACCATTACAACTATCGTATCTGTACACAGTTTCATCCCATGTGCCTTCAGTTTTGTATTCCATTCCCCTATCATTTGCTGAAGTTCTTGTTCAGAGTCTGCCTGTAGTGCCACACCATCTGCCCTCCAACCTGTTAGATAATGTAAGTCCATCAACAGTATGAAATGAACTCTGATGCACACCTACTTCCACTATAAAATCATCTATGAGTCCGATCACTGTTCATACTTGTGTCATTGGGGCCTTCTGCATAGCCTACACTAATTCTGCCATTGTTTCTGGGATTTCAAACTTTCACAAAACTGCCCAAATCAACTTTCTTGAGACTTTGTCATTTGCTTTCTCCAAGTCTAGGAATGCCCAGATGAATTCTTTCCTCATCTCTAGCTTGTTTGTAACTATCTGTCATACTGCAAACATTGGGTTGGTGGTTCTGCATTGTGATCTGAATATGAACTATTCGTCTGCTATCTTATTTTCTGCTGACCTGCATATTCACTATCAATTGCTCTCTCCAGAACCTTCATGCAGTGTGACAAGAGTTTGATATCTCTGTACTACCTGTAGTTGTGAATGATCCTTTATTCTTGTACACAGGCGTAGTATGCCTATTCTCCAGACATCTGGGATACTTCTTTTATTCCATAGTGCTATGAGTAACCTCTGAATCCATTTCTTAACCATATTTCACCCATTATCTTAAAAAAAAACACTTCATTCAGCTTCTTTACTGTATTAGTGTTTCCTCTTCCTGCTCCATTACTTCATCTTGCTTTTCCTGCTACTTGCTGCGGCTTCTTCTCTAAAGTGTAAAATTGCATCTTTTCTGTTCATAGGTTCATAGGTAGGTACTAGGCTATCGGCCCAAGGGCCTACGTAAGCCTAGCCAGCAAGGTACCATAGCTTATGCCACCCAAGGAAGTTATTTGTTACTGCTTGTTTATAGCCTGTTTAAATTGTAAGTGTTATTCTAAGCCTTGTAGTTTTGGTTTAAGCACTTGGGCTTTAGGCTAACCCCTTAGCTCTCCCTGGCCTTCTCTCTCAGATTCTGAAAAATATGGATGGACAATTTCTTACAGTTTCTCCTGCCAGTCTGGTTGATATGGGCATCCTGAAACAGTGTAGCAACTGCCTTATGTACACAGGCAACCACTTATTACTACGACCTAGGAACACAATTTGCGAGAGATGCAATTACATTAAAAACCTAGTGTCCATGCTCTCTCCCTCACAAGCCAGTATATCTGGTACTGAGAAGGTCATCAGCACAAACACTACAACTCAAACACCACCCACACCTATACAACACACACCCACATATGTGTAGGTCCTCAACAAAAACATACCCAAACAAAGGAGAACTCAGAGGAAAAAACTTCCAAAGCAAAAACACATGCAATCTCCACAGCCCTCCACACCACATACCACACATAGTTCAAACACCTGTGTCTCACAACCACTAAGGCTTAACCATAAACCCAGCATATTAGTCATTGGAGACTCCATTGTGAGACACACAGATGTGCCTCTCACCAGGCTGGATAAGGAGAAAGTCATGGTTAGTTGTCTTTCAGGGGCCAGAATCCACCATATCACACACGCACTCAAGTCTCTCAACAACAGGTACTGTTATCACTCTATCATAGTCCATGCTGGTGTGAATGACTTGAGATATACCTCCCTGGACTATAAGAAGAGAGACATGATTGAACTCGCTGAATATGTGTCCCAGGCAGGTATGTCCCTAGCCTTAAGCAGCATTCTACCATCACCTAGAATGATGCCTCAATACAAACATAAAATGATTGGCTTGTCCTACAGAATGATGTCTCAATATAAACAGAAAATGATTGACTTTAACAATTGGCTTAGTTTCTGGATTCATTCCAGGGGGATCCAGTACCTGATAGCCTGGGAAGATATGATTGAAAGACCACGATGCTTTGCCAGAGATGGCCTGCATCTGTCTCACTTGGGCTTCATGATTCTGGCAAAGGCACTTGCCTCCCCTATAGTGCCTTTTGTAGAAAATGTGATGAGGTTAAAACTACCAACATAAAAATTTCAACAAATCCCAAATTAAAGGTCTTGCTGCTAAATGCTAGGAGTCTAAACATGAAAATGCACTCATTGCAAGCATTCTTAACCCTGGAAAAATATTGACATCTGCGCAGTCACAGAAACCTGGTTAAAAGCTGCAGAGAGCACCCCAACCATACCTGGTTACTCATCCTATCATACATTCAGACCCCAAACTGTAGGTAGTAAAGCCAAAGGAGGTGGAGTTTCAATATATAAAAAAGACATACACACCTCCAGGCTGATCAAATAGTATCTTGCACAGAAGACACTCCAGGTGCAGTTAACCATTGACAACACCCCTATAAAAATTATAGGTAGCTACCGGTCCCCAATTCTGACCCAAGATGCCCAAACTGCCTACCTAGACCTCTTTGAATCTATCAAGATTCAACCATTTACCCTGATCCTGGGTTACTTTAACTACCCAAACATAGATTGGAAGAACTACTCATGCCAGAACACAAATGCCCAGAGATTCCTCAATTTTGTCAATGCAAATGCTTTGGAATAGCTAGTCGATACCACCACAAGATGTGATAATATCTTGGATTTGGTATTAACCAACATGAGTAACCATTGCAACATCCCTACAGTATCATCCTCTCTTGTAAGATAAGACCATAAAGCAGTCACGTTTCGAAGTCAACAAATCCCCCGACCCCCCTCTAGCTAGAGTCAAACAAAAAAACTTTTCCTTAGCTGATTACAGCCTCCTGAGGGATGATATAAACAGCTTCACAGCCCCCTACCCCACTCTAGGAATTGGCACCAGTATCCAAAACTATAACAAATTACTATACAGATATTTATATAGATGCATGGAATCAGGAATACCTGACAGGACTAAATCATCCTCCATAAGGAAGAATAAACATGTCTGGTGGACATTTGCAATAAATAAACTCTATAGCAAAAGGAAAAAATTGATGTCCAGGACCAAGAAGGAGCAGGTGTCCAATTGTAAGCAATCACTCCTTAGCCTAAACACACAAATAAGAACACTAGTGAAATCCTCCAAAGCAAACATTGAGTCCAAATTGGCCACATCTACTAGAGACAATCCTAAGGCCTTCTTCACATATGTCCGTAATCTCAAAGGTAGCACCCAGATCTGTTCAGAACTGGTGGTCAAGGACATCACATATACAAATGCTGTAGATATAGCAAACTTGCTGGCTGACAGGTTCAGTGAAAATTTCACCCCTCTGCCCCGTGCCCCCCCCCATCAGTAAATCAGGACATTCCCAGTACCTGCCCCCTTCCACTTATAACTAGGGATCAGGTCATGACTGCTCTCTCAAAGGCAATAAATACAGTGTCCATTGGACCCGATAACATCCCAGGCTACATCCTACATGAACTCAGGCAGAAACTTGCAGCACCATTAGGTGCCCTCTTCAACCAAAGCCTGAGTACCGGCTTTGTCCCAGCTGAATGGACGACAGCCACTGTCATCTCTTTACACAAAGGTGGAGCACCCACCAAAGCAGGAAATTATAGACTCATCAGCCTAACTAGCCTGATCTGCAAGGCCATGGAACGGATTATCATGGACCTCATTAACAAGGACATTAGCAACCTCCAAACACTCGATCCCACACAGTATGGCTTTGTCAAGGGGAGGTCATGTCTGTTAAATTTGGTTGACTTTTTTGAGACAGTCTCCAAAGCCATGGATGAGGGGAAGACAGTGCACACTGTCTACCTTAACCTGGCCAAAGCCTTGGACACTATTCCTCATTCAGGCATAATAGATAAACTCTCTCAACTAGACATCAGTCCATATGTTACCACATGGGTAGCTAACTGGTTCACTGATACAATCCACCTAGTCAAAATAGGGGAAGCCACCTCAAGCAGTAGACCTGTATCGAGTGGTGTACCCCAGGGTTCAGTCTTGGGGCCTTCTGTTATTTGGGATATACTTTTCTGAGGTACAAGTTTGCAAATGACTGCAAGCTAGGAGCTGTCATCAATTCCCCCAGTGATGTGGACATCCTCCGAGAGGGTGTCACCCAAACAAATGACTGGTGCCAGAAACATGGCCTCAAGCTGAATACAAAAAAATGCATCATCATCATCCCCTTTGGGGAGAGTGATGTCCCAACAAATTATCACATTAATAACGATGTCCTAAGCACACAGTCAGTAGTGAGGGATTTGGGCACCCAGATTAACAGCAGCCTGACTTTTGACCATCATGTTGCTTCCATTGTATGGAACGCTTTCTACATGGCCCACCTCATAAGTAAGGATATCTTATCCAGGGACAAGGAGGTCATAACATCCCAGTATTTTTCCCTTATAAGGCCCATTATTGAGTACAATGCCCATTCGGCATGTACCTCGCAAAGCACATGCAGCAGCTGGAGAGACCACAGAGGTTCCTCACCAGGGAATACAGGGCCTTAAGAAACTACCATATACAGATAGGCTAAAAGCCCTATCCCTCTACTCTGTTTCATACAGACTCTTCAGAGGTAACCTCTGTCTGGCATACAAGGCGATATTGGACCCCACCTTGATGGGGCTGCTGCATATCCGCAAGTCAACCTCTGCTTGATTAACCCACACACATGGCCTCAACCTGGTTTGTGACATCAATAGGACTTGGTGGGACAGATTTGTGCCCCCCATATGTGGAATAGACTCCCTCTCCACGTCAAGCAGAGTACATTTTTACCCCTTTTTAAGCGCAACCTGGATAACTAAATGGGAAATAGAAAATACATCCTTGGGATTCCACCCATGTCCCTGCTAGTCAGAGGCATCAGGTGCAGATTTGTCTATGTATGGGCTAAACTCTTGACTAGGCTTATAAGGGCCTCAGGGCCAATAGCCTAGTAACCTCCTATGATCCTATGATCATATCTGCTGTGACCTCATCTAAGCTAGCTGTTTTTTCTTACTTTATTTTCCTTATTACTGTTCTAACTTTTTCTATGATGGGTTCCTCCTTCACTTTCTTCAGAGGCTGTCTCTGGGGTAGTACAGCTTTTACATGATGATCTTCATTCAGAAGCTGCTTGAAGTACTCCTGCCTTTAATGCCTGGTGCAATGGTGAGCAGGATGTATTCCTTCTAATCCTGGTCTATCTTTTTCTATCTCCCACTTTTTCTTGCACTCCTTCTTTCCTTTGATGACTTCCTGGACTTCTGCATTCTACCACCAACTTTCCATATGCACTTTATTTCCATACCTGTCTTATATGTATGTCTGCCCTATACCTCACAGATGCTATTTTGAGGTGTTGCTATTCTTCCTCATCTTCACTTATTTCCTCTTCTTCCTGAGGAGTTGGACATATGCACTTTGTAGAACTATTGTGCTTTCACTTTCCAGTCAATGTCCAGGGCTTAAACCTACTGTATTTTGATGTTTGAGCTTTCTCTGACAACTGCTTTCAGCTGACTGCAGCAACCAGTGGTTTATACTGTGAGACAACAGTTTCACTGGAGCTGATTTTACAATATCTGACTCTACCTCATGTCCTTAACTTACCAGTAGGAAGTTTACCTGAGTTACATGTTTATATTCAATGTTCAATGTGTAAGGAGACAAACTCAGAGTCTAGCTAGGCCTTCAAAGAGTTTGCAGTTAAAGTACTCAAAGATAAAATCTCGCATGTACTCATCCAATTCATTTTTAAAATTTGCAACTTGATCAATCATACTAATTCTAAGTGGAATCAAATTCAACCATCTACAAGCTCAAAAATTAAATTTTTAATAATTTTATTCTACCAACAGGTAGTTTCACAAAAGTTATTTATAGCAGTTACCATTTTAATCTACCAACTGGTAGCTTCACAAACAAGTTATTTATAGTAGCTATATGATTACTACCATTGTTTATTTCCACATTATCACCATAACTGAAACCATGGAAACATTTATGAATTGCTATTAGGTCATCCCTCATCAATATTTAATAGAAAAATAGACAATTCCTTTAACCTTCCATCAAATCTCATACCCCTGAAACCTCTAATTTGTCTAGGTACCAGGATGACATATTTTGTATGTGGACAGGTAATAAGGAACTTATTCCTACATTTATTAACAGAATTTCACAATACACTGACTTTTTAGAGTTTACATATAGTATAGGTGACATTCAAGTAAATTATCTGGATGTATTATTGATCAAGGATAGTAATAACAGTAGGTATAAGAGCCTAATTTACAGGAAGCCCACTTACTCGAACTCTTTTCTTCATTTTACCAGCAGCCATCCCTTTCATCAAAAGAAAGCGGTAATTAAAGGACAGTTGGTTAGGGCTGCCCGTATGATCACAGACTTACACGATCTCCATTCTGAATGTTTAACACTCATGAGCATGTTCGTTCATAGAGGGTACCCATCTAACCTAGTTTTTAAACTCATAAATGAGGTCACTAGTAAGCGAGAGCAAGGTTACTTCATTCCCCTTTTAGGGGATCATTCTCCAGGGCAGATAACTACCTCCCAGGAAGATAACCTAGAAACAACTGACACGCTGGATACTGTTCTAGGGACTAAATCAGAATATACTATCAGTTTCCTACACACTTTCTCTTTAGATCACCAGCTAATCAAGGAAGTGTTATTTAAAAACTGGGACTTAATTAGAACAGATCAGTGTATAGCTAGACGTTTAAATAATGGCCCAGAAATAACATATAGGAGAGGAAATAACTTGAAAAGTATTTTACAAAACAAGATAAAGAAGCAGCATTCTAACAGACCACATGGCATGTTTAAATGTGGTACATGTGCCCAGTGCCATGTCAAGGTCTGTAGCCACATTAGTCTCAACAATATTGTTTATAAGATTAACAACCATTACAATTGCCAAACTAAAGGCATCATTTATGCTGCTAAGTGTAATTTCTGTAAAGCCTTCTACATAGGCAAGACTGAGCGTAGATTCAAATCTAGAATCTACGAGCATCAGTATGCCATTAGTAGGAAAGATAGTACTAATGCCTTAGCTAGGCATATTATGGAGTATGGTGATCACTCCTTCAGTTACATAATATTAGAACATAGGGAACCTGACATTAGAGGTGGAGCCTGGCAAATCCTCCTGGAGATGGATGAGCTTCCATGGCAAATCAAAACGAGGGCACGCATCTTTCCTGGTATAAATGATGTTACATCAATCAAGTGTATTTTGAAGTGGCTGGCTCATAATAGGTAACCACTCATCTAGTCTGCAGTAAGGAAGGGTAATATGCACCACATTCAACATTTCTTTTTATTTTCATTTATTTATTATTCATTTATTCTTTATCATTATTCATTATTTATTATTCATTATTTATTTTTTATTCGTAATTTTAGATGATATTAGTATTTGCACTTTATACAAGATCATTGTTAAACAACAGCATAAGCATAAGAAACTATGTGCTTTTGTGCTTTAAATTTGTGTCAAGTTGAGCAAGACTGGTAAAAGCATTTTCTTGTTTAAGGTTGTCATGGTGAAAACTTAATTAGGTAATGCACTATATGCTGATTGGTTATCAATTTTTAAACCATGTATAAATGCTAGAATAGTAACTAGTATTCTGTTTGTCTGAGGAAGGCGAGATACTTATTTTGCTGAAAGCGTATATCTTATATACATTTTTAAATCGAACGCTAACGTTTTAACAGTATAATAAATACTTGGATTTTTCAACATACAGAAGAACTTCTCTCATTGTTCCTGGTTCGTTTTAACAGTTTTTAACCAGTGGTTTATACTGCGAGACAACAGTTTCACTGGAGCTGATTATACAATCTCTGACTCTACCTCATGCCCTTTCCTTACCAGTAGGAAGTTTACCTGAGTTACATATTTATATTCAATGTTCAATGTGTAAGGAGACAAACTCAGAGTCTAGCTAGGCCTTCAAAGAGTTTTCAATTAAAGTACTCAAAGATAAAATCTCACATGTACTCATCCAATTCATTTTTAAAATTTGCAACTTGATCAATCATACTAATTCTAAGTGGAATCAAATTCAACCATCTACAAGCTCAAAAATTAAATTTTTAATAATTTTATTCCACCAACAGGTAGTTTCACAAAAGTTATTTATAGTAGTTACCATTTTAATCTACCAACTGGTAGCTTCACAAACAAGTTATCTATAGTAGCTATATGATTACTACCATTGTTTATTTCCACATTATCACCATAACTGAAACCATGGAAACGTTTATGAATTGCTATTAGGTCATCCCTCATCAATATTTAATAGAAAAAAAATACAATTCCTTTAACCTTCCATCAAATCTCATACCCCTGAAACCTCTAATTTGTCTAGTAAATACCCTAGAATCCTTTCCAGTCTCCCAAACTGTCTACAATTATACATGCAAATTGGTACACCATATTCCATAACTGGTCTTATTACAGCATTATAAATAGATAATATGACTTCCTTCTCCCTATTAATAAAAGCTCTAAATATTTTTCTAAGCTCACAATAAAACCTTTGAATATTTTCTGTATTTTTATTAGATGTAACTCAAAACTTAAATTTGTATCAGTTTAATACCCATATCTTGGACAACCTATACTTCACCAAATAGACAGTTGTCCCTTGCATAAGGATAGAAATGACTATCATATCCATAACATATTGCACATGTATTTGTAACATGAAGTTTCATACTATTAGAGGCAGACCATATGGATATTTCATCCAAATACCCTTGTAAATCATATTGGTCATTAAGGCATGTTACAGCTTAGTCAATTTTGGAATCATCAGCACATTTGCATACTCATATCTTGTTAAGTCCTGGAAAGCTTGCCATAAATAGACTATGCCATTCTTCCATTCTGGATACAATAGAATAATCTTCACTGGTTCTGTTCAAGCAGCTTTATTTTACACAAACACATCATTTCTGACTTTAACTTGGGTAACTTATATACAAATTAACTGTGATCATGCATGCTCTCACTGTGGCTGCTCTTACAAAATGGCACTAGGGATTGCATGTGTGTGGAAGTTATACATGCATGTATAGCCTTCATATGCTTCTTAAAGATACAGCACACATCACTTGCACTCTGATCTACATCTTCTCTCTTTGAGAAATAGATCATACAAAGCTATGAGTCTATTAGGCATGCAGAAATCACAAGTAATTCTTCATTATGCATTATACAATACTAAGTACACGCATATATATATATATATATATATATATATATATATATATATATATATATATATATATATTGGTTCACTATAGAATCCCAAAATACTGAAATCCTGAATTTCAGTATTTTGAAATTCTATAGCCGAAGCCTTGAAATACCGATACCCCATAACCGCGAAATTTAAAATCGCGAACCTACAGTACAAATACACCACACACATACACATACACACAATCTCCCCCCACAATCAAACATTCCTACACTACAAACAAGCAGAGGGGTAAGCCCCCCTGTCCCTCCCCACACCCCCACTTATATATACTAACTCCGAGATTGCACAGTCACACACAAAAGGTAACTCACACACACACACACCTTTCACAGCCCTTTGCACACACACACATCACAGCCAAAACACACACTAACATACACTAAAGCCCCTAACCAATACACTCATATGTACTTACTTACACTTACACCTATGCATTCACACACCACAACACCAGAAGCTCCGAAGTTCGGTATTTTGAATTTCACGCTTCTGGTGTTTCGGAATTCCAAGGCTTTGTCTATAGAATTTTGAAATACTGAAATTCAGGATTTCAGTATTTTGGGATTCTATAGTGAACCCATATATATATATATATATATATATATATATATATATATATATATATATATATATATATATATATAATATATACACACAATCAAGTCCACATTGCTGCGTATTTCACACTAGGCTTTGATACTTGTCCATATCATGTGACATAAAACTAGGAATTGGATTTAGCAACTGGAACTGTCTCTGGAAAATGTTTGACCTGTGGAGTGTTCGGAACATTTTCTGGAATGAAATCAGAATTTTGAACACATGCTGGTATGGGAACAGTGTCTGATTCCCTCTTAGATATGAAGTCTGCATCCCAGAAACAATGTTGTGATGGTAATGATGATTCTGGTATAGGAAGAAGATGTCTATGATTCCTCCTATATTCCACACCCTCGAAGTCTACCATTTAAGATTCTGGTGTGGCAAAAATGCATGTAATCTGTCCTATTTGAACAAAACCTCTCATTGTCTGGATTCGTACCATCTCTCCTTCCTTCAATGGATGAAGTAATCTGCTCAATCGGTTGTAACTAGATTTCTGGATATTATCCTTCTTAAACAACTGAGCCTTGATGATTTTATTGTTCTCAGGTTTATGCTTCAATGGACTGGAAGTAATGGCTAGCATAGTTCTAGTTTGCCTGGAAAGTAGTCTTTGAGCAGGTGAGCCAAGAATATCATCACGGGGTATGTTTCTGAGTTTAAGTAAATTCAAGAACGCATTTGTATTGTGACACTTTGACCTGTCAAGTAATTGCTTTGCACTTTGCACCGCACATTCAGCTAGACCATTGGACTGAGGATATTCAGGACTACTAGTGACATGTATAAAGTCCCATTCTTTGGCAAACTTCTTTAACAACTGGCTAGTAAATTGAGTATCATTTTCAGAAAGAACTTTGTGTGGAGTACCATGAACTGAGAAATGAACTTTCAACTTAGTAATAACAGAGTGGATGTTAGGTTAGGTAGTAGATCAATCTCAAACCAATTCAAATAAGAGGCTATCAAAACCAAGTAGTGTTGATTGATCCACTTAAAGATATCAGTTGCAATGATTGACCAAGGTAGTTCAGGAACTGGACTTAGATGAAGTGGTTCTTTTTGCAAATGCAGTCTAGCACTACTGCATACTGAACAAGAAGAAAGTACTTTTTCAGTGTCTTTTGGTAATGAAGGCCAAAACGAATTCTCTCACTCTTCTTTTAGTGGATGTGGATCCAGAGCAGCTTATTAAAATGTATATTCATTTCAGTTTATTAATGATGCTATAATATGATTGTTAAAAAGCAAATATAATTTGTATGCAGGGCTGGGAAAAATACAGCTTCATAACCAAAAAATATTACTGTGTCTTAACTGCATTCTTTTAATATGTAATAGGGAAAAAGTACATGTAGCATGAAGTTGAGGCGTGCGAGTTACTACAAAAAGGATTTTTTTAGCCTGACTCCTCCAGACTAGGAGTGCATTATTGCTAGTGAAGGTTTGAAACATCCAAAACAAGACCCCTTGGAAGCAAGTGGATCATGTATAGAAAGGTGTTCACATGAAGTCCGAGACGAAAATCACGAGGGATGAGGACATTTGCAAAGTTTACTATTTGCTAGAGTTATTGTAATGTAATGAAAGTGCATGACAAGGTTTGATAAGAAAATTGTAAAAAAGATGTAGGTTGTCTCTCTTCAGAGGGACTGATTAAGCATTGGCTATTAAGATTGTCTCCCAGCGTTATAAGAATAAAATTTTTGTTTGCACATCCTGAAGTGTTGTTCCTGACTGAAGGCATATAAGGTAAATTCTTAATATTATTTATTTATGACTGTAAAATTTGGTGCCATTCTCCGGATCTGAACTTTGGTATTGCTGGAGGGAAGTTCTGAAATAGAGCCCATCAAAGATTTTCTGTGAATTTCACACAGCTTTGTATGTAATAGTCATAGACTCAGATGTGCAACTATTCAGGGTGTGCAAACATACTAGCATTGCCAGGGAAATTGTTTGGTAAGGGGAAAGGGTTGGTTTGTGGGGTTTTTTTCTTTACTTTTTTTAGACAATTTTAGCAAACTGTAAGTGCATGACTGTGTTTGTAAATAAGTGCATGGCTGTGTTTGTAGTATAAGTGCATGACTGTGTTTTTGTTTGACTGAGTTGTTTGTAAGGTATATAAGTAATAGTGGGAGAACCCCACAGCAAAAGAGTATAGTAAATGCATGTACACATGCAGTGAAGGACAAATTAACACAAGAAGGTGCCTTGTGTTGAGGATGATACCCTCAGGATAGAAAGGTAAGAACTATGAGAAGTGTTTTAGTCTGTCAATGTATGAATGTATGAGAGAAAGAAAAGAAAAAGTTAAAAGTTAAAGATAAAGTTAAAACAAGTTAATGAGCCCACCAGGTAACTGGGACGTAGACTACATACTGTTAAAACAAATTCATGAGCCCACCGCATGATTGGCACATAGACTATACAACAAGTTCATCAGCCCATAGCATGATTGGGACTTAGACTATATACTGTTAAAAAAATTCATAAGCCTACCGCATGATAGGACATAGAGGTATGCGCTGTTAAAATAAATTAATGAGACCAAAGCACGCTGGGACTTACAAATGTGATTGCATGGAAGTACCCTTAGAGGGTTCAAAAGAGTGGTCAGTTCTGGACACAGTACCTATCAACCCCATTATCCTAACTGCAATGCTGGATCTGTAACTTTTGAGCTCGCTCTGGGATGAAAGCAAGGGGGTACTGTGGGAAAAGGCTGATTGAAACCTCTCCTCTGTTGCTGCATGCTGACAGACTTCCTACTCTTCCCTCCCTGTATGGTGTGTGGCTTACTACAGTTATTTTCTGTCTTCAGAACTGCCAGGATCCAGGGGTTGTAAGGTAAGCCTAACATTTTTATTATTACTAATTTATAAAATAAGAAAAATGGGAGCAAAGATAAGCAAGTAATATCAAATCCCTGAAAAGGGAACACCTGCATATTTTATGTATTTATAACTATGAGAAGGACAGTTGGAAATATTTGCATGACTGGTTCCAGCTTACTAATAATTGTGCTGGTGGGGTATTTCCATTAAATGGAACTTATGATAAGACTAAATTACTGACATTGAAAGGTATTTTGGAAGAAAAGAAAAGCGAAGTAAGTGTGGAACAAATGACAGCATGTTATTCTTGGTTCAGTGAAGCACTTAAAAGGATATTAATAAATTGTTGTAACAAGTAAAAGAGGTTAAAAAGGCAGTACAGACCAGTAAAAAAAGGATCCCTTTATCCTGTCTTAGCAGGTTTGGAACAAACTGAGGATGGCCAAAAATCAGAAAGTTCTGAAGAGGATGATAGTCCTGCAGTAGCTACTGCACCCCCACTCCCATATGGACCAGTACAAGTACCTCCTGCACAAGACTCTGTAGTTTCCCAGACCCCTACCTTTCAGTCTACTGTCCACTGGACACCCAGTTTGCTTGATACTGGTAGATCTCAGACTGGTTCCCCTGTTCAATCTTCATCTTCTGAACAGGCATCTGCAGTCGAGTGGGGTTCTCCTTCCCATCCTTCTCAGATAGCTAGTACTTCTCCAGTGGGGGCATTAGTATTTCATACTCCTGTATCTCACCATACAAGCTCACATGACAGGGTACAACAAGAGATTACAACCTCTGGAGGGGCTCTATTGGCACCTCTCAGGGAAATTTGGGGGCTAACAATAGGGAACTTGTTCTTCATCCTTGGACCCCTGCTGATTTGTTTACTATGTCTAAAAGTTTTCCAAATATTAGAGAAGATCCATTAAAATTCAAAAAAGAATTAAAAACTATAATAGAATGTTACCGTCCTACTTTGACAGATTTAAATCAACTGCTGAGGGCAGTTACTTCTGATGAAATAAGAAAGCCGTTACTGGAAAAGGCTGGGATAACAGATTTCATTCTCACAGGGAATGCATTAACAGATAAATGAACAGCATTGTTAAACAAGATTACGGATGTGTGTCACGTTAGGGCTGACTGGTCTAAAATACAGGTGTGTAAACAAAATAAAGGGGAAGCCTCTGCAGACTATTTGAGTCACCTTAAAACAGTATTTGCTAGACATTCAGTAATACCAGACCCAGAAGAGTAAGCTAAGCCAGCTATTGAAGCAGCCTTTGTGCAGGGAAGTGCTGCAAATCACTGTACAGAGTGTCAGGAAAATGAAGGAAGGCTATTGAGGATAAGCTGTTACCTTTACAAATCAGGCAGTTGGAAAACCCAAAGGGTCGACGCAGAAGTAGGGGAAGGGGTAGAGGAATTGCTAGAGGATTTAACAAAAGTTCTGGTCATGAGGAACAAGGTGCAGCTGGTTGGCAACAATGAGCTGGCAGTTCCTCTTCAGCTTCATCTAACACATCTTGCTTCAATTGTGGAGAAGCAAGACATTGGAGAGGGGAATGCCCACACAGGCAAATGCAACGAGCCCGAGATACTTGAACTGAATGGCAACCAAATAATAATAATGCAGTTTTTCCTCCACCACCTCCTCAGATTGGAAGGAGTCAGGAAGCTCCATACTGACTAGGTCAAAGAAATAATACAGAAGTGAATCTTAACCCTCTACTGCCAATAGATCAAAATGGACCCTACGTTAAGATGAAAATAAATTCAAGGAAAACCCCATTTCTGGTGGACACTGGAGCCACTAGGTCAGTGTTAAAAATTACTTTAGATAGCCAAATACTAGTATCAGAGCATAAAGTCAAGGCATTTGGAGTAACAAATACTACTACAGTTACATATCCTGTTTCAGAACCTATAACCATTTCTTTAGGTCCAATCGAAGAAAATCATTCTTTCCTTTGAGTACTACTGCACCAGTAATCCTACTAGGAAGAGATTTATTATGCAAGCAGGGTTGTACTATTTATTGTACCCCAGAAGGGGTGTATCTAAATGTTCTAACAGAATCAGAGGTGGAAATATTGGCAGTTTTAGCAGAAGCTGAGGAACAGCCTGCTGGAAGCATACAGGCAGATGGAGAGTTACTACAGCAGGTACCTGCCAACTTGTGGGATAAGCATGCAAATGAAGTAGGTATGCTGTAATCAGCAGAACCAGTAAAAATAAAATTAAATCCATCAAAACCTCTCCCTGGAGGTCCACAATATCCACTAAAGCCAGAAGCAGAGCACGGAATCAAACCTGTAATTCAGTCTCTAATACAGCAAGGAATAATAATACCAGCTAAAAGCCCTTGCAATACTCCTATTTTTTCAGTGAAAAATCCAGGAAAGGATACTTATAGATTTGTCCAAGACTTAAGGGCTGTAAATATTTCAGTGCTGCCTACTTTTCCTGTTGTTCCAAATCCAGCAACAATACTGAGTTGCATACCACCTACAGCTAGTTACTTTTCTGTAATAGATTTGTGTTCAGCATTCTTTTCTATACCAATTCACCCTGACAGACAGTTTCTGTTTGCTTGTACTTCTCAGTGACAGTAATAAACCTGGACATGGTTGCTACAAGGATATACTGAGTCTCCTTTATTTTCTCAAATTCTAAAAAAGATTTAGAGAGTGTGACATTTCTGTGTGGGTCTGTGTTAGTACAATATGTAGATGATTTACCGATAGCATAAAAATTCCTTTTAGCAATGTCAACAGAATACCTTACATCTCTGGACTCTCCATGCATGGAAGGGACACAGTGTCGAGAGAAAAACTACAATTGTGGTCATCTCAGGTATGTTATCTTGGTCATTTAATATCTCAGGGTAGCAGGCAAGTGTTACCATCTTGTACTGATGCAATATCTAAGGCCCCACACCCGACTACTCAAAAACAGCTTAGGTCCTTTCTAGGTATGACAGGACATGGCAGAAAGTGGATCCCTAACTACCCAGAAATTGCCAAACCTTTGACAAATCTTTTCATAGGTTCATAGGTAGGTACTAGCCTATCTGCCTGAAGGCATTTATAAACCTACCCGGAATGTATTGGCTTTCGCCACCCCCTTAGATTAGTTCCCCTTGCCTCTGTCCAGCAGAGCCATTGAAGTGATTCCTGGGGTAAACTTTCTGCTTCCCATCCACTCGTCAAGGTTTCTTTTGAAGAGTGTTAGCGAGGAGCTCTGCCTAATGTAGATTGGAATCTTTTTCCAGAGCATGGGAAGTCTCTGGGACAGGAATCTATCCCTCCAGCAAGTCCTATTTATTCTTGCTGTGAGGTTTAGATCCCTAGAGCGCGTGGCTCAAGGGGATATGGTTTTCTTTAGGTGGAGCATGTCCATCAATTCTGGGTTGGACATGGCCTTGTATGTCAGGCAAAGATCACCTCTGAGTAGACGGTATGCAACCAAGTACAGCTGGAGTTTCTTCAGTTGAGCTGCATAGGGCATCTGTTTGAGGCCAGTGATCCTCTTGGTAAGGTACTTCTCTGGTCTTTCCAGCTGTTGCAGGTGTCTTGTAAGGTACATCCCAAATGGGACATTGTACTCTATGATGGGTCTGATGAGTGATGCGTAGAGGGGCACAATGACCTCTTTTGATCTGGATGCAAACCCTTTTGTGATTAGGTGGGCCACAAAGAAGGATTTTCTAACCACTTTGTCAATGTGATTATGAAAAGAGAGATTACTATCTACTTGGGTCCCCAGATCCCTTATTACGTCTTCTGTATTTAGGAGGCTACCACCTATGTGGTAGTTTGTGGGTACTTTGTTTTTCCAAAAGGGATGACTATGCACTTTTTGACATTTAGCTTGAGGCCATGGTTTTGACACCAGGTATCTGTCTCAGTGAGACGCTTTTGAGGATGTCTGTGTCAGCTGGAGAGTCAGTTATAGTCCCTAGTTTGCAGTTGTCTGCCAACTTGGTCAGCTATAGCCCTCCTGTGCTTGTCTGTACCTCTGAGAAGTATATGCTGAACAGGAGGGGTCCTAGGACTGAGCCCTGGGGAATGCCACTTGTAACCGGTTTCGAGTTAGACCTAGCCCCCACAACTCTTATCATGTGGGTTCTGTCTGTGAGCCAGTTGGCAACCCATCTCGTGATGTAGGGGTTTATGTTCAGGCTGGTGAGCTTGTCTATAATACCATTATGGGGAATGGTGTTGAAGGCCTTTGCGAGGTCCAGGTAAGTTGTGTGGACCACCTTTCTCTCATCTATAGACTTGGTAACTGTCTCAAAGAAGTCCACCAGGTTTAGGAGGCATGATCTGTCCTTAACAAAGTCGAACTGGGTAGGGTCCAGTGTTTGGAGGTTCCCAGTGTCTCTGTTAATGAGATCCATGATAATGCACTCCATAGCCTTGCAGACCAAGCTAGTCAGGCTTATAGGGCAATAGTTCCCGGGGTCTGTTGTGGCTCCATCTTTGTGGAGCAGAATAACTGTTGCTGTGCACCACTCTATGGGCACATAGCCAGTGGAGAGACTGAGTGTGAACAGTGTGTTTAGGTGAGGGGTTAGTTCATCTTTGAGCTCATGTAGGACACAGCCTGGGACACCTTCAGGTCCCATTGATGCTGTGTTTTTGGCTTTGGAGAGGGCTGTTTTAACCTGAGTGTCTGTGATTTCAGGGGCACTACCTTCTTCTGGTATGGTTATGGGCCCTTTTGGGGGTGAGAAGGGGGTAAAGTTTGCACTGAACCTGTCTGCCAGGATGTTGGTGATATTAGTTGGTTCAGTGTATTTTGTGCCATTCTGTACTAACTCCAAGCAGATCTAAGAATTGCCACTTAGATTCTTGGCATAGCTAAAGAATGCCTTATGGTTCTCTTTGGAGACCTTGGCAATTTTTCTTTCGAAGCTAGCCTTGGATGATTTTATGAGGGATTGTAGTTTCTTGCCGATACTGATCAGGGATGTCTTCTCTTCTTGAGATTTTACTCTTTTCTGTACTAGTTTCTTCCTTCTATTGTATAGCTTGTTTATGGCAGGGGTCCACCAGACTGGTTTCATTTTCTTGGAGGAGTGAGTCTTGGTTTTGCTTGGGATAGCATGATCCATGCATTTTTGTAGGTGCCCGTAGAGTGCATTAGTAAAGGATTTTGCAGCTTGGGCAGCATTATAATTTAGCATGGGGGCTTTGAAACTTTCCACTTTGGTCTTAAGTAATGTGAAGTTTGCTTTTGAAAAGTTTTTCACGGTGGTTTCTTTGACCGGGGGTGGGGGCAGAATGTGGGTATCCAGAGTGATTAGCTTATGGTCAGATCTAACCAGTGAGGGGTTGACCAATAGTGTGAAACACCGGTCGCTCATGTTGGTGATGAGCAGGTCCAATATGTTGTCACCTCTGATGGGGGTGTTGACCAGTTAGTTGATCCAGGGTTTTTGAGTTTATAAATTCTAGAAAATGTTGGGCAAGGGCATTAGTACTTGAGTAGTTCTCCCAGTTAATGTTTGGGTAATTGAAATCACCCAATATCAGGGTGTTTGGTAGGACCTTTTTGTTTCCCAGTGTTTCCATAAATGTGGAATGGGGGTCTTGGGACATGGTGGGTGATCTGTAGCAAACTACAATTTGAATTGCAGTTTTGCCCATTGTTAGTTGTACGTGGATGATCTCTGAAGCATTGTGCTGTGCCACTAACCTGGAGGTGTGGGTATCCTTAATGAATATGGATACACGCCTGCCTTTTAGATTTCTATGCGGGTTTTGTGACCGCAATGTGTGGTATGAGTTGTAGTCTGGTAGTGCTGGGGTGCTGTCTGGAGCCCTAAACCAGGTTTCTGTTACTGCACATATATCGATTTTCTCCATACTGAGGAGTGCCTCGAGTGTGTGCATTTTGAGGTTTAGACCTATGGCATTGGGTAGCATTACTCTCAGTTTTTTGTTACTTGTGTTATTTATGGCGGTGGGTTTGTCTTTTGAGCCTTGCCTAAAAAAGGCACTATGGGGGTGGCAAGAGCCTTGGCCAGTATTTGAAAGCCTAAGGGTGACAGGTGCAAGCTGTCTCTAGTGAAGCAGCGTGGCTTGTCGAGCATGTCATCCCATGCTGACAGACACTGGATCCCCTTTGAATGACACCAGAAGTTTAGCCAATTGTTGAAATTGATATTTTTTTCTTTATACCATGGTAACATTCTTGGTGAGGGCAGGATGCTACTCAGGGTCAGGGTCATACCGGCCTGGGCTACATGATCAGAGAACTCTTCCATGTCTCTTTTCATGTAGTCCAGAGAGGTATAGCTCAGGTAATTTACACCAACATGGACAATGACAGAGTGGTATTTGTACTTGTTCTGGAGTGACCTGAGTGCTTGTGTTATGTGGTGGATTCTGGCACTCGACAGGCAGCTAACAGTGACCTTCTCCTTGTTCAGCCTAATGAGTGGGATGTCAGTGTGCCTGACTACAGAGTCACCTATTACTAATGTGTTGGGTATGTTATTTTGCCTTAAGGAATGTGATTGCGTGGCACATTGGTTTTGTGAAGTATGTGTTTCATGGTTTGTGTTGGGGGGGGGTGGAGGTTGCTTGGATGTCTGCTTTGGAGGTCTCTGTTGCTTTTGCAGACTTTTATTTAGAGCCTCTGAGTATGTTTTCATGTATTTATGTGAGTTTTTTGCCAGGGCTGGTTTCATAGGTCTATGTGAGACTGGTGGTGTGATGCAAGTAATTCCCTTCTCCTCTTGATTGTCTGGTACAGTCTTGGGTTGAGAGAGCTTAGCCTCCAGTTTGGCTGTATAATTGCATCTCTCGCATGTATTACTGTTTGGTGGTAGGAGGAGAGGGTTGTCTGTGTACATGAGGCAGTTGTAACATTGCCTCAAAATGCCCAGATTCACCAGTTGGACCAGAGAGTACACCTGAAACTGCCCTTTGGACATGCCTGGATAGGTATAGTGAACTGTTTTACTGATTGGCTGGTAAGGTCAAATAGAAAGCAGGCTACACCAGAGCTTCTCCTTTGGAATAGTAAGGGGAAAATTAATTTCAGAATTTGAAGCAAGGTTTAGCTACTACCCCAGCAAGTGTTACCAAACTATAAAAAAAAAAATGTTATTTTGTCATGAAAGAAATGGATTTGCTCAAGGAGCACTTGCACAAAAACATGAGGACAGCTATCATCCATTAGCTTATTAGAGTACAGCACTTGATTCTGTTGAAAAAGGTTTTTCACCCTGTTTAAGGGCAGTTGCCGCTACTGCCATTCTAGTTAATATGGCGCAATCGTTGGTGCTTGGGCATGATCTCACAGTAGCTGTCCCTCATTCTGTATCATCTCTTTTGCTTAAAATGAAAACTCAGCCACTCTCAACTGCACGTCTAACTAGATATGAACTTACACTTCTTTATGCTACATCTATTTCTCTGATCTGCTGTCCTGTTCTAAATCCTACATCTCTGTTGCTTACTGCTGAGGATGGTGAAGAGTATGATTGTGTGTGTGTGTGTGTGTGTGTGTGTGTGTGTGTGTGTTTGTGTGTGTGTGTGTGTGTGTGTGTAACTAACTATTTACTTTCTCCTAGGGAGGACTTAAAGGACACTCCTATACCCAATGCTGACATGCATCTGTTTGTGGATGGCTCCTGTGGAAGAGATCAAACAGGGAAGCTACTCTCGAGAATAGCCGTCTGCACTGAAGAAACAATATTGTTGCAACAAAGATTAGAAGGTGTTCACTCTGCTCATATAGCTGAGCTAGTGGCTTTGCAAATAGCCTGTGAATTAGCCAAAGACAAGGTGGCCAATATTTTTACAGACAGCTATTATGCTTTTGGGGTGGTACATGATTTTGGGCAACTTTGGAAAGAGAGAGGGTTTTTAACCTCTTCAGAAAATCAAATTAAAAATTCAGGGTACATAAAATCATTGTTTGATGTACTTTTGCTACCTAAGAGGCTGTCTTTATAGGTTGTGTCTCTTCAACTTGCTAACACACATCATGGAGACATGTTATGCCAGAAATGGGACTGTACAAGTAGGGAAAAGCAAATGTAATGACACCAGGCATGAACGTGTGTTAGACTCCTTGCACTTAAAAATCTATGACTGGGGGCATAGCATGGGCGTAATAAGTGACCGTTACTACATCTGTGGTGATCGTGCCTATCCCTGGTTGACTACAAACTGGTCTGGATGTTGCTTTGTAGGCTATATTACTCCTGCTATTCAACACTTTGAATACCCACCAGAAGGTAGATTGAGAAATAAGTGAGCAATCCATTGGGCAGAGCAAGTATTTTCAATTTTTTTAATCCTGGGTATGGAGTGCAAAGGGCAATGCTTGAAATCACCATGCTTGCCCAAATTCAACAGGAGGTGGCCAATGAAACTTCACATCACATCAGGATGGCAAATCGAGAAATGACTGAAATGCAAACTGTGGTGTTTCTGAATCGAATGGCACTTGATATAATGCTTGCTGCAAAAGGGGGATCATATGCCCTCATAGGGAGTTGTTGCTGTTCAAATATTAGTGGCTATCATGATGAACAGGAAAATATGGCAAATTTCATATTACAAAGGGCCAAAGATTTTGACAGCACATCAAAACATTGGACACTTTTTGGATGGTTGGACTGTATTTTACATAACCTGGGAACTAGCATAATCCAGGGTATTGTCATTGTACTTTTTATTATATTTGTGATCATTTGGGTATTTTCTGTTCTAAAGGCTGTGATTACAAGATGTTGAACCTCACCTGCACATGAAATGCAACTGCATGCACCAATCAATGACAGTTCTATTTTGACAGAAAATGATGATACTATGATGCAGAGGCAAACTTTATCAAGTTAAGAAAAATAAAAATATAATTATGTATGTCTGGTATGACACTGATAGTGTCAGAGGGAGGAAACTGTTATGGGACAAGAGCAGCTTATTAAAATGTACATTAATTTCAGTTTATTAATGATGCTATAATATGATTGTTAAAAAGCATATATAATTTGTATGCAGGGCTGGGAAAATACAGCTTCATAAGCAAAAATTATTACTGTGTCTTAACTGCATTCTTTTAATATGTAATAGGGAAAAAGTACATGTAGCATGAAGTTGAGGCATGTTAGTTACTACAAAAAGGAAATTGTTAGCCTGACTCCTCCAGGCTAGGAGTGCGTTGTTGCTAGGGAAGGTTTGAAACATCCAAGGTCAGAAACAAGACCCCTTGGAAGCAGGTGGATCATGTATAGAAAGGTGTTCACGTGAAGTCCGAGGTGAAAATCACAAGGGATGAGAACATTTGCAAAGTTTTCTATTAGCTAGAGTCATTGTAACGTAATGAAAGTGTATGACCAGGATTGATAAGAAAAATGTATAAAAGAAGTAGGTTGTCTCTCTTCAGAGGGACTGATTTAACATTGGCTATGAATATTGTCTCCAGTGCTGTAAGAATAAAATTTCTGTTTGCACATCCTGAAGTGTTGTTCCTGACTGAAGGCATATAAGGTAAATTCTTAATGTTATTTATTTATGACTATAACATGGGTGACCACAATGCAAAATCTGCATATACTCTTGTAGGGAAGCACAAATAACAATTTTAACACCTTTGAAAATAATGCCATCTTCCATCAACAATTCATCTGTGTAAGAAAAATAGGCATGCAGTTAAGGTGGTAAACTAGATTTCCTTGATAGCCATCCAACATTAATGTAGTGATTGAGCTTCTGTAAAATTGGATAGTCTGAGTGTGATCTCTTAACTCATCAAGTCTAGTGGTGGAAAAACTATGCACTGACATTACATCAAAGTCAAAATTCTCTGCGTCAAGCTGCCAAATAGAGCAATTTGCCTTTCATGTAGAAAATTTTAAATTGTACTTTTGCAATTTGAGCATCATTCGTTATAATCTTGCTAGAGAATAATACATAGGCTACTTTAAAATAGTAACTAGAGGTTGGTGGCCAGTTTCAATCTGAATAACTTGACCATAAGTATAATCATGAAACTTTGAATGTGCAAATACTATTGCCAAAAGCTCTTTCTCGATTTGACCATACTGCATTTTAGTTTGGCTAAGTGTTCTAGATGCATAGGCTACTGGTCTGCCCTCTTGAAGTAGGACTGCACCAAGACCAAATTTTGAAGCATCACAGGAAAGAGTAACTGGTTTGTTCACATCATAGTATCCCAATGTAGGTGGGGTGGCAGTTTCTGCTTAAGATCTTCAAATGCCTCCTGGTGCTGTTCCAACCGTAACTATATAACATTTTTGCACATTAGCTCTCTTAAAGGTGCTGTCAACTCACTGAAGTCTGGTATAAGCTTGCCTAAATACTTGACCATGACTAGAAAATGTTGTAGAGTTTGTACATTGTCTGGTGCTGACATCTCAAGAATAGCTGTTGGCTTGGTTAGGCCTGATCTCAAGCCTGTACTTGTGAACAAATAACCTGCATAGGTATCTCCTGGAAGTCTGAATTTACACTTCAGAAGATTGAACTTCAAGTCTACTTCACATGCTCTGTCAAGAACTTTCTTTAGGTTTGTGTCATGCTCTACTTCAACATTGCCTCCAACCAATAAATCATCTACTATTATGGCAAAAGGATAACCCAAAAAAAATTAGCTCCATTGCACACTGAAAGACTTCACTTGCATAATTTATTCCAAATGGCATTCTTAGGAATCTGTATCTGCCAAATGGAATACCAAATGTAGTTAGAAATGAAGATTTGTTATCAAGAATTTATTGCCAAAATGAGCTCTTTGCATCCAAGACAGAGTAAACATTGGCATTCGGTAACAGAGCTACGTCTTCGACTATGCTCATTGGATGATACAGTCTCTTTAATGCTTTGTTCAGATCTCTTGGGTCAGTACATATTCTGATTTTATTTGAGCCTTTTTTGTGAGCTGCCACCATGGACAATACCCATTCAGTTGGTTCTGTGACTAGACAAATCACACCCTGCTGCACCATTTTATCTGAGCTTTTAACTTTATGCTGCATAGCTATCAGAACTTTTCTTGCTGTTCTGACTACTGCAGTGACCTTTGGATCTAACAAAATGGAATACATGACTGGAAGTTTGCCTAACGTCATCGAAAACATCAGCATATTCTGAGAAAATGGCTTCTGAAAAATTAAAACTTGGAAATGCACTTACATGATGGACTTCTTTAACCTAAGAAAGCAGATTCATTCTCAAACTATCTTTGAGACTCAGTGAAGATTTCACTGGCCTTCTGACTATGTAGAATAACAAATTGTAACAGTTCTTGGCCAAATAACATGAAAGCATCACTGAAACTTCGGTTTAAATTTCTTCACCTCCATAAGCAATGTCTTTCACTACCGGCTACATTGAGTTGTTTGTAAGTTCTCACTTTAGCAAATGTGTCTGCTGATATAACATTACATTTTGAACAAGTGTCTACTTTAAGCTCTGTGGATTGTCCATTAAGTCAGACAGTACAAAACACTTTGCTCCTTGTCAATAAAGTCACTGCATCAACTCTTTCATCAAGCACTGATACACCATCTACATAGAAAGGCTTCTACTGCACTGAGCTGAAGCAAGCTCCCTTTTTAGAATTTGCTAGAAAGCTGCATGTCTTCCTTGGAAACCTTATAGCTGCCAAATGCTTGGGCCTGCTTTTGTTTGCCACGTGTTGCATGCTATCTACATTTGCTCTGGAGCCTGCTGAAACCATGCTCTTGTCACTCGCAAGCATACTTGTGTGTTTTTTCTGTCACCTCATGGATTTGACAAATCTCTATAGCTTTGCTCAACATTAAATCACTGTCAAGAAGTAAAATCTTTCTCACAGCAACACTGTTAATACCACACACAAGCCTGTCCTTTATCAACTCATCTTTTAAGTCAACAAACCGAAACATTTTAGCTCTGTTTTTCAGGTCAGTTATATAAGCTGCAAATGTTTCCACTGGTTTCTGATCTCTCATGTAAAACAAATGCCAGTCTAATGTAATATTTGTCTGGAGGTTATGCTTTTCTCTGAACTTACTTGCGCTTCAAACACTTGGGGCCTTCCCTTGATTCACCTTGTACAACAATATGAGGGTTTTCACCTTCTCCTTCATATACTGCAAGGGGTCTATATTAAATCACCCTATGCTTAGAAAAGTGAACGCCGATTCATCGACCCCAAGTAAGTGAAAGCTTACAATCTCGAACACTCAGAACAGCAATTTTTTTTCCCCATAGAAAAAAAAATCACTGTTCCAAGAAACACACACACAACACATGCACAGCACAAACTATTTCTAATGTGGAGGGCTTCACCCCACCACACCCCTCTACTTAAATATACCAACTCCAAGACTGCACTGCAGTAACATAGAAGGCAAACTACCGAAGGCAGCCAAGCGATTTCTTTCCCAGGGAAAGAATTTGCTTATATGCCACTTCAGTACTTTGCCATTTCGCGCTATAGCATTCGATCAAGACGCATTCAAGAGAATATGTCTTCAATCAGTTAATAGGGAACCTACTGCAGGTGCATACACAAATGAACTCTCTCTTTCTATGGCCCCTGACCCAGCTAGGTTTAGCAAAATAAATGCTGTGGTGTGTGCATCTCTATCTGCATAAGCTGCTTATATAAAAAATATACTATTGCTTAAATATTCTCTAATTGTCTGCAATATTCTGATCAAATACAAGTGGTAGGGGCTTTTGAAATCTGTCTGCCATATTAACACATACCAGTGAAGGGTTTTGCAAATAAGCACAAACATACACACATGCACATATGCCAGAAACTTATGGCAGTATTTGTAACTTTGTCCAATGCCTTTTTGCTTCTAAATTTTATACCTTTTGGGCTTTTCAAAATTATGCTAATGGATCAACTTGTAGTACATGTGAATAACTGGACTTTGTGAAATACATTTCTTGGGCACTTTAACACTCTTGTAATATCTTTTTGCATTTCTAAAGTCATTTATCATAATTTTTAAGAAACATCTCAAATAATATTACGATGGAAATGAAATAAACTCTTGGGCACTGTAATACTCTTGTATTGTCATCTTTTTGCAATGCTAAAGTCATTTATCAACATTTTAAAAAGCATTTCAAATAACTGCATGATGCAAATAAACTGGACATCTCTTGCCCTAAACTCAATACCATTTTGAAGTAATGGCAGTTTTTGAATAACTGCATACGGCATACTGACATGTCCTCAAAATGGCAGTACCTTGCTAGGCATTTCTTTACAGTGCAAGAAACACTCTGTAATAGTGGCACTTTGTGAATAGACACACAAAGTGTATTTCATGAAATAGTTGCACTTTGCACACAATAAACTCTTCAAAATGCATGCACAGTAATAAGCACACACTGTAAGCAGTTTTACACACTTTGAGATACTTCAATAACTTTAGTTATGCCCTTGATACTACAGAACGTTGTAGTTATGCCAAAACATAGCACTTTGCCAAAACACATGTAGTCACCCTACTTTATTTTTGCTTACTGTGCCCTTTTTGACCTTATTATATTTGTTTTGCTCATTTAAGCCTTTTTATGCCCATTGCACTTTTCTTGTACTCATTTTACTCTAAACATGCCCAGTTTTACTTGGAACGCACTTGTTTTGCTTTAAACATGCTCATTTTGCTCATTTTCCTTTTACGTAACACACTTTTGTGCCTCCTGCTTGCTTAATAATGCAGTCTGTGCCCTTGTAATGTCCCTTTTTATCTTTTCTATCATATAAACAGTTTCTGCTATTTCTCATTACTTTGATTGTTTTCTGGCTCTTTTTGTGCTCTTTTCTCTCAGTTTTACCTTCACTGTCATCCCTGCATCTCATGGCTCTGGATTTTATTCTTTTTGATCCTGGTTCTGACACCATAGTCGCTCTCCCATTCTGGACACAATAGAAGAGTCTTTGTGGGTTCTGTTCAAGCAGCTTTATTTTATACAAACACATCATTATAAAATATTACTGACTTTAGGTAACATACAAATTAACAACTGCGATCATGCATGCTTTCACTGTGGATGCTCTTACAAAATGGCACTAGGGATTGCACATGTGTGGAATATATACATGCATGTACAGCTTTGACATGCTTCTTAAAGATACAGTGCACATCACTTGTACTCTGATCTACAGACTAGAATTAAGTATTTCACTGCAGATAAAATATCACCAAGTCTCACTGTTAAAAACCAATGATATAACCAGTTCTTTACCCATCTAACTACATAATGATTGTTACTATTCTCCATCATCAATGTAGCAATTCTTTGATGATGGATGGTATCAAAAGCCCTGGCCATATCAAGATAAACCAAATCAACAGGCATCCTCATATCAAAGGATCCCAGGGGAGGCTGGTAAAATATGAAAACGTTTGTTAAACAAGAGCAATCCAGAACAAATCTATGTTGGGTATAATCCCTCCCATTACTCATTGATTTTATAATATATTCAGAGATCACTGTTTCAAAACATTTAACTAGGATACAGGTCAACCTAAATGGCCTGTAATTCTCAACCAGAGTGGATCCCCCCTGCACTGTTTAGGTATGGCAAAATCAATGATTCTTTCACAAATTCTTAAGAAACCTTGCTTCCATTGATTTTGGAAATGATAATACACAAAATTATATTTCCCAAGAAATACCTATTTAACCCATCTGGCCTTGTAGCTGACCATGGCTTGATCTTTTCAAACATATTCTCAATATCACTATTAAACATGTTTGGACAGCCATTCACAAAGTTAAAAGTAATAGAATAATTACAAGTTTTCTCTGCTGATGTAACAACTATAGTCTCTAAAAACATATCTGCTGTCTTAGCATCAGTGATTCACCTTTCATTCACCATAATGTTATACCTCCCATTTGCATACTTAACCTACTCCAGATGTCTGAAAAAGCAATTTTATTATCCAACATAAAGCAGATGAGTTTCATCTCACTTCTTCTGTTAATAACTCTCAAATGTCTCTATGACTACTCGTCAGATTTAATAAATATTGAACGGCTACTCATCAAATGGAATCATTGAATGTTCATTCATAAACTAAAACAAAGAGTAAAAAGGTCACATGGATAACCAACTGGTTAAAAAACACAAAAAGAAAAATCTAGCAAAGCTAGACTTCTAACTGTGTGATACCTTAAACCTCTTGCATCAGAGGCCTCATGGGATATATGGAAATCACCCCTTAAGGATATCAGATGTTTCCGCTAAATGGCAATGCTGAATGTCCATGACTTTTTCTTTTACTTTAATTTTTAAGTCTATTTATGGACAATTTCAGGCCATTAAAGCCAAACCCCTCTAGTTGTGGGCATTCATTAAACGTGTGAGATGGGAAAAGTAACTTGTTGGCCAACATCAGGAAATTTGCCCTTTTTCCCACTGTAGTGCAATCTTGGAGTTGGTATATATAGTTGGGAGGGTAGGGGGGACAAATCCCCCCTGTTAGGGGGTGGGGGTTGAAGCCCCCCACCTGGGTGGGTTTGAAATATTCCATTGTGTGAGACAGGGCACTGTTGGCCAGCTAGTTACTTTCCCCATCTTACACGTTCGATGAAGTCAACATTAAATGAATGAACTTTTGATGACTTCCATTCGATAATTAGCCACTCAATGTTTAGTCAATTTGATGAGTAAGCAAGACTCCCCTCTCAAACACCTTTGAAAACTAATCCTAACTAGTCTGGATCTTTCCTTGCTATTTGCATTCAGTTTTTATTTCTATATTTATTCCACAAAACTTTAATCTTTTACTAGCCTTGTCCAACACTTTGCTCTTTCATAGTGACTTACATTTATATCTTTAACAACTGACAATGGAACAAACTTTTCCACAAGTTGAAAAATATAAACATAACATTGTTTCCAGCTGCTTTCAGTACTTCTGATGTAAGAACTTCATCACATTTCCAATTCCTTAACTTTTCCATAATCAAGGAATATCAGTTCTATAATAGACATACTTCAGTACTTTATCCTGCTTAAACAAATACCTACTCCTATTTTATATCTCCATTTAACAGTTAACTAAGGTAAAATTACACATTTCTCAGTAGTTTTATCTGTATTAGCCCAGCGTCTAAAATATTAAAACCTATAGTAGTATCCTTAACAACCTGAGTATACCCATGTTCATTGATACACCTTATTACTTCACCAATTACCCCTGCAACACTGGAGTTAATATCCAGCTGAACATGAGGTTCATTAAGATCTTCAACAATAATATCATAATTATTCTCAGAATAAGATAATTCATAGCCAAATTCCCTAATTTCTTCTGAACTTTGATTTGGTGGTCTATATTACAAACTTTAATCATTGTTTTTTTTTATAATACTTACTGATATCATCTCAAAATTCTTACTATTATTTATCATATTAGAATCCAACTTTCCATGAACATAAATTGAGCTGTTACCTCTCTTTTTTGTTTAACATTATGGAATGCCATACAACCTGACAAACCCAATGGAAGGTTCTTCTCCAAAAAGTAAGTCTCAGTTACCACTGCAACATCAGATCCCTTATTCTTAGTCCTTGTCTTAAAGAAGGTAAAGTTATTATTAAGGGCATTCTTGTATGTGATATTGAGAGTGTTTCATTTGCTTAACCATGTGCTGACCACCATCAAGCCATTTGTTTGACATAAGTGTAGAATAGCCCGTCCTTCTTTACATATGTTGCCCACACATGTGGACCCAGGTAGTCCTCATATCATGTACTATCTATCCCAATATACACATTCAGGTCTCCATTATCAACATCATCTCATGTTGTCCTGCTTTATCTAGTGGGTCCTGCAGCTGTTGCTTGAATGCAGTCCTTTCCTCCCTATCACAGCCCTGCTGAGGGGCATAGGCTGAGATAATGAGTAGTGCCCTCAATTTATACTTTCATTTGATTGACATGTTTTTGTCAGTAATTCTGATGACATCCCTTGCTGTCTTTTGAAGCCTCTCCCTTTCCACAATTCTCTCACAATTTCTAGTCTGTCCTCCCCCTCTGTAGCAGGGTCTGGATCTCAAGCCAAGTGGCTTTTCTGCAATGCCTGCCATCTTGTCTTCTGAATACAGAAGGTGTCCACCTCCTCCTTACTATCATGTCATCCACCTCCAAGCCACATCCCATCAGTGAAACTTTATTGAGTGTTCAATCTTTGCTCATATTTGGCAGAGTGATTAGTTTTACAGCCAGCTTTTTGCTTAACAGTGCTATCCCGGGTAACTCAACCTGAACAACTGGACACCTGCTGGCCAGTAGTATATTAATCCATGGCTGCTGGGTTTGATGGAGCACATGCTTAATAAGTGCACATAGACCCCTCTTACCATTATCATGGGTCCCTGGCTTAGGTCAGCATAGGCCAGGAACTCAGCCCACTTATCACCATCAAATTCCCATGCTCATTTTTGGCTACATTAGTCAATACAACCAAATCACCTAAAGACAATGTTTACACCACTGAGTGGCTAACTTGACATGGCACACAGTCTGTGATCTGTATTTTCTCATTTAAGGATACTGCGCACCATATTTTGTGTACACAGTGGTTGGTCTAGACAACTCTCCCTTGATAGGTACCATCTAGTGTCTGTGGTATGCTGCCCACAATTCTAATCTTAGGTAAGTTTGAGGTGGAAACACCAAGCATTTTTTGGCAGGTGGAAGATCCTCACAGAGACAGAAGTAGAGCATGCAAACCCCACAGAGGCATTGTTGGAGGTTAGTCTTGAATCTTGTACTTTATGCATAGGAGGCATATATTTGTATCATTTTGCCTAAATTTTAATTTAGCATGTGTTTTTTCAAGCATTCATTGTGCAATGCTTGGAACTGAACAGATTTGCTGATTATAGATGAGTATAAGTAATTGCTAGTTCCTAGAGCAAAAATAAAAAAAAATCCTATGCACGCAGTACGACTGCATCATTAATCATATACCAAAGCTTGTCAACATTCCACATCAGTAAGTTATTCAAAAACAATTAAAATGATGTCAGTTGTCTCTGTTCTTTACATATGCTTTCATGGCTTAAGGATTTCATGTTCCATATGTTGCACTGAAGTGCATACAAATGAGGGTGGGATTAACTCACATTTGTATTGTCTTTTTAAAAGTGTCTGCCTGTTAACGTGTAACCCTAACAACATTGCCTGAAGAATGTTATCACTAGCTGCATGAGTGAACAATTATTATTTTAACTGTAAGAGCTTCCATGTTTCAGTGTATCCCTGCCGTGATGTATAACTTTTCAGTCAACTATGTGGAGGGCTATGATTGGTACACTACTTTTGTATGTTTAACACTGCTCATACAATCATTACCATTGTGTGATATCTGCCAAATTATGTCTGTTATGTGGCTTACTGCACATATGTGATGTGACAAGTTTAACTTTGTTGTAACCTATTGACAGGTTTGGGTTTGGATATCAAATGTGACACACTGCCTTAATACCAAATCCATATTCCTTCAGACACACTGCTGATGCTGTCTCCTCAAATGTGTGCTTTCTGGCAACTGCTGTGCAATATTCCTTGGGGTGCTGTCAGTTAGTACATAAGCCAATGGAATGTGAGCTAGACTGGTGAGATGTCAAATAAAAACACAAAATGGTCTTAGTGAACAGATGTGATATGAGAAATACTATTTGGGTCTTATACTTTCATAGACAGAAGATTTTGATCCCCCAAGTGTTGTAACACCTTTTAACCATGGATAAATCCCCTCACACACTGCTGATAGTATCTCCTCAAATGCGTTTCTAACAACTATTGCATAACTTCTATTCAGACTCAGTGTGAAAAGAAATTAATGACCTACGAGAAAGGCTTAGTGAAGAGTTGTGATAAAAGAAATTCAGCTTGGTTGTTACACTTTCCATGGATAGATTTTGATCGTCCAATGTGTTTCACTCTCTTTCAACCATGGCTGTATACACCCAAACTGAAGACAGCATCCCTTGAAATGGTGTTATGACATAAGAAAATATGAAGGTGTTTTTGATCAATGCTAGGAGCCTAAAAATGAATTATTTTCCCTATAAGCCCTACTCAGCTTGGAGGTCAAAAACATTTGTGTATTGACTGAACCATGGTTTAAATCATTGAAATTAAATCTGACTGTGCAGTGCTATATTGCTTTTTACTCATTTAGACCACTGATGGTACAGGAGGGGAAAATAGGAGGTGTCTCTATGTTCATCCAGAAGATGTTTACATCTAGGCTCTTTAAGCAGCATGGTACAAGTGGAGCTCTTCATATCTAACAAATCAACAGAAATATCATTTACCATACTATCTCCAGTTATAGAACTCCCGCCATGATTAAAGTTAGCCATAATATTTATTTTTAAAATTGGCCTGAATGTATCCATTTATGTATCCATGTATTTAGAAACCTAAAAAGAAAAAGTAAAAAGTCATGGACATCCAGAAGCAATCATATAGTTAAAACACTTGATGTCCTTAAGGGGGCATTTGCATATATCCCATTGGCCAATATTACAGGAGGTTTAAAGTATCACACAGTGACAACTCTAGCTTGGCTAGGTTTTTCTTGTAGTTTTATTTTTTGCATACCCATTTAGTAATAATCACCTACATCACCCATGCCAAGTGGGTCACAGATAGGACTCGGGAAATCAAGTTATGGGATGCTACCATGATACACAGTGCTTGGACCTCTCCTATTTGATATATATGTCTCTGATATAAAAAGAAATACAAACGGTCTCTGGCTGACAAAGTTTGTGAATGAGTGCAGGTTATGCACAATCTCTGAATCTTCAAATGACTCCTACATTCTACAGAAAGGCTTGTCACAAACAAGTGGTGTTAGCAACATGGATTAAAACTGAATGCCAAAAAGTGAATTATTGCATCCTTTGGGAGATCCACTACCTGGGAAATTATTACATTAACAATATATCTCTGAAAGTTGACTGTGCAGTTCAAGATTTTAGAGCATTTGTAAACAGTGACCAAACATTCAATCGACACATATCACCAGTGTTAAGAAAGTCCTTCTATATTATGCAGCCGATAAGCAAAGTGATAACTACTAAGTCCAGGGATGTCACCCCCCCTTACTCTGTTCATCAGGTCAATCAAAGAGTATAATCTCCCATTTGGTATATATGCAACATCTTCAATGCCCACAGAGGTTTCAAATAAAGAGAATACAAGGCTGAAACCATACGTACTACATGGGCAACCTCAAAGCAGTGAAAATGCATTTGGTATCTTACAGACGTCTGAGAGGGGACTTGTGTCTGGTTTATAAGGCATCGTCTGACCAAATAATGATGGATGTACTGGACATCTGCAAGTCAAATGGTATTTGAAATACTTGTTCCAGGGACCTATACCTTTTCTGCCACTTAGAATTCTTTTCAGGTTATATCTAATCTGGAACAAACTCCTCATCTATGTAAAGCAAAGTTCATCCCTGTCCCCATACAAGTATAATCTTGATCTACTGATAAGAATAAGAAAATGTGCCGCAAGACAGTCATCTTTATTACTTATGGACAGAAGCAGCATCTAACTCTCTCTCCTGCAATATGGTCCTTATAAATTTTCAGTGGTATTACTCTAGAAATAATAACTAGCTCACCCAGGATTATCACTATCCTATGCATAGCAAATAATCGAATAAGTGAAATTGGGTAAGGGAAATTTGAGCTAAAGGGTTACTTGACTAGGCTTAAACTGGCCAACAAGGGCAATTAACCCAGTACTCACCTATGAACCTATGAAATGTGTGCTTTCTAAAAACTTCTGTATGACATTTTCTATCAAATTCATAGTTGACTAACAGGTCAAGAGAATGTGAATTAGGCAGAAAGCAGTTTTTGCAGAGCAGTGCACATTGTGTTAAAAGCAACTGATATCATGTAAGAATGACTTAGTGAATAGATGATGTAATAAAGTTTGTGGTATTTGACAGGTGTAAGATTTTTAATCTCCTAAGTGCTGTACTCCTTTGTAAGTATGCCGGTTTTGTAATTTACATTTTGTACCTTTCCTTGTGTGGTAGTTACCAAAGATAACCATCACTATTCTAGGTTGTAAAACAGTAATCATTCCTCTATCCATAGCAAATCCTGAAGAGTGGTATAGATGTTCTGACCAGATCATGAAGAAACATAAGCCTTATACACACAGAGCAACAAGGCCACATGAACAGACATTAATGTCAAATGTCACAGCTACGATAGTTTAATTTACCCCTGATGTGATGTTCAAATTGTCACTAAGTTATGATGTGGCCTGTGATCCACTGATCACTTGTGTCTGTTTCACAATGCCCATTTTGCAATCTTCCATTCTCGTAGAAGCTACTGTACAGGTCAAGAAAAAGTGACTTAAGTAGGCAGAGGTTCAGAGCCACTCTGATATACATTGTATCAGTATGTATACTGATTGATGTAAGTAGGCAGGGGTTCAGATCCACTCTGGTGTACATTGTATTGCTGTGTAAAGTGATTGTAGTTGTGCAATAGTGGCTCAGTAAACAGATATGTTCTGAGAAATTCTACTTGAATATGACACTTTCACAATCTGAGTGACTGATCCCTTTAGTCTTGTTCTCAATTTCAACTTTAGCTTGGGTGTCATTTACTGGACAGTGGTAACTGATACAGCCCACGTAGTGTATTAGCTGGGACTGGTCTGGTCAGGGTTGACAGATTATAAGTATATAGATTGATATCTAGTTTGACTGCACACTTAGGTATCAGTTGCTGGGCAGTAGTAACGCTTATGTACATTGTGCAGTGTATTGGCTAGAGCTGGTTTGGTCACGGTAGACACAGTAGAAGAAAAGATAGATATCTACTCTAACTGCTTGCCTGTCAGTTGCTGGACAGGGATAACTGTGACAATACTATTACAATTATATTAAGTGGAATTGTGCAAAATGTTTTTAATATGATGAGGTACAAAGCATCAGCCAAGATACCTCCATTCATTGTATCTGAAATAACCACAAATAAATTTGTAACATAGGGTATGCTCCCACAGCTCTATGATTTATTAATAAAAATATTTAAGATTAATTGATGTGGTACTGGTGTATCTTTAATGGCATAACAGGTGTTCAGATTTTCATCTTGCCCTTCGACATGAGTCAGAATGACTACTGAAATTTTCCATACAAGAATTAAAATAAGAAATCTTAATGAAATAGCTAATAAGAATAAAAATGCTTTATGATTTATCCAAAATTAAATAGAAGAAAGTTTAACAACAGAAAAACACAATCAACGGTAATTTCTAAAGTTATAATCAGTCTATCTTCAGGATTTAATAAAATCCATGTAGGAATAGTGGAAGGTCTACATGGAAGTTACCATGGCCATGTATGCGGAACCTCCTCAGCAGCGTGGCTTGCATAATAATGAAGGTGCGCTACTGAGGGAAAGCCATGTAACTCGGTTATGGAATCAGTGTAGGGAGTGTGTTACTGTGTCCAGAAATTAGTAACACCCCCCCTGCACTGCCAAAGTGCTGGATAACAATGTTATATCCACTAATAAAATATGCAATTATTTTTATTATTATCATTATTTTTTGTGTTTGGGCAGCTCTTAGCAATGGACATGTGCCAGACATCTAAAAATAGAAATCGGATACATTTAATTATTAAGGAAAGGTCAAGTTTAAGTGAGCGGGTTTGTGTGGCACGCTGCCATGCTTAGCGGTGCTTAAACATAATAGAGAGATATATGTAAAAGTATAACACCATTTCACATAGCTATGTAGCCGAATGGTTAGAGTGACAGTCTTCTGTGCAGTATGTGCAGGGTTCAAATACACAGTATGGGACATCTTTTAAATCCCAATTAAATTCTGTTTGATTACACAGACAGGTCATTAAATTTAATTTGCAAATATACATTTATGAGAAGTATTATTAATCCTTGTTTGAAATTTGTATGACTACACAGAGAGCGTATGAAGCATTTATGTTGCAAATACACAATTATGAGAAGTATGTGTAAACTCTTGATGCAATAATGCAATTTTATTTTCCAAGTACACAGTTATGAAATGTATTATTAAATCCTGGATTGCTGCACTATAGCTAAGCTCCACTAAGCACTGCTACACCTAGCCAAGCACAGCTTAAACCAGGAATGCTTTAACAGTGCTTATCTGGTTTGCACATTGCTAAGCAGTATGAAGAACTACTAAGCAATGCATGTTTAAGCATTCCTGGTTTGCGCACCACTGAGCATTGCTAAGCATTGCCAGCTTAAACACTGTTCAGTTGAGTTCAGCAGATTTGTGCAGTGCTAAGCAAAGTGCCACATTTTTAAAAATTGTCCAATGGCAGTAAATGGTGGGAAAACAGCCTTATTTAAGTGCAATAGTCAGGAATACAGCCAGAACCTCTTGGAGTTGAACTTGGCAGGAACTATGGCAGGGGTTGGAGAGGGTGCACGCTTCCAGGCACAGCGGATGGGCATTCTGGAATCCAGGATCATGGTTGGACTCCTTGTAAAATACCATGGCGTTCAGCTGCTGCAGGGCCAGTACCAGGGGTTGGAGTACAAATTAGAGGCCTGGGACCAGCTGGCACGCAATATCACCAGTGCAACTGGTATCCCCCATACAGGTGAGCAGGTGCGTCATCATTATGATGACCTGAAGCATTGTAAGGAGGATCTCTTGGCCAGCTGGGTCCAAGATGCCAGAGACGGGAATGTCCCACCAGTTTGTAAGTATTGTTATCATTGTTTTACCAAATTCTACTCTGAATGTGTGATAGAATGTTAAGCATAATGGTGTATTTCTCTCTGCACAGCTGCAGAGGAGAGAGCTCACAACCTGGAGGTCCATGCAGGGTGCCTGGCCAGGTTGTGCTGTGAGTATGGTGAGTACAGATGTATCTTGCAATCTATAGCCATATAAACAAGAAAGAGTAAATTAGTAACTGCCATTAGGTATATTTAGTTTTGATTGTACTGCAGTGAATGTGGTCATAGACCTGGACTGATATAACTGAGAAATGGCAAGTACAGTGCAATAAAGATGATCGCATAAAATCTGATGATGTTAAGAAAATAAAGTGTCTACTGCATTAATAATATTAAGGAAATAAAGTTTTACTGCAGTGATACAGTTAAGGAAATAAAGTTTCTACTGCATTAATTGTGGAATTACAGCTGTATTGCAACACCTGCATTATATGAACTGTTCATCAATAAAGACTGTAGATATATACCAGTCACTGCATGAAGTCACCCGTAATAAAGCTGTGTTGTGCAATATGTGTGTCTTGGGCTGTTGGTCATGAAATTGAGTATTACATCTCCTGTGAAGTAAAAACAGGAACCAAGTGACTGAAGGTTAGTTAATAAAGAGTGTTTTGCTAAACTGCAGATGTGGAGCTGTTCTACAAGATAAAGTACATTATGGTATTTGTTCTACACTAAGATCTGAACCAATAATAGGAACGCCCAAGGTATATTGTGCATCTCAGGATTGTCTTGTGTTAACCTTTGCATTTCAGCTATATGCATTCCTGCTCTTAGGTATGCTGCTGCAGGCATGTATAAAACTGTAATAGCTGTAGACTGCAAATATACCATCTGCAACTGTATATGGGTCAGGTAGCCACCCCAGCAGTCCGATATGGTCTGTACACATCACACATATTCCCACCCACTAGGGGTTAATTGTCTACACCTGCATTCCATGTATTAATGCACAGTTAATCTAATATCTCTGAATCTCGTGCATGTGTGTTGAAGTGTCACTGCAGTCTTGCATAACACTCTTTCTCTATTACATGGTCACATTTTGTTACCAGGTGAGCTCTAGGCACATATCAGTCAATCAACATTCTGCAGTGGCTCAGTACCTCAGTTTGATAAATGCAAGGTGTGATGTACATTATGTCACACACAGACTGAGGTTTGAATCCACGGACAAGTACTACTAAATATTTATAGCAACATTTATGTATTATTAACAGATGTTCTCCCCACAGGGAGTACAGGTAAATAAATGGCTGTAGTAGCTGTTCGAATGGGTTGATAGTCTGTATGTTCAGATGTATCAGAGTGTCAACAGCATTGCTCAACAAGGTGATAAGACATCAGTAAATAAAGTAAACAAAGTACAATATTAATAAAATAAATAAAACTGTTTAATCGTGGTACAACTCTGTGCCAGTGTGTCTGTGAATGTCTGCTGATAGTCTAACCCCATGCCTGCCAAGGACGGCATGATAGTCGTAAACTCTCTGTACTGTGCATGATACATGTCTCTCAAGTGTCACGCTGTCACAGACTGTGATCACTATTGCCAAATTCCCTGGACACAGATTTATCATACACTTGATTTATGTCAATAGCACAGTCACACTACATCAGTCTACAGTACACCTTGGTAGTCATATATGTCCCCATGACATCTACTAGTCCTCTATAGTTGTGTACCTGCAGGTGTTACAGCTTGGCCCATACTGTTCCATGTGGATAGCTTGAGAGGTATGTAGGTGCTACAGAAGCTAGAGGGCACTTGTATACATAAAGTAAGGGCAGAGTATATGAGTATTGCTGCAAACAATATAGCCTATACTGGTAGTAATGGAATGTTGTTCTATCCCCCCCACCCCTTATCTGCATTATAATTTATTATTGTTACACTTCGGGCATGGTTTACTTTTAACATATGTTGTTCTCAAAATGTTATGTTGGGCCTTGTGTTTTTTTATTGTCATGTATTACAATGGTTGCATACTAACATACCTTGTTGAGTTACCTATATTGTTGGCCTAATACCATAATTGTAACTGGCATGCTGTTACAATACTGACTGTTATCCCACTAATTGTTGTGTTCCATTTGCTATGCAATGTTATGTTACTGGGTTATTTGCAATGTTCTGGCATGCTGTTATAGCTAACTAAGTGTTCTGTTCATTACTAGCCTATACACTTTGAAAAACCTCAACACCACAGCAAAAATGGGTAGGCCGGTTTCTGGCAGTACATCTACCCAATCTCAGCCAGCCATGGCACTGGGTCCAAGCATGTCTGGGATCCAACCTGCTGCTGTCTCCTCTGCTGGTCCTGAACCACCTATGGGTGGAACCACCTCAGGGGAGGGTGCTCATCCTTCCTGGGACCAGGAGTGGAGAGGGAGTCGTCACCCATCAACAGCTACCACAGATGGTGCACAGGATCATGCACCATAACTATGAAGATAGCCTGCAATGGATTGAGGGCAGACTGGGCAACTTGGAGGGGCAAGGTGGCACCAGAGCCCACCCCCCAGCACAGCCAATTTTGAGGCAGTGAAGGAGCAGTGTTGACTGCCCATGGGTGGGGTACTCAGTCTCACTGCTGCTGTCTGGGGGCACTTGGCTCTCAGATTCCACAGCACCCTCCCCATCCAAGGTGTTTGCCCCACTCATGTGTCATACATCGCCCCTGCATGCTGTGTTGTCTGTCTTGTCTGTCTGCAAATGCAACTTCTCCTACCCAACTTACCTCCCCAGATGTCCCTACAACCCTTCTCCAACATTCCACTATCTTCTTAAAAACAAAACAAAAAGTAGGGCAACTGTCCCACCAAAAAATGTCATCCCATACATAGCTCCATTTCACTCCCACAGACACTGGCATCAATCAATCATCCTAGCAATTAATCAAACAAGTTATATTGCCCACATCCATCACTGTGGGATGTGTGGCTCCAAATTCCAAATTGTCCACAACATGCACAGCTGTTGCTGTAGAAGAAATGGATAGCTATGGCCCTTTCCTACACCCATCCTGCACATCCATACCTGCCTTTCATATTGTTTTTCCCTCTGCTTGCCCCCATTTCACCACTTTCTTATCACCCCATTTTCATTTCTTTTGTTAAAATTAGCACGGGTTAAGCACTGCTTGGCATCACAGCACGGCACGCAAACCTTTGCAACCTCACTTAAAACTGCTTAAAACTGCTTTAATCACCCTATCTGATCCAGCCACTGTTCTGCCCAGCAACAAAACAACCAGCACTGGCAAGTTTCGAACCAAGGACCCTGTGTACTACAGTGACAGCAATGCAACACTAATCCAAATCAGCTTTGGGAAATGTATACTGCTTTTGTAAATATATCATGCAGCACAGTCATGTAACATTAGTGAAAAAAAGGTAATGCTGCCATCTATTGAACCTAAGACCTTTTGGACTACAGTCAAAGGAAGACACCACTACTCTAAATCAGCTCTGGAAACCTCTTGATGATTTTGCAAATATATCATGCACTACGGTGATGTAACTTTAGGGAAAAAAGACACTACTGCCCACTACTGAACCCAGAGCTTTCAGAGCTACAGTCAGAGCAACACACCACTATGTCAAATCAGCTCTGGGGAATTACTGATGCTTTTGTAAATATATCATGCACTACAGTGATGTAACTTTAGAGGCAAAAAAAATCACTTCCAAATATTGGACCCAGAACCATCTGAATTATAGCCAGAGGAACATATCAGTAAGCTAACTGACCTCTGGAACATAACACCTGTTTTTACAAACATATCCTGATTGCCAGTCACACACTACTCCTATATATACTGGTCCAAATCATAGTATACTTGGGCCTCTGAAACAGATTCAGAACCAGTACACAGACAAATAAATGCTGCTGTATGTACAGGAGGCCTACAATATCAGTTAGAGCTGACAACTGCACAGACTTTTGCTGAATACACATAGTTGTGTCCCCTATTCATGACAGGATTGTCATAAAACCTACTCTGTGTGCCAACATACTGGCAAGGCAGTGCAGATTGGTGTTACAAAATCATGACAGGCAGCTAATTGTGACACATCATACCCATCAGAACACACATGTCCATGCTAATCCTGTCATACATACTGTATGCATGCACATATGTCTTACAAATACACCAACCATAATAACGACTCAGTAGCTCTATCTGTTACATTTTTAGCATCTGTCACATATGGACACCCACAGTTCTGGCCCACAGCCCAGTCTGTGGTACAACAACTACATGCATGCCAATACAACATAGGAATAAATGAGGCCTGTAATGCCCAGCAAAACTGGTTGCTCCTATCACAGTGACTGCCACCCACAGTAGCACATTAAAGGCCTGCAGGGTGGGAAACATTTCACAATTGTAAATATGTGTACTAAATGTTGCCTAACACTCTCTGGTTGGCACTATTATGTAAGATATGCACCACAGGTACATGCCTCACCTGGACTGTTGTGAGTACCCTCAACCAGGCCATGCTGTGACACAACAGGTGACACCGCACTCTCACTGACAGTAAGTGCTTGCTCTCCCCCCAATGTCTTCACAATCCCTAGTCTGACTCCTGGCCAGATTGCAGCAGCTGTGGCCTGCTACACATGCAGCAGTATGTCCAGCTACCTGCTACAGACCAAACACTGGTCAAAAACACCTAGTGCAGGGCATCCACACAACAGAGAAACATAAAGGGTTGGGGGTATGTTGAGGTTTTAAGGGACATGTTTCACAGTTTCCCCCTACAAACATACACAGCTGATAGACCACCATCAACTGTAGCAGCCTGCACAGTCAGATGGAAAAGGATATATGACACTCACACCTGCCTGTCTTCTTACTCACCCCAACACACATTTACACAGTACACTGCTATGGAATCTGAACGTCTGCTAACAATGGCCAGACATAGCATGCAAAACTGTGGACATAATACATCAATCCAAACAGTGGACAGTATTTCCACCTACCCTCTATGATGCTGTAGCTCCCACACCTCGATAATGTCCACCTCACAGGACAGAAAAAGGGGAAAAGCCCACATGAAGGCCTTAATTATAGCACTGTGTTGCCATGCTATTGGTTAATGGAAAGACAACCCAGCTGTTCTGGATGCAAGTAGCAAGTGGGAGCCACAGATTTGGTGCACAGACAATTACCTCTTTATGAGCATTACCTACAAAAGGCAAGCTGCTGTCTATGGTAAACAGGTCTGACACTTTCTTCATGAAGACAGACTGTGAGTCTTTACAACACTACAAGTGGATTTCTTTTCACAAAGGAGTACAGCACTATACCAGGTATGTCATACAATTAAGCATGTAATGGAATGCAGATGGGGTGATTCAGTCATGTGAAATAGGAATTAAATAGTAGGTCTTAACAACACTTCCTGGATTGACATTTTGCTGTTAGGTTGCTGTCCAGCACCTACTGCCATCCCTGATGGCTCTGTTTGCAGTGACATAGATCACAGCTCTGGCCCCTGAGTCACCCCCAGCAATGGTCAGCTCACATATAACTACTACTGGATTGTCTACTGTACAATATTGACTGTGACACTGCAAGCCCAGCTATCTGAAATTTTGTAAATAATCATATATCATTTGTGAATATTAATGATTCATATGCTTGTCTTACAAATGTAGGAGAACTATATGTTATGTGGATATTAAACTACTGATACAGAAGTGTGTGTTGAACTGTATGTTATATACTCAGCTCATACCTCTCAACTCAGAATATCCACATTTTTGACTTATGTTTTTAGTCAGTTTCTCATAAATTTGTGTTTTCTTTCTGGCAAATCACTGGTAAATCATTAAAGACTGAAGTCATAAAATAATAGCACACATTTGAATGTCAATCATCATATCCTTTAGAAAATCCATGTGAATGCAAAACCTGTTATTCTATCAACTTTCTAAGTTTGTAAGGGCGATATTTAAAAAGTGTCACTATTTTAGGGCCTTTGTCCAGACACTATTTTAGGGCCTTTGTCCAGATATCTTGCTCTAAGAGGTTGAGAGGTATGACTGAGCTTCATGAATGTAACCACAGTGTATCATACTGGAAAATAACAGAAATATATATAAACTATTACCTGTGCAAATGTATGCATTAATAGTAGAAGCTGGAAGCCTGGAACATGCAAAGATAACTTGCAAAATGTCAAGAAAATAAGCTGAACTTGTTTAATGTGTTATCTCAGTTTCAGTGCAGAAAGCAGAAACAAATTTCTGCAGCTGGATGTTTTTGTATTGTCTTGGAACAGAAATACTTACTAGGTTGAAAATGTAAAAGTGTTTAACTGTGTTATGAATTCCAGTTCTAGACAAACATCTGAAAGATATGTACTTCTGATGCAGAGATGTTAAATTGCATGTTAGTTTCTGTTAGCCTGGAAACTGAAGGCAGGTGACAAAGAGTGATGCAATTTGGCTAACCCAGCAGTAATGATGATTAGTAATTTCAGACCTGTCTCAGAGAAAGACTTTGCATTTTGTATTTGTCTTTGTATCTGATAACATCCAATCATCTGCATTTGCCTTGCTAATATTATGGGACTAGGGAAAAGTAATTTCAGTTGGATATAGATGGGAATATAGAAAAGATTACTTTAGATGTTTTCTGTATTTATTTGAGACTGTCCTGCAATGCTGTCTTAAAATATTTCCTGTGATTCTGAACTCTATAGTTACTGTATTGATTGAGTATTGCTTTGTTCCTTTATTAGTTATTATTAAATATAGTTAAACCTTGTAATTGTGGCTGGCTGTTTAGAGATAATTAAGCTCTTAGTGTACTTGCGTATGCATTTGGTGAGACTGTATAGCTCACTCCAACAGCCTTGGTCTTGGTCACACTTACCATTTGGATAATAAGCACATCACACAGTAGGATTGATCACCCTTTGGTAAGGGCCTTATATTAGCTGATAAAGAGCTGGATTGTGGCAGTCATAACTACCTTTTAGTCTAGGCCGAAGGGGGAATAGCAAGTAAACCTGTGTCAGTCTTTCCCAGGAGTGTGTGTGTGTGTGTGTGTGTGTGTGTGTGTGTGTGTGTGTGTGTGTGTGTGTGTGTGTGTGTGTGTGTGTGTGTGTGTGTCTGATTTATAAATCAGATCTCAAAGTGTGTATGTCAGCTACTTGGCCAGGGAAACAAAGCACTGGTCGGACAGAGAGGGTGATAGATGTTTTGGGTTGACCGCTCTGCTGAGATGTTAACCTTATAGCTGTGCCAGTGGGGAGTCTTATTGGAGATCTGGAGAGAGAGGGAGAAACCAGCCCCAGACTGACTGCGATCTCTGTGTGTTCTGAAGGGTAATTGTACTTTACTGTGTGTGTACTTGTCATCCTCCCATTGTGTACATCCCTAACTAGTGACAGTGGTGAGGACTGAGGCTCCTTGATTACTGGGCCAGTGCAGGGGCATTACACTGAAAGTACATATTGATGGTATATTATATCACGTACTGTCATTGAGCCCCTTTCAGTCTGAGAATGTCATACAGGATTATTTCACAGATTGTCCAGGTCTCCCTGACCATTCCTGATGTACATTGGCTAGGTCACTGTGTACACCACACCTGTATATGATTGTCTGACACCTATGGCTAGCATACCTGGTAAGCCCCTACAGCAGGACACCAGGTTATTGGTACTAGTAGGGGGGATGCTGGCTCTGGCTCAGTAGCAGTGTGCACATATTGAGCATACAATGTAAGGGAATGGATACAGTACCAGATATTCCTGTACCATTAGTGTGTCCCCAGGGGTCTGGCATGTCACAGACACATTACCCAAACTATGTGGACAACCATCACGTATTGTCCAAAAGGTATGCATAAATACACATTTGTCTGGTAGGGGGTCTACATCTATCAAGCACATGTACACATTCCGCAAACATCTGGGTACTGCAGATTTCAGACACCTATGGGAAGGTCACCCTACACCAGATATGCACTGCTCTCTGTTAGTGTGTACCTTAGATATTGCTGGAATGTCCACATGCATGTGTAGTACCACTCACCTATTTGTCAGATGTAGGCTGTATGACATGGTACTGTAATGTTGCCCATAGGGGACAGCCAACAGTCGATGGACTATGTATGTGGACACATAACAACACAGTCTGTCACAGCACTCAAGCCATATCTGGTATTCCAGGTAACATATGAGGTAACTAGACTATGGGCCCTGAGCAGCCATATGCCTAGGCCACATGTTAGCCCATGTGTTTGCAAGGCAGCAGATGATGTCCCTGTCCAGCAGGGACACAGGTGGTATCCCAAGGGTGTATGTGCTGTTAACCATCGAGTGAACCAGGTTACACCTGCAAAGGTGTAAGTAGCTACCCTGCCTGATGTTGACAGGGTGCCCATTCCACTACAGGGTGATTGTGTGGGACACACATGTGAGCTGCCAAGAAGCTCAGTTCAGGTCACACACTAGGGTGAGGGCATGTGTGTGTGTGTGTGTGTGTGTGTGTGTGTGTGTGTGTGTGTGTGTGTGTGTGTGTGTGTGTGTGTGTGTGTGTGTGCTAACACAGTGGAGGATGACTTGCACTCGTGCAGCAGTCCCAGCAATGTGGAGTCCTTGACTGCCTTGCATGCCTTAGTGAGGTCACTCCTGAGGAGTATGCATGAAACCAGGTAGAGGGTAGGCCTTTTAGCCTATAGGTGTGCGGTAGATGTTTGATGGCCTAGAATTCCCTGGTGGGGAAATTCTGTGATGTCCCCGGCTGCTGCATGTGCTGTGTGTTGTGAATGATGAACAGAGAATTATGCAGATTAATGGTCCTCATTGGGGGAACATGAAACATCAGGATCAGGGGTACAATGTGTGCTGTAATTCCAGTATGTTGCCGATACACATACACATACTGTGCTGATAGATGTTAGGGGTATGATGCAGGTGTTAGCAGTAGATAGTGCTGGCAAAAGTGGATGTGCAGGGTCGGTACATAATGGTGGTGGTCCTGTGATGTGTTCCCCTGGTCATGTCTTTCAAGTGGGATGTATAAAAGATGGAACTCCCCCCTTCTCAGAATCTGACACCGCTGCAATCATTGATGCCATGAGACTCCATCACTGGGTACTGTTGGGAAGGAGCCACCAAAACCTGCAACAACACACTGCCCTGTGGGCAGAACTGGTAGCAACAGTCAATAATGTGGGCAACCAGGCCAGGAGCTACAAACAGGTCCAACACTGTGCCACAGACCTCATACACAATGCATGGCACAGGGCTGCAGCTGTGGTCAGGGACCATGCTGGCACAGGTGGAGGGCCTGCTACTCAAGCACCACTCTCAGCCACAGAGGAGTTCCTGGCAAACCTCATGTCAGCCACCACCTCCCAGGAAACCATGACTACATTTTATTTTTATTTATTTAACATTTGTTTACTGGGAAAGTCTGTCTTGGAATGAAGCCAATTTGCAGTGGAGGCCTGGAAAGAAACACTCCAGATGCATGTCTTTGTAGTGAGGGAGGAAACTGGAATACCTGGAGAAAACCCACATGAATGTAGAGATAACATGCAGACTCTGCAGAGAAGGCACTCCAGCCAAGAATTGAACAAGAGAACCTCTTGCTCGGAGGAGACAATGCTACTGCTGAACCACTGCATCATCCATAGAGATTGGTGGCACAGGTTCCACAGCTGAGGAACATCCAGGTAAAGCCCCAGTGGGCATCACATTAATACTGTACCATGCATAGTGGCAGCATCTGCATACATGTACACATATGTCAGGTCAATCTGCATTTGTGGGTGGGGTTTTGTAATGCACACATGTACAAACATATTGTGAATGTCAGCAATTTGGGTAGTATCACAGCTTGTAGTGTACATGTTCATAAATGCACATATCCTGTACTAATGCCACATGTGTGTGTGCTGACGATACCTCTCCCCCACAACTCCACAAATCTCTCTGGTGTGGCTGGGGAACATCAACCTGAAGCCAGTGAGTGTGGAACTGTCATGTTGTGGCTCACCTATACCCTAGGCATGTTAAGGGCTGCCAGTTTTCCATGCACACAACTGTTAAGATTAGCCATATTGCAATATGTGCATGGTCACTTGGGGTGGGGTTCATTGCAGTGCATCACACTGGTCATCACAGAAGCATAGTTGCAGGAGCTGTAAAATATTGGCACTTATTTTTGTATAGGTGTAGCCACTGTGCTATACAGGGGTACATTAGTATTGTGTACATGGGTGCACTGTGTTTTAGGTGAAGGCCCATCACATACTCCCACTTCTCACGTATCTCACAGATGTATAGCAGTAGCAACATTAACTTTATGTAACTGCACTGCATGTAGTTGAGGGCCTGTCCAGAGTGTGTCAGGTGTGGGCTGATTGTGTTTTGTTCATGGCATCAATTAGAAGGTGTGGTTTGTATAATGCCTTTGTGGCACCTCACCTGTGTGTGTGTGTGTGTGTGTGTGTGTGTGTGTGTGTGTGTGTGTGTGTGTGTGTGTGTGTGTGTGTGTGTGTTTATGCACTTGCTTGACATTACAGAGAACCATTTACACCAGCATGTGGGATGCTATTATTACTATATTCTCCTCACCGGACACTGCTGATGCCGTCAGATATATCTGATTTGTGGATGTACATTATTCCCAATAGGGCATGGTGATACCAGTAACACTTCTGGCAGAACCAGTTCCCGTGTTCATGGCCGGAGATGGTGACCTGTACATCCTGCCATGTACAGTCCATGGCTGTCCAACATACCCTTGTGCAGGGCTAGCACATGACTTGACTGTGTGCATGCACACACTCACACATCACTATCACATGCAGGTCACCACCAGACACACACAGCTCCTCTCCATGGCCCAGATCAACACCACCCCTCCAGACACACACACACACACACACACACACACACACACACACACACACACACACACACACACACACACACACAAAATGTCAACTGAATGGCACAGCCTAGGCCTTTGGCAATCCCAGACCACACACTACACAAGTGATGATACCTGTGCTACATCCCTGTTATCTATACCATCAATGCAGGGACATACTAGTATGTGTCTGATGCACAGGGTGAATATAATACAGGTAATGGCAGTGTGTGGTGTAGTACTGTTATGCCATGTAAGGTGCTGTCTGCTGGCAATTGTCATGGGAACACATCAAAGTGTATGTGCCTTTATGCCATGATGTTTTATTGCTGTTAGTACTGCCATTACCAAAGTTGAGTATGGGTGGAGTGAAAACACAGAGACCTTTTCATCGCCAATGTATGGTTGTATGTGTGCAAGTTTACCTAGGAGCGTATGTGTGCAACAGTGTCTGAGGGACAATGGGGGCAGACAGTGTAACCTTGCATGCATACCCCTTGACACAACCAGCTAGCCTTCATACATGTCACCTCAGTGTTTCATAGGATTACAGGTTCATAGATACAGAGGATGTTACTAGAGTACTGGCCCTGGGTCCATTACAAGCCTAGCCTTTACTTTATCCCCAACAGAATCATCAATCTGCACCTGTTGCCCCTGGCATTGTTGGACACAGGATGAACCCCTGGGACAGATTTTTTTTTTCCCATCCACTCAACTTTAATGCAGTTGATGAGGGTATACATAATACCGTATTTGATATGTTTGGGGAGTGCATTCCTGACATAGGGCAGCCTCTGGGAGCCAAACATGACTCTCCAGCATGTTTCTTTGCTATCTTATATGCAATTCAGGCCTGTCATGACGGTAATGCGCACAGAGCTATACTGTCATATATGGGGCAGCTGGTGAAAGGTTGAGCACAAGATTGCCATCTAGGCATGCCACAGACATCTGTGGACAACCTGACCAATAAACAGTGGGGCAGTACTGATTATAGGCCGTCTGCTTGGAACAAATGTTGATGACCATGCATGACCTTTGTGGGTGTTAACATAGCCTTTACAGTTTTGGCAGATGTCTGCATAGGTACATAGCAGACCGTCCATGCTGCTAATGTAGTACTCTACTGACTGAGGACTATTCAGAGGTAATGTCCACCTTTTGTCTGGATGCAGTCCCTTTACCTATGTGGTGAACAACATACAAGCCTTTTCTGACCACTGCCACTACTTGTTGCCTGAATGCAACATTGTTGACATACTGAGTAGCCAGGTCTGTCATCACAGTTTGTGTGTTTATGGGGTTGGTGCTGATGTAGGAAATAGTGGGGCCATGTGCTTGCCGTATGGTATGCTAACACTATTGTCTGCATTCAACTTGAGGCCAGGACTTTGGCACCATTCCATACCCACTGTATGGCCCGTTGCAGTGTGTTAGCAGTTTGTGGCTCAATGACAAACTGCACGCTACTTACAGCTGACACAGCCTTAAGCAGTACCGTCATATGTGAGTGGTGGCAGTTAGCATTCATGCCTATATACATGTGGGTCATTGAGTGCAGCAAGTAGTCACAGGGCCTTTACATGTCTGCATATTGCACACACATAGGCAACACAGATTGTGGTTGCTGCCTTATCAAATGTAGACTGTAGGACACGTCTTGCAGTAATGTGACAGCTGGTAGGACATACCATACCCACAGCAAGTTCAACACACAGGATTTCCTTTAGTTTGCTAATATGATACCTTCTTTGTGTGATATTACCTTAGTTTAAGCTGTTTGTCATAACATTAAGGTGCTTCTGTTGTGCAAAAACTGCTCTATGCAATTAGTAGACAACTTTATGAAATGTTTTTTGTCCTACACTCTGGAGACCTGTGTATTGTTTGAGCTGTTGTCACAGGTCACATCTTGCTAAATATGGACTGCAACCTGCAGGGTGGCACAGATGGAAAGCATGCCTCTGACCTCTACATATTTCTGCAGAATGTCCTGATGTTTGCCACATATTGTTTTTCCATTTGTCATAACATTGCGGTTTTCTGGCAAACTGGTGGAAAATCATGAAAGACTAACATTACAGATTAATGATGGATATTGTCATGTCACAACACATATCCTTTGGAAAATGCATTCAGATGCACAACCTGTTCTGGTATCTACTTTCCATGTGTGTCACAGAAATATGTGAAGGTTGTGCTCAATGTTTGGCCTTTGCCCCAATTTTCCATATGGCTTCAACCAGATGTCTTTTTGTGAGGGCTTAAGAGGTATACTGATGGCTGTAGCACAGTTAGACTTCTTCAAGGAGATATACATGCACACACACATGCACACACACACACACACACACACACACACACACACACACACACACACACACACACACACACACTCATTACCTGCCCTTGTTGACAGTACAACCTCTACCTGCCTAGTTTTACATACAGTACTGCTATATACATAACATAAGCACCACAGAGCTACTATAGTGTTGCAGCATCTGCCACTACTATTCAGGTGGGTGACAATTGCAGCAGGAGCTGTTAGTATTGCCAATGTGGGTTAACAGGTCCTTAATATGGTAGAGCAATCTCAAACACACACACACTTCTGCATGGGGACATGCATTGAAACACACATGCACACAGAGTTGACACTTTTCAGATATAACACCTACGTATCTTGTTATGTGCAATATAGACTGACATGACTACTGCATGTGCCACAGTGCCTTCATGTTAGAAAATGTGTAACTGTGTTTCTATGATAGATGACATCTGTAAGGGGCTTTGAGTAGTTTGGCAATGGGGGAGTTAACAGGTTGGAACAGGCATGGAAAATGGTATAACCATCGCATACATACAGGCAAGACAGCCACAGGGAATATGCATACAGAAGCACATACACTCACACAGTTGGCAATAGTTGGATTAGAACATCTACTTATCCACTTGTCTCTACTATAGTGCTACGTACATATCGCATACACCATGGCGATTATATGCAGGGAACATAAATCAAAACATCTTACAACAATTAATCTTGGAAATGCATTCATGGATAGTGAGATAAACCCCCCAAAATAGGGACACTTCTCTCATATTGCTCTTACAAACCTAGACAAGTGATAGGGTAACAGGTTTTACATCAGCATGACATTTCAGATGGATATGATGTCTGAAGCTGACATGTCTGTCACCATTTGTGATGGCAACTCTCACATATGTGCCAGTGATTTGACAAAAACACCATTGTTATGAGACACGGACCACATATATATTGCAAACATCTGGACATTCAGCATACATCTTTACAGATGAGTGGTATGGTCTGTAGAGTTTAAAATGGTGTGTCTAAGGTGGATGGCATCAACAGGCCCTTTAAAGTAAAGCCATGGGGAGGGGGTTCAACAGGTCTTAAAATGGTATAACCAACACACATGACAGCCACAGGGGATATGCTTCACACAAACATATATACAGTACTACAGTTGGCTGCGTTGAGAGTCAAACCCCAACCTACCTAGTTGTATGCACAATAGTGCAACTTATGTATCGTAAGCGTCACAGAGTTTATATGCCTAGAAAGTGTCCAACAGTGGATCTAAGTTAGATTAAATGAACAGGCCTTGTAAAGAAACGCAATGGGGGGGGTCATCAGGTTGGAACAAGCCTTAGAATGGTATAACCAACACACACAGGGGATATGCATCACACACACACACACACACACACACACACACACACACACACACACACACACACACACACACACACACACATACACACACACACACACAGTATCACAGTTACCAGGATTGAGATTAGAACCCCTAACTATCTAGCTTTCTGTTCTACAGTGCTACATCATTATCACATTTGCCACAGAGATTATATACCTACAGACTGTCCAACGGTGCTTTTATGGTGAATGACATCAGCAGGACTTGTAAAGTAGGGCAATGGGAAGTTTACTGGGTGAAACAGGCCTCAAAATGGTTTAACTTAGAAAAACACACAATTGCCAGAGCTGAGATTTGAACCCCTAACAATTTAGTTGAAAGTACTACAGTGCAATGTACTTATTGCATGTGCCACATAGCTTATATGGCTGAAGGGTGTGCAAAGGTGCATGACATAAGCAGGCCTTGTAATGTAGGGTAATGATAAGTTTACTGGGTATAACAGGTTTTAACCTAACAACACACACACACAGTTGCAAGTGCTGAGATTAGAACCCTTACTTATCTAGTTGAATGTATTATACTGCTATATACTTATCACATGTGCAACAGAGCTTATATGGTTGAACGGTGTCCAAACGTGCTTGTAAGGTGAGTGTCATCAGCAGGCTTTGTAAATTAAGGCAATGGGAGGTTTACTGGGAGGAACAGGCCTCAAAACGTTTAAACTTAGAAGCACATACACACTTGCCAGTGCTGAGATTAGAACCCCCACCTATCTAGTTCAATGTATTACATTATTACATACTTACCCTATGTGCCACAAAGCTTATATGGCTGAAGAGTGTCCAAAGGCACTTCTAAGGTGAATAACATCAGCAGGCCTTGTAAGGTTGGGCAATGAGGGGTTTAAGCATTCTTAACCTGGAATAGGCTGGCATTTGTGCAGTCACAGAAACCTGGTTCAAAGTTGTGTAGAGTACCCCAGCCATACCAGGATGCTCATGCTAGCGTTCATTCAGGCACAAAACTTTGGGCACCGAAACAAAAGGAGGTGAAGTTGCAATATATATGTGTGTGTGTATATATATATATATATATATATATATATATATATATATATATATATATAAAAGACATACATACCTCAAGACTGGTCAAACAGTATGATGCACAGGAAACACTCCAGGTGCAGTAAGCTATTGACAAGACCGCTATTCAAATAATAGCTAGCTACACATCTCCAACTCTGACTCAAGATGCCCACTCCACCTATCTTGACCTCTTCAAGTCTATCAAGATCCAACACTTTACCCTGATCTTGGGCGACTTTGACTATCCAACAATAGATTGGTGGTAATATCCATGTCAAAACATAAATGCCCAAAGATTCCTTGATATCGTCAATACAAATGCCTTGGGCCAGTTGCTTGACACCCCCACAAGAGGTAAAAATATCTTGGTATTGACCAGCATGAGTAACCACTGCAGCATCCCTATAGCGTCATCATCCCTGGTAAGATCTGACCACAAAGCAGTCACTTTCAAAGTCACCATCTTCCCCAACCACCCATCCCCCAGCTAGAGTCACACAAAAAAACTTTTCCAAAGCTGATTACAACCTCCAGAGGGAAGGTATAAACAGCTTCACAGCCCCTTCCCCCTCCATAGGAACTGGCACATATGTCCAAACCTACAACAAAGTATTATATGAGCATTTAGATAGCTGCATGGAATCAGGAATACCAGACAGCTCAAAATCCTCCTCCTCAAGGATGAGTAAACCTATCTGGTGGACATCTACAATAAATAAACTCCATAATGAAAGAAAAATATTGCTGTCCAGGACCAAGAAAGAGCAGGTGTTTAATTGGAAGCATTCTCTCCTTAGCCTGAACAAGCAAATAAGAGCACTAGTGAAAGACTCTAAAGCAAACTTCAAGTCCAATCTGGCCACATCTACTAATGACAATCATAAGGCTTGCTTCACATATGCCTGCAATCTCAAGGGAATCACACAGATCTTCTCAGATCTGGTGGTCAAGGACACCACATACATAAACCCTGTAGACATAGCCAACCTGCTGGCAGACAGGTTCAGTGAAGACTTCACTCCTCTGACCCCCAGTCAGCAAAACAAGACATCCCCAGTACCTGCCCTCTCCCCGTATCTCTAGGGAGCTAGTCATTACTGCCCTCTCAAAGGCAGAATATACAGCCTCCATCGGACCCAATAACATCCCAGGCTGCATCCTACATGAACTCAGGCAGGAGCTTACAGCACCATTACGCAACCTATTCAACCAAAGCCTGAGTACCGGCTTCATCACAGCCAAGTGGAGGACTGCTACTGTCATTTCTTTGTACAAAGGTGGAGCATCCACCAATCCATGAAATTATACACCCATCAGCCTAACTAACCTGATCTGCAAGGCCATGGAGTGGATTATCATAAACTTCATTAACAAGGACAATGGCAACCTCCAGACACTTGATTCCACACAGTTTGGTTTTGTCAAGGGGACATCACGCCTGTTAAATTTGGTCGACTTCTTTGAGACAGTCACCAAGGCCACAGACGAGGGGAAGACAGTGCACACCACCTACCTTGACCTGGCCAATGCCTTTGATATTATTCCTCACTCAGGTATAATAGATAAACTCTGTCAACTAAGCATCCATCCATATGTTACTAGATGGGTAGCAAACTGGCTCTCTGATAGACCCCACTTAGTCAAAATAGGGAAAGCTATCTCAAGTAGTAGACCCATAACAAGTGATGTACCCAAGGGATTGGTCTTGGGGCCTCTGCTATTTAGGATATACTTCTTAGAGGTGCAGGCCAACTCTAGTGGGCTATGACTGACCCAGTTTGCAGATGACTGCAAGGTGGCTGCTGTCATCAATTCCTCTAGAGATATGGACATCCTCCAAGAGGGTCTCACAAACAAAATGACTGGTGCCAGAAACATGGCCTCAAAATGAATGCCAGAACATGCATCATTCTACCTTTTAGGAAGACTGATGTCCCCATAAATTATCACATTGATAATAGAGCACTAACCACGCAATCAGTCATGATTGACTTGGGCACCCAGTTTGATAGATAACTGACTTTTGACCACCATATTGCCTCAATTGTGCAGAAAGCTTTCTACTTGGCCCACCTCATTTGTAAGGGTATCTCATCCAGGGACAAGGTGGTCGTAACATTCCTGTATTCTTCCCTTATAAGTCCCAATATTGAGTACAATGCCCCTTTCAGCATGTACCTCACAACGCACATACAGCAGCTGGGGAGAACACAGATGTTCCTCACCCAGAAAACCCAGGGCCTAAAACATCTACCCTACACAGATAGGCTAAAAGTCCTGTCTCTCTACTTAGTGTCCTACAGACTCCTCAGAGGTGACCTCTGTCTGGCATACAAAGCAATCTCAGACCCCACCCTGATGGGACTGCTGCATATCCACAAGTCAAGCTCCACTCGATTAACCCACATGCGTGACCTCAACCTGGTGTGTGACATCAATAGGATTTGTTGGTGGGACAGATTTGTGTCCCAGAGACTCTGCCTTTTGTGGAATAGACTCCATCTCCAAGTAAAGCAGGGTACCTCATTAAACCTTTCTAAGTGCAACCTGGATAACTGGATGTGAACAGAAAATACAACCCTGTTATTCCACCTGTGTCCCTGCTGGACAGTTGCATAGGGTGCTGACTTGTTGGAACATAGCCTAAGTTCTTGGCTAGGCCAGTAAGGGCCTCATGGTCAATAGACTAGTAACTGCCTATGATCGTATGATCCTACAGGGTGGAACAGGCCTGAAAATGAATTACCATTACACCCAGGAAATACACACAGTCACAAGGGAATATATTTATATGCACACACACACTTACCATTGTTTGGAGTATAACCCCAACCTATCTAGTTGTATATACTATAGGGCTATGTAGATAATGTGTGCACCACAGAGACTATATACCTAGAGACTGGCCAATGGTGCTTCTAAGGTGGATGACATAAGGAGGCCATGTAAAGTAAGGCAATGGTGGGTTTACAGGGTGGAACAGGCCTCAAAATGTATTACCATTACACACACACACACACACACACACACACACACACACACACACACACACACACACACACACACACACACACACAGGTGGCTGATGTGGGATCAAAACCCCTATCTCCTATTACACAATGCGACTGACCATGGTATTTGCACTGGTTACACTTGTTGTACTTTTAGCTGTAGCACTACATCACTCAATGGCTTCCAGAATCTCTCTCTGTCCCTCTCTCTCTCTCTTTCTCTCTCTCTCTCTGTCACTCTTTCTCTCTTCTCCTATTGTCACCTCTCTATTAATGGTATTTGTATATGTTACCTATATATTGTATGTATATCAGACTCAACAGATCCAGATATATCCTATATATACCACACACAGAAAATGGGGGTAATCATGTCTGATGGGGGTGGTCAGTTTGGGTGTGCATATCTGTCTGTATGCACAGGTATATATGGACATCCTGGTTCTATAGTTGGATGTGTGTTCAGAGATAGGCTGAAAAAAAGCTAAGTGTAGGAGAATGCCCAGTATGAGCATTAATAGTAACATTGGGACTCCAGGCCAGACCAACGTGTATTCCAGTCAGGGTTTTGTTTGCTAGAGTCGATTGGCTGATGCAGCTGTGTAAATAGTCCATCACCTGACTGATGTACTGTTGGAGGAATCTCTTGGTTGTGTGTTATCCTTCTTAGCTGAGTCATTCCTAGGGTGGGTACAGACTTTAGTATATTGAGCAGAGTTTTGCATAATATGTTTGGTACATTTTACACAGCACTGTGATTTCCTGGTATGTCAGTTGCAGATCAGTATAGGTTAACGTGAGGACCAGCTGATAGAGATTTGTCTACTGACTCCATACACTGCAGGGAACCCATGCTATTGCACAAATTGTTCTAGTGTGCACATTGCACATTTGTCTGGCCAGTGATTCCTCCTTCCCCTTATATGTGGGCCATTGCACTGCTCTGCTCCAGTTGCAGGCTTTATCCACAGTTGCTGCTCTTATGTAACTGTAGTTGTGGTGCGAGTAGGGTAGATGTTGTAACACCACACACAAGGTTACAGGACGCAGCCTTCTGACTGAAGCTGTTCAGCAGGTTGCCCAACATTGTGCCCCATACATCTGCCCTGGTCCTCATACAGTTTGTGTTACACTGTTATTATAAGGCTACATGTTGGCCATTGCTGTCTACCTGTTATGGCCAAACATCTGGGCAGGGCCATATATAACACAGGCCCAAACATTTATTTTATTTATTTTTATTTTATTTTACATTTGTTAACCGGGGGTGTCTGACTGAGCCGAAAAGGCCCTTTTTTAGCAGAGGCCCAAAGAGAAAAGCTCCACAAAGAAAAATTACAGATACATTTAGTTATTTAAACATGATCAGTATACACACAAATTACAAAAGACATGTTTTTTACAGTGGTATGCGGCACATCAACAGTTACAGTGGAGAGAACAAACAAAAAAATATTAATTTAAAAATAAAGGTAATTAATAGATTTGTGATGTACAGCTGAAATTTGGAACATAGGTAGGATACATACATAGTACACAGGTACAGTACATACATTGTAGATTAGCTGGTGTTTGTGAGTAAGATTGAAAACTATTATCAAGTACTCTAGATTTTGTATGTATACTTTATCCGCTTTCACTAGCCTGGGGATCAATCATGGCACTGCCAACTTTGCTTGAGATGTTGCCTGATGAGGTCTTTAAAGGAGGCTTTGGATGATGTGTTTTGAATGCTAGTGGGGACAGAGTTCCATTTTTTAGCCACTGAACTACTATATAGTGCATCTCCAAAGCTATTGTAGCTGTTGGTGACTTCTAGTAGTAGTTTGCTTGATGATCTAAGAGGCCTTTTGCTTGAGTGATGTTGTACTAGGTTTTTGAGGGCAGGACACTTATTGGGGAGGTAATAGATAGAATGACAGAGGCAGAGCTGATTGTAGGTTAGGAGGTTGGGCAGTTCAAGCTAGTGGAGCTGTCTCAAAGCAGTACAGTGATGAGTTCTATATGAGCAATTTGCAGCAAAGCGGGTTATTCTGTTATAGCAGGATTCCATTTTGCTTAGTTCAGTTTTGTTGAGATTAGTCAGAATGGGAGATGCATAGAGTAGGGTGGATATAAGTTGGGATCGAGCAATGGCTGATCTTGTGTTGTTGGTAAGAAATGGTTTGATATGGTAGAGTGATCCCAGTTTGGCATGTACTTTTTTAATAGTTAAGTTGAGATGACTATCAAATTTTAGGTGGGTGTCTATGGTTATTCCCAATAGCTTAGCCTGTGCCACTGGAGCAATTGGAGTAGCATTTGTGGAGTACATAGTGAATTGACTGTTATCAGTGTTTTGTTAGAACTGGTTATAATCATAAGCTGAGCTTTCTTTGGATTGAGGATAAGTTGGGCTTTGGTAAGGTAGTTTTCAACATCAGAGAATGCTAGTTGAGTTGTTTGCAGGAGGGTGGGAATGTTTTGTGCAGTACAGATTAAGGTAGTGTCATCTGCATACTGAATGATAGATGCATGCTGTGTGGCGGTATGGAGGTCATTTGTGAAGATTGTGAATAGTAGTGGTCCTAAGATAAAACCCTGTGGGACTCCTATAGTTATGGGCAGCTGAGGAGAGAAAGAATTTTCTCATTTCACAGCTTGGTACATGTCGGTTAAGTAGCTTTGGAACCAGGTAAGAGTGGAATTTGATAGGTGATATTGGTTTAGTTTGTTTAGCAGGATTTGGTGTGAGACTGTGTCAAATGCTTTGGACATATCCAAAAAAAGAGTTGACATCTGTAGGCCTTCATTTTTGAGATGGTTTACAGTGTCTGTGAAGCAGAGGAGGGCTGTAGTTGTACTATGGGCAGGTCTGAAACCATGCTGAGTAGGTGACAGGATGTTGCTGTCTAGGAGATAGTTTAGCATCTGGGTATGGATGCATTTTTCTAGGATTTTGACCAGTGGGAGAGTAAAGCAATGGGTCTGTAGTTATTAAGTTCAGTGGAGGTCCCACCTTTATGTATGGGTGTAACATAGGAAATTTTCCAGAGTTTGGGCACATAGTTTTCAACAAGTGATCTGTTTATGAGAGTGGAGACTGGGATAGCAATAGCATCTGCTGTGAGATTCAAGAAATAGCTGGGGAGTAGGTCGGCTGCTGTTGATGAGGTTTTTAGTTTGGAGAGCATGCTTGTGATTGAAGTGGTGGAAACTGTTTTGAGGGTAAAGCTTGTATTAGTGTTATTTGTGTTGGGGGGGATAGTGAGGAAGGAACTGTCCTGTGATACTAAGGATAGAATTGAGTTCACAAAGTGGGAGTTGAATTGTGTTTCGATGGGAACTTTAGTGTCGGGGTGGTTGGTTTGGGGGTAGCCTTTTGGGTGGATTTTAGTAGCTGGTTTACATTTTTCCAAAATTTTTAGGGGTTGTGTTGGTATTTAGTTTATAATGTTGTGTAGTAGGATTTTTTGTCCAGCCTAATGCATTTTTTTGCACGGTTGTGCAGTTCTTAGTACTTAGGCTTTGTGTTTACTTTGTTTTTTTATAGTGAAGCCAGACAATATCTCTGGATTTGAGGATTTGTTTGGTTTCTTTACTGAGCTAGGGGTTTGTAGAGGTTCTAACCTTGATTTTGCTCAATGGAGCGACAGTGTCTAGGTGTTGTAGAAATGTTTTGTTGAAATATGCTACAGCCTGGTCAGGTTGGAGGGTTTTTAGGGGGGTCCAGTCACAGTTACGGAGTAAAGTGTTGAGGACCTCAGGAGAGAATTTTTTTGTGTTTCTAGTGGATATATAGTTAGTGGTTTTGCATATGCTTGTTCTACTACGTATAAAGTATATTATGTTGTGGTCACTTAAGGTGTCTGGGAGACTGCCTGTGTGAGGGTACAATGTGGGGTTGTTAGTTAGGACCCAGTCAAGGATGCATTCTCTTTTAGATTTTTTATCACATCTAGTTAGAATTTGGACTAGCTGTTGGTAGCCATTGAGATTTATTACATTACTTGGTGGTTCTGATATACAGGTGAACTAATCTAGGTTGATGTCCCCCAGAATAAGGGTTTCTTGTGAGTATGTGGAAGAACACCAGGATAGGAAGTATTTAAGGCTAGCAGGTGTATTACCAGGTGGAATATAGATCACAATTGTGGTGATGACCTTTTTAGGGTGAGGTTGAAGTTGTGAGATAAGTATGTCCCAATTATTGGGGGAAGAGTAGGAATTTGGTAATTGATGGACAGTTAAGTTGGACTTGTACAGTAAGGCAACTCCAGTCCCTTTACAAAGTGGTCTGTCTTGTCTAATGATATTGTAGCCAGTAGGGAGAACTTCTGAGTTAGCTATGTTTTTATTTAGCCAGGTTTCTATTAAAGCAACTATGTCTGTGGAGTAGTGTGCTATTTTAGCCTGGAGTTCAGGTATTTTATTTTTGATACTTCTAATATTGTAAAAGATGGTTGGTTTTGCTGCAGTTGTTGATTTGCCCAGGGATGAAGACAGTGGGGGTGTTATGATCTGACATTTGTTTTGGAGCAGTTTGTGTTGGACAGGATGGATTTAGGCCTGGGTTGGGGTGGATATTCCCACTTATGGTGAGCCTGGTGTTAAAATGGTGATACAGATGTTGGAGTTTGGTGAGGAGTGTGAGAAAGTATTGCGTTTTTTTTTTGGAGTAGGAATGACAGCATATGTGTTTAGTTCTGAATTGGTCCATTATGTAGTTCTTGAACAATTGTGGGCAGATATTATAATGTGTGGTGTCTGTATATGAGAGTGCATAATGTAGTGTTGTGCTACTAAGTTTAGCGATATTGCTAGAGTGGTAACTTGTGTTGTTGTAAAGAATTATGTGAAGACAGACTAGACTTAGTTTTGTGATAGTCATGGTTATAAAGTTTAAGTTGGTTCTAGGCGGGGTGTCTGAATAGGAATTATAGGGTTGCACTATATGTGGATGGGAATGTAGTGTGGGTGATGTAAAAATGTCTAGTGGGAATGAGTGATTGGGAGTATTTTGTGTGGAGCAAGTTGGTGTGGTATAATGTGATATGACTTGAGGAGTTGTGATTGGTGGTGGTGATGTGAGGGTGAGCTGTGTTAGTGGCTCTGATTACTATAAATGTAGAGGTAGTGGGGGCAGGAGGGAATAGGTGGCAGGGCAGGGGAGTGGAGAGAGCCCAAGCATTAGCGAGGGTGAATGGAGCGGGGCAGAGCCCACCAAGACAAGAGAAAAAAGTAAGTATTACTTTACAAATCTGAACACTTTAAACAAATTCCTGAGGTCTAATGGCTTACCAGCAAGCAGAATGTAATTGCTGAAGAGCACATGTGTCCTGGTGGGAGACTAGAAAATTAAAGATGGCCCCATGCTCAGCAGGATTCTAATATAGACAGTATTGGGGAGGGAGATAGCACAAGGGGTGTAAACCAGGTGGAATGCAAAGAAACCAGAGAGGCGATCAGTGGAAATCAGTGAAGGCCTCAGAGGGGGTAAGTAATAATTCAAACTACCTGTAAAGTGAAGGAGAGAAGAGACAGGAAAGTGTATTACGGTTGGGAGTGTGTCTTCACATTGACTTGCTGATTAGTAACCAGTTTGTGCACAGATTATAGTAGGGAGATACATTAGCAATGAAGGGGAATGTATAGAGATGCAAATAAAAAGGTGGGCCTCCAAGTGATACAAACTAAGGCAGAAAGCACTGAGAGGGCTGCTTGATGGTTAATTTAGTCACAGGGATCTGAATTAAATGTATATTGTCTAGTGGACAGTTAGGATTACTATACTAGCTGGTGGGGGAGACACAAGGCTACAACAGTCAGTTTTATTAGCACGCTACTAAGAAATACTGCTAATGTAATAGCTTCATTCTCATAAAACATACAAGTAGAATACCTGGATGAACTGACCCTGCTCTTGAGGCTCAAAATGTCTATCCTTGTTTAGTTTGCAGTACTGATTCCTTCGTATACTGTATGGGTGGAGTGGTAGCCACAGACTGCAGATTTGCTTGAGTGTGCTCTAAAGAGAGAGAAAAAAAAAAAGAGAGGATGAAGCTAGTAGAAGGAGACAAAGACAGGTCAAAGGAAGTAATGAGGAGATAGGAGGGTGTAAAAGATACAAATCTGAGGATAGTGTGGATAAAGCAGGTAAATAGATGCTACTGCTACAGTTTGAGAGTGCTTCAACAGTTACCACATCACAGTGCCATAACTTAGTTTGGAAACAGGTTAATAAATCATGCACAATACATTTATCAGCCAATTATCCTGTGCATACAAGAAAAAGGAAAATGAACAGCTAACAGCAAAGCTGAATCAGTAGCAGAGACAACTGTAGTGATAAATCAGTAAATACTGTTTCTAACTCCAACACAAGTCAATTAGATGTATATTACAGTTATAACAGCAGTTTTAGTACATCATAGTAGCATAGAGACAACATAGCTGCAGTGGTAGTGTCAGTAAAAACACAATTCCTGAATGACAGAATCAACCAGTTAAATAAACAAATAAGCAGATCAGTAGTCAGGAATCAGAAAAATGAATACTAGTTGTAAAGATCCAAATACAACAAAAATTAAGTATTACTTTACAAATCTGAACACTTTAAACAAATCCTGAGATCTAATGGCTTACCAGCAAGCAGAATGTAATTGCATGGGTACAGGATCTTAATATTGCTCTTCCACACTTAGTTGTTAGAATGCATTCGCATTAGCTTACATTTTCATATGGTTATGGAGTCTGCATCTCAACTGTCATTGATGTTTTTACAACAACCTTTATTGGTTTGCCAATAATTTGCCAGACAAATGCAATGTTACAACAAAGAGAAGAGATACATGAGGCATTCGTGTGGACATTCTGTCAAAGCCTGTCAGTCATGGGGTACGGATTGTGCTCACTGACTTGTTCTCAGTACTGACAGAGTTACATGGCAGCCTTTATATCCTGGCACAACACTGCCTTGTACCAACCTGCTGTTCTAGTAGGCACCTTCTAGGTTAGTCAGGGCTGTGTACTGTCCATATCTGTGGCCCCCTGTCCCTCCATTGTCCAGCTTTCTTGCAGTAACAAATAGTGACATCTGGACAGTCTGTGGAACTCTTATCGTAGGTGTAGCTGAAATGCAAAACAGTGGGCATGGCCAATCTCAAACCATGGACCTGGTTAATCAGGATAATGCACTTAGACTACCAAGCCACAACAGCCACCTACTTCTTGACACTATTACCACACAAATACATAGCACTTTGAACCCTGCATATTGTGGAGCTGGAACATGTTAGAGAGTTGATTGGGACAACCATGTGAATGTGTGGTCTGATGCTATTACCTTACAAACATAGATGTTATTGCAGTTGTATAGGAACACAGGTGTGTCAGGGGTAGGGGTCCATACCGCTCAACTGTACAGATTTTCCCAGAATGTTCAGATGTTTGCCTCCTATTTTGGGTCAATTTGTAATACGTGTGGTTTTCTGGGACATTAATGGCATATCAATGAAGAATGAAGTCAGAAACTAATGACATACATTTTGGTTTCAGACTTCATACCCTTCCAAACTCCGTGCTAGTGCAAACACTGTTATTCTATTCACTTTTTAAGTTTGTAGGAGCACTACTTAAAACCTGTCCCTGTGTTTGGGCCATTGCCACACATTTATTTTTGTCTTTGTCCAGATATCTTGCTGTAAGTGGTTGAGAGGTATGTAGGGGTCTCCAACTTTGACATGTATGCATCTGTCCTATGAGTCTGCTATTGGTAGGTCCCTCACGTAGTGCAGTGGGTTTGTATGGCTTGGACCCTACTACATATTCTGGGGCAAACAGTATTTGGCAGGGGGTTTCTGTTGTCCCACATATCATTCAGCTGTCTGCTGCTATCCTGGTATCCAACTCCATTTCCTTGCATACATGCAACAAACCATAGATATGCTACCACAGTCTACTACCCCATTCAATTATTGTTAAGAAGGGTGAGTTTCCTTTTGCCTGCATCAGTTAAGGGACAGTGATTGAGGGCTGACTCTGTCAGATGCATGCAGTACACAGCCTATACATGGTAAGGTATAGGCCATGTGTTGTGGCTGGCATCCATTTTACTGTGTGAGTCAGGGTGAGGTGTCTGTCCCTGAGACCATAGGTTATCAGTGCATGTGCTATTCATCACCTCTTTGCCAAGGCCAGGGCATACTGGGCATGCCTACATCTTTCTACAGGGATAGGCTCAGGGGGTTCCTTCTCCAAGTCCCCCTGTGCCTTTCAGGACCTTGGTAATGGCTGGGGGCTGTGTTCCTTGCCTGTGCTGTTCTTGCTGCAGCTGTTTCCACAGGATCATATTGTGTAGCATGGCACATACTATGAACACATGTGCACATGTGACTGGAGAGTACTGCAGGGCTCCACCAGATATGTCGAGGCAGCAGAACCATGACTTGAGCATCCAAAACACATGGTCTATGATGTTCCTAGTTTGTGCATGTGCCTCATTATGGCATTCTTCAGTTCATGTGTGTGCATTTCTGATGGGAGTCATCATCCACGGTTCCACCATATGAGATGTCCCCCCGGCAAATGCCTAATACAGCTCTGATGCATGCCAGATGTGGGAGTCATGATAACTGCCAGGGCTGCCAGCACACACATCGATGATATTGCACATGACCTGGCAGTTGATGGAGGGATACCCCTTGTGGTTGAAGTAGGCTTTACCCTCCTCACTGGTGATGCTTTGATGTGCACATGAGTACAGTCTATGGCACCCAGTACCTCTGGGTAGCGTGCTACATGGTGGAAGAGATACATACTTGCTGGTCCTCTCCTCAGGGGTGTTGGGGAAATAAATGTGCTCACTGGCATGTGTTAGCATGATATCCAGGAACTGGTGGAGTACCCTGGATGCAGATGCCTGTGAGACCCCCATGATGTCCCCAGTAGGTCTTTAGAAAGTACCTGTAGCTAGTATTCTTAAGGCTACACATACCTTTGTTTCCACTGAGATGGGTTCTCCTTTGTTGGCTCTGGGTCTGAGGTGAGGGTGGCAGAGCTCGGTGAGTTCAATTAGTATGTCCCTGTCCACCCTGTAGCACTCTAATATCTCCAGCTCATGTAGCCCCTGGAAGGTTACCCTGGGTCTGAACACTCTTCTCCTCCTTAGTCTGGGCCTGTTGTCATCATTATCATCATCAGCATCACTGACCTCACCTGTAGCACATACAGATGTAGCAAAGCAGCAGCAGCCCCTATCATTTTGTCAGTTAAAATTCCCAAGTGTGTGGTCCAATGGTGCAGAGTATGTGGGAAAAATCAGACTGAAGGGTGTATGTATACTTTATACTGGTGTGCTGCAGATGCAGCCTGTGTGATTAGCTAATTATGATCCATTTCAGCTGCAGGGCCTTTCAGTGAGGGGGTTTTGATGGGCTAGTGTCAGTGGAACTGGGCTTATCTGTCAGTTAGACTTGATTGGCTTTCCCAGGCTATTTCCCTTTTTTGTTTTCTTCCCCTGCTAAGCCCAGTGGCACTCCACGCAAACCTGCAGAGCAATTGAAAAGATTGCTTAGAAGAAAGCAGTCCTCCCTGAACACAAGCATGCTTAGCTCTGCTTTACCCAGTTAAACAGGGCTAAGCAGAGCTTAGCAGCCTCAGACACATCATCCTGCTTAGCTGTGCTTAGCTGAGTGCAAACCAGTGCCGCTAAGCTTCAATCAGCTTCAAGAAGCCACGACACACCCCCTTTTGATCTTAGGTATCTGTTCTGCCTACTCCAACACAGTTGTAGCCCTAGCACAGCTAGTACCTATGGACACAGTGACCCTTTTTGCTATTCAATAAACCTGTCTCATTTACATACACCTAATTGCGTATACCCTAGGTACAGCACCACAACCAAGCCTTATATCCTTAGCTATCACTATAACCTACCATTGCATGACTCTTACACTGGGCAGTATAATGCAATTACTTAGCCTACCTTCATTTTAATGTTTTACACATATTAAATTTATTATTTTGCAAAAAATGGCATGTATGCACGCCACTGAGCTCCGCTTAAATGTGGGATATGTTTTAAAAATCAAGTACAATTTTTCATATGTTGCACTACTTTTAAATGCCAATGGTCATACTTTTCACCATTTGCATGTCTACTGCACCTAATACATGTTTTTATTTGAGTTGTCACAGCCCCCATTTTATATTTACATTCTGGTACACGATTAGTAACTGTGTACATTTTTCCTGCAGACACGGCACCTACACGGATGCCTTTCTGCTTCTTTGATCGCAAAATCACTTCATTTGCATGATTTTCACCAGCAGATGAGGTGATTTGCATTCCGCAATTGCTTCTGTGTCCGCAGAGTACCGTGCACACCCCTGGCCCTGTTTTCTGGATTGCTCTGTGGCCACATTCCGTGTTCAAGCCTTACCACTACTCCTACACAGAGAATCGCTCCATGTAGGCTTTATTGAATCACTCACATAGTTTACCAAAATTTCCTCCAACACAATTATTTGTATTTCAATGTACAGGGATGTATACTGTGATGTATGCAGTTTTAGGTAGTTAGCATTCACTTAAGCCGAATGCAAAGTTAGCTTTATTGGCCTATTATTCTACAGACCTTGCATTCTGTTGACTTTTAGTTGACAGAATTATTTTCACAATGAGTTTGAGCAAAAATATCTATTTTCCACAAGTAAAAAGCTGACTGTGTGTTTCTATGGAGGCCACCTCTTATTCCCATTGTTTAAATCTGCCTTCTTATAGGAATTAATCTCAGTCAATTAAATGTACATTTATATTGGTAGTTGTGTGTTTGATACAGATAGACAATATTATCTCAGCACTAGAAGTGAATAATCTATCCTGAGTGACTGAGGATCTTTCAGCCAGGCAAAGAAGTATCTATTGTATTGCAGCTTTTATTCCTTTATTAATTTTTGATATGTTCCAACTACACTACACCAAAATTTATGTCTCAAGGGTTTCCCAGATCCATTCAAGGAAGATTCTTTAAGCTGGTATCTCATTCACTTAAGATTCCAATAATATAACAAATGATCTGTGATAGAAATGGGACACAGAATTATAGATTTTTCAGGTTGATTATAGCTGTTGCTTTAGCTTCCTATGTATCACTACTTTTGCAGAAGCACATTTGCAATTAAGGACCCTGAAATAGAGATAGCCAGGAAAATGTTTCAAATAATTTGTTTATTTTCTGTGCAGAGAGCTCTACTGTAATTTAACTTAAAATTACATATTTATCTCATGAATGTAATAACCCATTTACATCTGTTTGCTTGAGCTTTCAATTTCTGTTGTTCAAGGGATATGTTTGTGGAGATGGAACCTAACATACATCTTCAAAATCCAATGGATCCTATGGGAGAAGACACAAGGTATGATAAACACTGAGAAAGAGTGTTGGGTAGACCATCTAAAGGCGCAGAAATATCAGTTATCCCCACAGCTTTAAAATTACTTGGTTTACAGAAGTAATCCCATCCTAGTCATTAGTCAGACTGTTTCATTCTTGAACTGTTTACATGGAAAGTAGTAATCTTAGACTCATGGAATCTTGGACTATTAAGAGCATTCTTTGCTAGAGTCCATAATGGGGTATATACAATAGATCGCAAAGTCAGGAAGAGACCTCTCTTGAAGTATGTCTTAAGTCATCATGCAGGATGATGTTAAGCATGATTTAGCGGCTGCTTTTGTAAATATTAGGTTGCAGCTGTGATTGATCCAATAGATGAAAAATGGCCTGGTACTGATTAGCAACAGACTGCAAGATTAACTCTATAAGAGCTTTCTTCCTGCAACTATGGCAGTTTCTGTAATGTTTGTTACCCATCCTTATCTCAGAGAAATTGACTAACAACCTGGAACACTTCCTTTTGGTCTGTGTTCTGAAACAAAGTAAAGCAATCCAAGATTCTGGTAGGTATTAAAAGATCAAACTTTTGAATATTGATTATAAACTCTTTTTTGTTGCTTGAGCAGGAAGGTTTGAACTTTGTTTCCCTAAAACTGATTTAAAACCATCAGTGTTTAGTGTTCATTGTAGCTTGGTATCCTGTGTTGGAAATCTCCAAGCAAGTTATACAGGAGTTTTCATCCAGTTATGTATCGCTATAAACAACTAAACACCATTTGTCAAGAATAGCCTTATAACCTTATAACTACATAAAGACAGAGTCATGGCAGTCAGACTCCAGTGTAATGATAGGGCAGTAGTCATAATCTCAGCCTATGCCCCACAGCAGGGTTGTGATAGTGAGGAAAAGAGTGCATTCAGACAGCAATTGCAGGACCTACTAGATAACGCAGGAAAATATGAATTAGTGTTGATAATGTGTGACTTGAATGCACATATTGGGACAGACAGAACAAGATATGAAGACTGCCTGGGTGGGGCAACAAGGGTAAAGAAGGAAAAGCCATTCTAGACTTCTGCTTGGCAAATGGCTTGATAGCAGCCAACACATGGTTCAGAAAGAGAGACAGTCACAAGATCACATACAAGAGTAGTCAACATGCAACTCAGGTAGACTTCCTCCTAGTAAGGAAAAGGCACTGGGGTAGAATCCATAATTGCAAAGTCATCCCCAGTGAAACAGTCAGCCCACAGCATAAACCACTAGTTGCCACAATCAGCTGCAAGCAGTAGTCAGAGAAGGCACTAAGGTCAACAGATACCAGGCTGAAGACCTGGAAGTTGACTGGAGAGAAAGCACAACAGTTCAAGAAATTACTCAGGGCTATAGCACCCCATGAAGAGGAGTAAATAGGTGGAGTTGAAGAAGAATGGTAGCCCCTAAAAACAGCATGTGTTAGGACTACAGCAATGATATGTGGCCGAGCCAGATATGGAAATAAGGTACATAACGAAAACTGGTGGTGGAATGCAGGAGTGCAGGAAGTCATCAAAAGAACAGAGTGCAGGAAGAAGTAGGAGACAGAAAAGACTGACCAGGCTAGGAAGGCCTACTGGTTGGCTAGCAAAGAAGCAAAGAAAGAAGTTGCAATAGCAAAGAATAGGGCATCAGAGCCACTGTACCAATTTCTGGAAAGTGACTTAGTAAGGGGCACAAAGAAACTATATCAGGTTGCAAGGCAAAGACAGAAAGATAAATAAGATAGTCATACACCCTTCATAAGGGATGCCAGCAACAACCTGCTCACCAGTCCAGAGGATATCAAAGGCAGATGGAAGGAGTATTTCCAACAGCTTCTGAATGAAGAAAACCCCACAGAAGCTGTACTGTCCCAGAAACAGCCTAAAATGAGAGAAGAAGAGAAGCCCACCCTAGAGGAAGTAAGAATAGTACTAAGGAAGATGAAGTCAGGGAAACAGCAGGCTCAGATGAGGTTACAGCAGATATGATAAAGATGCTTGGTGAGATAGGGGAGAAATGGCTCCTGAGAGTACTAATAGCAGAGTGGAGAGAAAGGCATATCCTACATGACTAGAGAATAAGTATACTTGTGCCATTGTACAAGAATAAAGGGGACATCTGCAACTGTGGGCAGTACAGAGGCATCAAACTCCTATCACACTGTATTAAAGTTCTGGAAAGGGTGACTGATAAATGGATATGCAGCATAGTAGAATGTAATATGGGAGATGAGCAGTTTGGATTCAGATCAGGATGTAGCACAACTGACCCGATGTTTGCATTGAAACAGATACTTGAGAAGAAGCTAGAGATGAGGGAGAGTCTAACTGGGCATTCCTAGACTTGGACAAAGCATATGACAAGGTCCCAAGAAAGCTGATTTGGGCAGTACTGTGGTGGTTTGAAGTCCCAGAAACATTGGTAGAATTAGTGCAGGCTATGTACAAGGACCCAATGACTCAAGTACGAACGGCCTCACAGAGGGGTTCCCAGTGGGAGTGGGTGCACATCAGGGTTCAGCTCTGAGCCCACTGCTGTTCATACTGGTAATGGACTACATTAGCAAACAGATTGGAGGGGATGGATCAACAAAGCTGCTACAAGCAGATGATGTGGCAGTACAGGCAGACTCTGAGCTAGAACAAAGGACAGGAGGATGGAATGCAAATCTGAAGGCACATGGTATGAAACTAAGCACATATAAGATGGTGGTAATGGCAGAAAATTGGGGAAATCAGAAGAAGTGCTGAGAACAGAGCTAGAAGGGAAGATGGTGCAACAGATATAAACAACTTCAAGTATCTGGGTGAGGTAGTTGAGGAGAAGGGTAGTCTGAATAAAGAGGTCAAAGCTAGAATCAGAGAGGCTGCAGCCTACTGGCATAGAGTATCAGGTGTAGTCTATGAAAGAAAAATGCCAAAGAAGCTGAAAAGTAAGGTGTACAAGACAGTGGTGTGACCGATATTACTGTATAGTACAGAAACATGGGCAGTAAAGGCAGAATAGTTGAAGAAGCTAGAGGTGATGGAAATGAAGTGCCTGAGAAAGGTGGTAGGATGCACACTGTGGGACAGATGAAGAAATAAGATTATCAGAGCAGAAGCCAAAGTAGCTCCAATTGCAGAAAGGATCAAAGGGAACAGATTACGGTGGTTTTGGCACATGTGTAGAAAAGCAGAAGATAATCTGGTAAGAAAGATTTGGGGCAGACAGAAGGTAAGAGGAAGTGAGGATGTCCAGCAAAGAGGTGGATGGATTGTGTGAAAGAAGATCTGTGACAGTCAGGCATGAGTGTTGAAGAAGGCAGGAGTGTGGTACTGAATCGAGAGAGTTGGTGACAATTAACATGATACCCTGACCCCATCTAGAAAAATGGGAAAAAGGGGACTGATGATGATGATGACATGGCATAGGGAACTACACTATGCTGAAGTGTAATTTATTTTTCTCAAAGTGAAACTGCCTTGATATGGACGTACCTTCTTTTTAATGATAATAATAATAAAGTGATCAATTTCAAACAGTAGCCGACTGTTTCAGGAGTTGTAATTGTGAGTAATATGCGTTGCCAGGATAGATGTTAATAGACATTCTATATAATTCTATAAGCATTGGAATCCTAATGAACACAATAGCAGAGCTTCAAAGCTCCAAGCCTATGTTTATAACTAAGCTGGATTACTGAAATGATATTTTTAGTGAAGTGCCTCTGCATGTTTTCCAGTTTTTCAATTCAGATTTACCAAAGGTGCTGACATTAGCATTGGATTCAACAAGGGGACAAATCGGGTTTATTCAAGGGTAAGTATTTTTAGAATGCATCAGTGCTGCTGTTTATAAAATGCCCCTTGTAATCAAGTAACAGAATTTGATAAAGATGCTAATGTAAAGTATAATTTCCCAGATACAGTGTACAATTATACAAATGTCCTTCACAATTTTAAAAGAAGGTGTCATATAGTAATGTCTGACAATTGGTGCAGAGGGTTAAGGTTGTGAACTGTAGTTCCAGTGGTAAAGGGTTTAATTCCCTTGGCCTTAGTTTACATCCTGTGTGACTTTAAACAAGTTTCTTACCCAGATCACCCCTGAAAAAGAACTCTGTGAATAGTGGGTCTACCTAGTTAACAAATTTGTTGAATGCGAGTGATCATGGTCTCGCGAGGAAGGGTGCCATTATCGTAACAGCCCGACAAACAACACAAGAATTCACAGTACACACGATTCTGATGAAGTCTCGCGATACGAGACGAAAGCGCGCTCAATCTGTGTGTTTTATGTGGAAATAAAGAGCTTTGGTTCTACTTTGTAATAGTTCACCTTTCTATAGTACTGTGGAATTGGAGGACAACCTTTATTGTGCCAAACAGTGGACTTGCATTTTCGTGTTGATCATGGTTTTTATTATCAAAATCTAAATCAACTTCTTGTGTTAAATGAAATTCCATCATTATCAGCCCACAAGCATATTTAACATAACTAATTTTGCAACAGCTGTTGATCAGCCAAATTTTAGTATTATCAGCATATTCACTAAGACAGAGGGGAACAGGAAACTGTGTCAACTCTGACGCAGTCAATGTTGTGGAGTGATAGGCCCAATGAGTTCCCTTGTGAAAGATCAATGGATGACACAGGATGAAATTGAAGAGAACTTGGCACAGGAAGATGCTTTGGAACTTTCTATAGAACTCCCACAGGAAATGCAGAACAAAGAATGTGGCCTCAGTCTAGAAGAAAACGATCTAAGGAAGAGTTACTTGATTTAATAGAGATGGATGGACATATTATTCAATGAAAGAAATATACTGCAGAAAGTTAATAAAACCCCAAGAGTTAGAAGTTTGATAAAACAAATGAACACAGTAATTAGGACTGTTCCTAGAGATTCATGCAATATAACAGAAGTAAAAAGGAAATATTGCTGTGCAGATAAATTAACAACAGATAAAGTCTTACCACAAAAACACAGGGCAGTAAGGGAAAGGAAGGGGACAAATGAAGTGCCATCATGGAGTTATCAAAAAGAGAAAACGATAAATCAATTAAGACAAGAAGTGCCACTGTTAGAAAAATATTGAAGATGTTCTATAAACTCTGGAATTCACTGAAATTCCAATTACAAAAAGTGGGATATCAATCATCAACACTTTCATGGGATTTTACCATATTACATATTTGCCCATCTAACTTCTCAGTAAAACAAGCAAACTCACTTATAACCATATTCTCATTAATGAAACTATATATAGCTTTTAAATGGATAGACTCTGTGAACATCTCTTGGGGGGGGTTTAAGAAAGTGGCTATTAAACATCTATTAGCTCATAAAATAGTAATGGATAAAAGAAACAGAAACAGCAAAACTCGAGCAACTTGGGAACAAACCTTTAATATCATACTAGCAAAAAACATCATGCACACTATAGAGTAACGTGTTATAAGGGAAGCAAGCAATATACCCACAAACTCACAACAAAATATGGTATTGCAAACATTAATGTATGTGTTGTTTTTATATTGTTTAAACTTGTTTGAGAAAGCATGTATGTATATAGTGTAAATAGGTTTGTTATATGACCTTCATGTTTCTATATACTGACTACAATGTATAACTTTCTCTTATGGTCATATGGTAAACATGAACATTTTTGTGTCTTTTATAAATGCAAAATGAAAATAAAAATTATTGAAAAAAAGAAAAAAGAAAAATACAGAAGAGGGAACAGATCAACAAAAATACTTAGAAAGATAGACGTGATAAAAGCAATGAGCAGTATAAGAACAGATCAGGATCTATTATGCACTACCACAAATAATAAACTAAAAATATCAGCACAGGCAGAAAATTGAAGAAGATATGCAGGTAAATATAAAGGAAAAATGCAAAATAAGTAATGTATCGATGACCCAAAAACGTTTTATAGGGAATTGGGAAACAAGGCAAAAAAACCTGAAACTCCACCAAAAAAAATAATGGATGCATTTCGGAGAACTATTTAAGAAGATCTTCCATAGCAGGGCTAGCCACCTGGTGGTGTAGGTAAAGACGATTGTCACTGTTGAAGTGACACCCAGACCCCATGTGCAAAAATAGGAAAAAGGGGTTGAGGATGGATGGATGGATTTATGAAGATCCTAGGGAACTTAACAAAGATGCTAAATGGATAGAAGAAGTAAAATAAAGAATAAGAAGTTCAAACGTACAGGATATGAAATGGGATGAAGTAACAGCCAGAGAGATTGAAACAAAGTTAAGAAAAGCCTCTAATTGGAAAACCTTAAGCCCAGATGCAGTAGCTAACTTCTGGCTAACAGTATTAACATCTTTACATGAAGATTTAGCCATGTGCAAAAACTATTTATATACTCACCCCTAACAATCATCAACCTTCTTAACAACTGGAAAAACACTACTTCTACTTAAGAGTGAACATGTAAGTTATCCTAAAAACTATACACTGATAACTTGCCTTCTTTTGTGTCTTTTTGGCTTTTCTGGATTAGGGGTCACCACAGCAGATGACCAGTCCGCTAATGATTGGCAGTGGATTTTTACTGTGTTGAGTTGCCAGCCCCGTGCCCAACCTTCAAAGAAGGCACACCCACTCATGCACACACCTACCTGCATGTATTTAAAGTTCACACAACCACCGGGAGGACATACAGACTCCACAGAGAAGACACTCTAGCCGAGAATCAAACCGGAGTGCCTCTTGCTGTGAGGCAACAATGCCAACCCCTTTCTGATGATGTATAACTATACACTGGAATTGATGCCGATAGAGTTTATAGTCATTTAGAAGAATACTCAATCATGGCAATAGAACAAAAGTGTAAGAAAAGAAAGTCATATGGAACAAAGGACCATTTGCTGTTAAATAAAGTCATAATAGAGAACTGTAAAAAGGGGAAGACTCTAAGGATGGCATGGATAGACTACAAAAATGCATTTGACAGTATCCTGTATGCCTAGATAAAAGCGTGCTTAAACTGTATAAGATACACCCTACACTGATCAATTACATTACAGCAACCATGATACAGTGGCAAATCACTTTGCAGTTAAGCCATAATAAAGGACCAATTATTATTCCAGTGATAACTTCTCAAAGGGGGATATTTCAGGGTGAATGTTTGTCACCACTGCTCATTTGTTTTGCTCTTAACCCATTAAGCTGTCTACTTAGCAGATTTGATCATGGCTAAAATTTGGATCCCAGAAAATAACAAAGTGTAAAGACTTCTCGTCTTCTTTTTGTGGATGATTTAAACCTGTATAGTTCATCAAATGAAGAACTGAAAGCACAACTGCAAGTGGTCAAACTTTTTCAGATGATATAAGAATGTCATTTGGTCTTGATAAATGTACAAAAGCAACCTTTAAAGAAAAGCTGCAGCACCAAGAAAACATCAGACTGGGGCGGGAATGTGATATAAGAAAAACTGAGTAAGAGGCAATTTATAAATATTTGGGAATTGATGAAGGATCGACAATATAGCATGCACAAATGTGAATAAAATTTAGTAAGGAATATTTTAGATGACTAAAATCAATCCTGAAAATAGTGCTGACATCTAGGAACAAAGTCCATGATATAAACCAATTTACTCTTCCTGTCCTAGTGTACAGTTCTGGAGTGATTGACTGGCCCCAAAAGGTGTTGGATCAGTTGGACAGGAAAACAAGAAGGTTGCTTCATGCTTATCAAATGAGTTATAAAAATCAGTGTATACCAGCACGATATGTTCCCTGTTCTGAAGGAGGTATCGGGCTCCTCGAAATTGATTACCTGTACAGATCTCTAATTGTAGGACTGCATACATATCTGTTGACCTCATAAAACCCAAACATATGAAAGTTTTAAAATATGTGGAGAATAAGTCTAAGATGAGTTTCCTGCTCAGTTTAGCAGATGCATATCAGCATCAAGCAGGAATGGAAATCAGACCAGAAGTAGATAAAAGTCAGGCAGCTGAATGTTCCAAAAAACAAGATAAAGAATATAAGATGAAGAATCAGATGAGAAGGCAAGAAATGTGAAAAATGCATAAATATAGTTGCAAGTATAGAAAACCCTTGGAACAACCTCATGTTGATCAGGATCAAACACAAGAATGGTTAAAGAGAGGTGAATTTAAACCAAAAGGTGGAAAGTTAATATTGGTGACCCAGGATAGTGGACTACATACATGCTGGTTTACCAAGTCCATTGAACATGTGTGATAAACAGACAAATGTAGGTTCTATAAAACAGAATTGGAAACAGTTGCATATCTTACTGCTGGTTATGATATACTAATGGCAGAAACACTGTATACGCAAATGCATAATAATGTGGCAAGACTGTTGCACTGGGGATCGCACAAGCATTATGGCATTAAAGTAGATGAGAAGCATTGAAAACATGAGCCACAAAGCATTATAGAAAATGCTGAAGTTTATATCACACGGGATCACCCATTACCAACAGTTCAAAAAATAGATGCGCGAAAACCAGATATACTTGTCAATGAAAAGAAGACAAAAGTAGCATTGGTCATTGAAATTGCTTCACTCAGTGATTACAGTGTTTTACAGACAGAGAGACACAAAGCCATAAAATACCAGGATTTGCAGGCAGAAATTAGGGAAATGTGGAAGAAAGATAACCAGACAGTTACAATAGTAGTAGGAGCAATGGGTCTTATATAAAAGAACTTACAATTGTACTTAGATATGTTACCAATACATGTATCTCCATATGAATTGCAGAAGGAGTCATTACTGGGCACTGTGGGTGCTGCAAAGAATGCTTCTGGCTAATATCAAAAATTGAAACAATACAAATTTCATGAACATTAATCATGCCTTGACTAAGGAGTGTGGTCCATTCCTGTCATAGTAGTAGAATCACAAAAGATTTGGAGAAATTAAAAAAAAATCAGAGTTCCCTAGTGAGACATTTAGGTAATTGACAAAGAATTTGTAGTTCCTGGTGAATCATAACTGCAGTAAAGAAAAAAAGCATAAAAATAGTTAATTATGCTGCATTTAAACTTGGCCCCTGCAGAAGACAGCTAGACAAGGTTCTTATATCAATGGTCACATCAATACTAACAGCTAAATAGTACCAGAATTAAGGATTAAAACAGAGCTGTTGTGTTCTTATTATACACGGAGCTCCCTTCTGTGATGTTCTGCCGTACATTATGATATTCCTTAAAGTCATTGATGCAAACAGGCTAATTTCAAGATACATATGTACTAGGTGTAATTTGTGATGCCAACAGTAAAACCATCATTTACTAACCTGCAATGCAAGTCAAGCAGCTTGCTATTCATACATTCTAAATTGCACACAAATATTCTCAATGTAGCTGCATCTTAATTTAACCTGCTGGATTTGTCAGTGGAGGTTTTTACAAAATTTGTATTTTGGTTAAGTTTTGGCCTATGAATTTGTCTCCTGCACTTATTTTGCCAGAAGTCTTAGAATCCCCATAAAAGTCTAAAACTAATACTTCCATGGGACCAGACAACATAATACCACATTCCCATCAATGCCAAACAGGCAGTATCTGAACTTCAGTTTAAACTATCAAACTTCAGCATACCCCAGGATTTGTGTCTGATGCCTGAAAAATATCCACTGTGGCTCTCCTAAACAAGGGTGGCCTCTCTACAGACTATGCCACCAGCCCCATATGCAAAATGATGGAATAAATCACAACAGAGTTAATTTTTGTAGACCTAGCCAGCTAATCTGATCTAGGGCCGGTCAGGCTGCTTTTGTGAAGAGTATGTCCTACTTATTAAATTTCTTTGAAATGGTTACAGGGGGTATGGACAGTAGTCATGCACTTCATATTGTTATCTTTACATTCCAATGGATTTGGCATTATTATCCATACTGATATTATTGCAAAAATAATGTAAACCCCTATATTGCCTACTGTACTGCAGTCTGGCTATTCAATAGATTCCAAGTTGTGAACATTCCTGGTACATTTTCTGAACATAAAATTGTAGTTAGTGAGGTACCAAAAACATCAGTGCACGACCTTCTCCTGTATCACTTTTATCTTGCAGATGTCCAAGCTAATGTCTCAGAAGTGTGGTTAACCAAGTTTGGTAATGACTGTAAGCTGGGCACTATTATTCACTCATAGCCAGCTCCTGCAACTTCAGCTATGCAAATACTTGATGTGCTGAAAACAGTCTCAAACCAAATACAAAAAGTATGTCAAAGTAGTGGTTGGCAAAAAAACTACTCCTAACTCACATGTTATAAATGGTTCTCCTCTTCAGACAGATGCAGTCATAAGAGACCTGCTTACATGTATGAACAAGTCTTTGTTATTTGATCCTCATGTTTCTACTACAGTCAGGAAATCCTTCCTACTGATAATTTTCAACAGACCAATTTGTTATAATGGTTAAGGTCTTCAATACTCAGGGTACTAGCATCAATACTGACCTCCGCAAGTGCCTGTTTAGAGTTTGCAGGTTCTCCCTTTGTCTGGGAGATTCTTCCCACTTCTAAAAAATGCTGAGTGTTTCCATCTCAAACTGATCCAGATATAGAGCTGTGAGCAATCACACAGAGTCTAGATGGTGCCCTAATGGGGGAAGAATTGTATAAATTAATCAATTTGAGCATGCACAGTGGAATGCAGTATCCTGGAGGAGAACTCAGATTACAGGCTGCATGCCATGGCAAGGCTGACCACTGGATGGTGCAGAAATATGCTCTAGGTGATCACCGGTTAAGGGTATAACTGTTTCTATAAAGTAAGCATTAAATTGATTGCCAATGCTGTGTTTCTGCTTTGATACATTTGAGGATGATGTGGGTTTGTCCTGTATTTATCAGTTTGTTGACAGAGGTCCGGGAAAGTTTAAGGTTATTCCACTATAGTTTTTACATTGTGGAGTAATACATTTAGATTGGTTTCTTAGCTGTCTATAAATGTGTAGGTTTACATCTTTTTGGCTTTTATACCACACTTTCTAGGCTTTATCACTATGCTTCATGATTTGCTTTGATTTTATAAAAACTATGAGGCAAGACTAACTTTATCTTGTATCAAAGCATATTTAAGAAAATATTGTTGAATTCAGATACATAGTCAATTAAACAGAAACTCCTAAGTGATTCAGTTATACAGTTTCAGCATGTTTCTTTCTGTTTCTTTGTGGAAGGTGGATATTTTTATGACAAAGGTATGATGGTGGATCCTGGGGTTATTGACTTAATGCCCAACTGCATGGATTGGTTGGCTATCACTTAGAATGTCAGTCAAAGTGCCCTAGTATGAGATTCTGTCAGGACAGGATGCTAACATCCAATCTAGGTCAGGCAGTGGTTTTGTTCTTGGTTATAGTACTAATGAGTTACATGTATTTATAGAGCTGGATATTATTGTTTGAATTATCAGACTATATTATTCTCCAGTCTATACTGAGGTCACCTAAAATTATAGTTTTATATGGGATTTTGGGGGAGGTCCAGCAGAGGATATCTTTGAGTATGGTAATATTATTACCTGGAGGTATACATATATCTATGATTGTAACTGCTTTTTGAGTATTGATTCTGAGTAGACCTAATAGAGTTTCAAAATTTCAGAACATAAGAATGGCTTGAGAGTAGATAGATTTCAGCACTATTTTTGTAAAATATTCCAACTCCACCCTATCTAATTTGATAATATTAAAAGACAGTCATACTAATTCCTGAGTGTTTTGTGTCATGGTGCACCCAAGATTTCTTGGTTGCAAGGATATATGGAGAAGTCACCTAGGCATGAAGTTCAATGGGTTTGATGTAAATAGGTTAACATGATACAGGTGAAGATCAGGGATTAGTGAGGGTTTGGCTGAGTGGGAAGGATTCTTACTGGGGGCAGGGTATTAGTTGGAGCTGCAGTATGGTGAGTTGGAGTAGGGTTTGGGTGGGTTACACTTCTAAGATTTATAACCAAGTAGGTATGGTGATATGTGTAGAAGTATTTAAGTGTGAGTTTAGCATTAAGATTTTGGCTCAGACATTTTTTTTGTTTTAGGTAGTTGTACAGAACAGATGAATAAATATGTGCTGGCATAGTTATGGGGTAATGGTAATATGGGGGTTGGAGTGTTACAGTTAGACATTATTGTATAATAAATACACAGTCGGGGTATTTGGATAAGATGGTGATAAGATGTTATCATATTTTATCTGTGCTTGCTTGGAGGGAGGTCAGAGCAGTATTAGTTGTAATACTATAATGATAAGTAGTGCAAGTGAAGGTGTAGACAGGGTAGAGAAATAAAAAGTGTATATACTGATACAGTTACTAGAGGATGAGAGCTGCAGGGATAAAATGCAGAATGTGCTGTTAGTATCGGAATAGGATAGTATGAACTAAGCTTGTAAGGATGTTATAGTAGCGTCTGAGAGAAGTGCTAAGGAAGGTCAACAGGAGCATTGGGAGTAGGAGTATTAAATACATTTTTGATAATATTTATTGAAATAGAAAAGTAAAACAAGTATGTAAGGATGTTATATCAGCAGTATATAAGAGTGTTAAATGTTGTTAATTTTTGAGAATGAACTGACAGTATGAAAACTAGCTGTAGTGATAGGTGTTACCAGATCAGGGTGTCATGGAGTAATAAGGGGTATTATTGCAATATTAAATTCATTCACCTACTTACATTTGCCTTTTGGGGTTATTATTATTTACCAGTTGTGATTATTATAACTGGAGGGAGTTTTACTTGGTAAATGTAATAAATATTGCAAAAGAGGTAGAGCATGATATGATTGGTGGTCTTATTGTTGTGGGAGGGACTTTGGTGTGGATTAGGAATGGGTGGATTACATTTTTAATTGAAAATGTAGTGTCATATTGCTATTTCAGTGGTGTCGTATGCAAGCAATGTGTGTTAAAAAACTGATATTAAAATGTTGGAGGTAATTTGAAGCCTTCCAGAGATATACATGTTTCTTTGGCAAAGTATTTATTAATATTGCCAATATTTTCATATCAGCTGAAATATTATAAAAGCCAAGTGATCTACAGCTGAAAATATGTTGCCGACTTAAACTTAGGATTACAGCACACAACTTTGTCATTCATTGTTGCCACATAACATGCACAGTTTTGAAGATCAATGCTGATTTTTAAAAATATTTTGAAAATATGACATGCATAATTTACATTCTGCAATATCAGAGAACAGCAGCACACTATTCATGTTTGTCATAAATCACTGGAAAGCTCTTGAGCAGACAAGCACTTCAGTCATTGATATATCGGGCCTATCCTGCATTCCTTCAGAAATGTAACTCTTTGATCATAATAATACAATTTCTTGCATAAAATACAATTGCTTCTTTTTCAAATTTTATTTTTGGCTATTTATAATATATGAATATTGTTCCAGGAATGCAATGCTAGCAACAGTAGTCCATATTCAAGCTTGGGAAGGAGAAGATTTCTTGCTGTATTTGAAATGGTAGATGGTGAGAGAAGGTGAGAGCATTTTGCTAATTTATGTAGTGAACACATACAAATAAAGTGGAACAGTGTTCACTCAGTGATGCAGGTATCAGACCCACAGTTCTGAATTGCCAAGACAAGGACAGCATCCAGTCATGGTTAAATTTACTATCAAATGTGGCAAGATAATTAGCCAACCTAAAACTGTATGGGTTTTGAGACCATCCTTGGGATTCATGAAAATTCCATGCAGGAATAAGGCTATTCTTGCATGGAGTGGATAGTGCCCGTTCAGCACAGCAGCGCACCTTGCATATTCATGAAGGAGTGCTGTTGTATAACCTGCATGGGCATGATCTGTGAACAAGTGCAGAGGGTGTGTTCGAGCAGTGCTCGCACAGTAAACACACCCCCTGTACTCAGGAAGTACCATATAGCACTTTGAAGAAAAAACAGTATTCACGGACACTGTTAGCAAACCTCCCCAACTGAACAGATATTCGCATAATGTCCAGATTTGCGGCTCATATGGTAAGTGTGTTCCTCCTACTGTCCTGGCAAATAGCCTAGGCTTGAAGTTATTAAATAATGACAAACATTTGAGTGTAACACTCCACATCCTTCAAATAAGTCATGCTAATGCAAAACCTATTATTCTATCAACTTTCAAAGTTTGTAAGAGCAATATTTAAAATATGTCCCTCTTTGTCCCCCCATCATCTTAGGCTTTCTTCAGATTTTATGCTCCAAGAGGTGGAGAGGTATGACTTGTAGCTATCTCTTAACTAAGGAAAATAAAACAATTATTTTTTCCCATCCCCACTAAAGTTTAAGTGTAGCTGAGTGGGTGTGCATGTCATGCAGCTGTGTGCTGCATAGCTTAAACATCCAAAGGATCAAAATTGAAATATATAGCTAAAATTCCCAGTATGAGATAGTGTAGTGGTTAGAGCTTTCACCTTATATACAGCCATTCATGGTTTGAACCCCAATGCAGTCCATTCATTTTTATATGTGAAAGCAGCACTAAAAAATCTTATTTTATAAATAGGTAGTAAATAATACATATTTGTTAACCAGGGAAGTGTAGCTGGTCCAAACGTGAGGTGTAAATGTAGTAAAGGTGTGAAACCCCTATATAAACACAAGTGTCCCATACAGTATAGCCACACAAGAATATAATGTAAGGAAAGCACATGGGGGATGTTATGGAAGGTAAATATACATATCATAATGTATCATTAATAAGGAATCAATCCCACAATGCTGATAGTCCATAAAATGAAAGCTGAACAATGCTAAATTGTGCTTAGCTATACTTAGCCGATGTAAGTATTGCTTAAAATTAAATGCTTAGCAATAATTAGCATAGCTAAGCGGATTTGTGCACTAGTAAGCAGTGCTTAGCATCTATCACTTTAAGCATTGCTTATCTTTGCTAAGTGGCTTTGCCTGTTGCTTAGCTTAGCTCAGAATATTCAAAATCATCTAATCACAGCAAAGGGCAGGAAATCAGCCTTATTTGAACCTCACAGGCAGGAATACAGCCTATAACCAGTTGTAGCTCATCACTGCAGGCACTATGGCTGTTGTTGATAAGGGTGTGCGCTTCTGGGTGCAGCGCTGGGGCATTCAGGAGTCTAGGGTCTTGGTTGGACTCCTAGTAAAAGACCATGAAGGGAGACTGCTGCAGGACCAGTACCAGGGCTCCCAATACAAAGCAAAGGCCTGGGACTGTCTCACATGTGCTCTCACCAGTGCCACTGGCATCCCCTCAGACTGGTGAGCAGATCCAGCACCATTTAGCTGACCTGAAGTGTCTTGTCTGTATTGTCTGTCTTCCTACCCAACTTACCTCCACAAATATACCTACTATCCTTTCCCAACATCCAACTCTCACCTTATAAAAACAAAGAAAAATAGGGCAATCGGTTCCCCCAAAAAAGTTGCCCCATGCATAGCCGTCCATTTCACACATGTGTCCACTGGACACATTTAATCTGGTATAATTGACTTAACAACACATTACTGTTGTCCTCACCCTTCTCGCAGAAATTTGAGTGTCCAAATTCACCGCCAAATTCTGTACAAATGCACAGCTTTTGCTGTATCAGAAATGGACAGCTATGGACCTTCCCTACACCTGTCCTGCACATCCCTAGCTATCTTTCATATTGTTTTCCTTCTGCATATCCCCTTTTTAACCACTTTCCTATCACCCATTTTTTCTTTTCTTTTAAAGAAATTAGCATGGGGGTAAGTAGAAGTAATTGGCAGTAAGCAGCAGTAAGCTGCAGTAAGCAAGTTTGCATTATGTTAAGCGATGCCTACACAGATTAAGTAGTTTCCCATTTAACAGTGAGTTGGCATCGCTTACCACCATGCAAACCCACTTACAACTGGTGAAAACTGCCTTAATCACCATGTCTCCATCAGCCATTGTTCTTCCCAGTAACAAAACAATGAGCCCTGCCAAGTCTTGAACCTAGGACCCTGTAGACCATAGTTAGAGCAATGTACCACTACACCACCTGAGCCACAATGGGGAATGCTGCTTTTCCAATATATCATTCAGTATGGGTATAAAATAGTAGGGAACAGACACAATGGAATAATTCATGTTTAGTATATCTATAAATACACACATATAGATGTGTATGGTGATAGACAAATATGAAAAATTACATGCATCAGATATATGGAGCTATACAAATAAAACAAATATGTATAGAATATATACATATATATTGTTATATAAATATACACATATATATATATATATATATATATATATATATATATATATATATATATATATATATATAAATATATATACACACACACACACACACACACACACACACACACACACACACACACACACACACACACATACACACACACACACACACACACACACACACACACACACACACACACACATATATATATATATATATATATATATATATATGTATATAAAATCAAAACATGTAGTGGAGTCATACCCAGCACCATACCTCTCCACCTCTTAGTGCAAGAATTCTGGACAAAGGCTGTCAGAATGGGGGGGACAATGGGCCAATACCAGGGACATAGTGTATGTACTGCAGTTATAAATGTAGAATGTTGCTACAGTAGCAGGGTTTGTGTCAGCATACATGTTCAGAAGGATGTGAGTTCTGAAACTAAAATGTATGTCATCATTTACTGACAGAAATCCTCACATCTTCACATTGATTTTATTTTATTTATTTTATTTTACATTTTATTTATTTTACATTTGTTGACCGGGCTAGTCCAGCTGGATATATGTCCATTTTCAGTGGAGGCCCGGGGAGAAAAGCTCCACAAATTGCAACAACATAAAAGATCAAGACAAAGACAATAACAGTATAATTTGGTACATAAGAAGTTTTAACAATTATAGTACAAGCCTAAGATTATATATTTTATATTTCAGTAGGAAAAAGGAAAAATTTATCTAAGAAAAGATAAATAAGACTAATACATTTGTATTAGACATGGTGTAGTACAAATCTTTATAACATATTACAAAATTAGACACACCTAGTAATTTATGATAAGAGATACTAAGGTCTCACAAAAACCTAAGAAAGAAAAACACTAGAGATCAATAGACAGAGTATAGAAGAACAGCAAACAAGGATGGATTTCTAGTGTTATTTAACACATAGGTTGTGATACTATATGAAGGTGTTTGATCATTCTACAGTATATACTTATTTACATGAGAAAAAATCCTAAGGAAGGTTAAGCTCACTAAAAATTAGTGAGACAACACAAGATCATGATCATGGGAGGCTAGGAATTGTGGGAGTCTAGTTAATAGTTAGGTGCTTAGTCTGGGTTAACACAGGGGCATAGCCAGTGTGATTTGAGGTAGGGTTTAAGCTTGCTTTTAAATAAGCTGACAGAGGATATTGAGGTTAGCTGGCTTGGGAGGAATGTTCCAGGCTTTACCTACTGTATAGGAGAACAAGGTGTCACCAGCTAAGTTGTTGGATTTTGATATTTGTATAAGTAGGTTATTAGCTGAGCGTAAGGTCTTGAGGTTATTATAGGGGATGACTAGGGATGTAAGTATGGGTGTATTTTGAGGTAAATACAGGATCTTATGGGCTACTATTAATTGATTGAAAAGTATTATATTTGGCAGCTCTAACCATCCTAACTGATTCAGATTGATACAGTGATGAGTTCTATAGGAGGACCCAGCTGCAAATCTGGCAATATTGTTGTAAGAAGATGTAAGTTTACTCATATTACTTCTACATATTTTGGTATAGATAGAGGAGGCATATAGCAAGGTAGAGATGAGGTGGGTACGAGCAATAGTAACCCTGGCTGGAGGTGTAAGAAAGGCTTTTATTCTATAGAGGGAACCTAGTTTCTTGTTTACTATTTTTATGGTGTTATCAATGTGAGGTTCAAAGGACAAATTGTTATCTATTAGTACCCCGAGTAGTTTGGTGGTTGGTTTAGGAGATATTATAGTTCCATCATTTGAAGTAATAGTAAAGTTAAGTGGGGAGGTTCTGCGGGTGGGGGTAAATAGTAGCATTTTGTTTTGGGGTTAAGGATAAGACGTCTTTGTAGGAGCCAGTTTTCAACTGTACTAAAGGTCATTTGGGTTAGTGACTGAAGTTCTGATTGAGAAGCAGCAGCTCATATGAGTGTGGAGTCGTCAGCATATTGGATACAGTCAGCTTGAGGAATTACAGAATGAAGGTAATTTGTAAAGATGGAGAAAAGTAATGGGCCTAATATAGATCCTTGTGGGACCCCTAGAGTGACTGGGACATGGGAAGATAAAGTATTTTCCCATAGTACAGCCTGTTGCCTGTTATGTAGGTATGATTGGAACCACTGTATAGTATGGTTGTCCAATGACAGGTTTTTGAGTGTGTCTATAAGGAGGTGGTGATTCACCATGTCAAATGCTTTGGACAGGTCAATAAAAACAGCTGAGGATAGAGTATCAATATTATGATTACTGTTAATATGGTTAGTGAAGGATAAGAGAGCAGAGGTGGTGCTATGAAATGGTCTAAAGCCATGTTGACAGGGTGCTAATAAATTGTGATCGAGTAGGTAGGTTAACAGTTGTATGTGTATACATTTCTCCATTATTTTTGACGAAGGAGATAGAATAGCTATGGGCCCATAATTGGACAACTCTTTGGAGTTACCGCCCTTATGCAGGGGAATTATGTGAGAGACTTTCCAGATTAGGGGAATAGATCCTTCAGAAATAGTTCTGTTAATGAGAATGGATATGGGGTAGGCTATGACTTTAGCAGCTTTTTGCAGGTATTCTGCAGGTAATTTATCAGCAGAGAGTAGTGGGTTTAAGTTTCTGTATGAGGTTACAGATAAGTGAAGTGGGCACTGGCTGAAAATGAAATTGATGAGAATTATTGGTAAAGGTTGTGGCAGAGCCTGGGGTGCTAGGGGATAGCTGGTTGGCTAGGGATTGTATGGTTTCAGTGAAAAAAGTATTAAATGGGTCAGCTATTTGGATGGGATTGTTGTGATCAGAGCCAGAGGGAGAGGGAGAGGGAGTACTTGAGCATCCAGGGTGTAGGAGGTTATTGATACCTCGCCAGAATTTATGGGGATTATTTTGGTTGGTTTGTTGTATTTGGTAGTAGTAGTTTCTTTTATCGGCTAATATGGCTTTTTTTTGTTTCATTTCTTAGCTGTCTGAATTGCAGGTGGTCTGAGGAGCTTTTTGTTGAGCGCCATTTGGCCCATTGTTTATTTCTTTGGAGGATTTTTGTTTGGTCATTTTGGTGAGCCATGGTGCCGGTTTGGTTCTAATTCTAACTTTGCGTAATGGGGCATGGCTGTCTAAAATGGTTAGAAATTTAGAGTTAAAGTATTTCACGGCATTATCTATTGGGAGGTATTTCAGGGGTGACCAGTCACAGGTGACTAGTTCAGCTTGAAAGTGAGCAGGGTTAAAATTTTTGGTAGTGCGAATAGTTCTACAGATGGTAGAGTTTAGGATGACAGTTTTTGTTCTGATTAAATAGGTAAGCAAGTGATCACTTATGTCTTCAGGGAGGGTGCCTGTTTTATAGTTTAGTTGGGGGGTATTAGTGAGTATCCAGTCAAGGGTACTAGTTTTGTTGTTAGTTTTATTGGTGCGGGTTGGGGATGTTATAGTTTGGGTAAAACCATATAAGTTGATATGAGTAGAAGGCTGCTCAGATATACAGGAGTTCCAGTTAATGTTAAAATCTCCAAGTATAATGGTTTCTTGGGGGTAGTTACTTGAGAGCCAGCTGAGGATAGCCTCTAATGTATTGATGTTATTGCCTGAGGGAAGATAGACACATGATAGATATATGGCTTTGCTTTTGTTAAGCTGAATCTTAGTTAGAAGAATTTCTGCATTGTTGCAAAGTGGAGGTTTGGAGTCTAACAAGGTAACTTGTAATTCATTCTTATAAAGTATGGCTACGCCTCCTCCTTTTTTAGTGTTATGGTCACGTCTTATGATATTATAGCCAGGGGGTAGAACTGCACTGTCTTGTATTGATGGATTAAGTCATGTTTCAGACAGACAGAGGATATCAAAGGAATAAACATCAATAAGGGCATGCAGGTGAGCTATTTTGTTATTGATGCTACGAATATTAAGATGAGCTATCAGGAGAGAGTTGGGGGGCTTGGTAAGTGTCTGTGCGATTGAATTTGTTGGTGTATCAGGCTGTGTAGCTGTGATAGTGGTAGGACCTGGGTTAGGGTGTATATCACCATCTAACAGGGAGTGGACATGAACTTTTAGGATGAGTTGTAGAAATTTAAAAATGAGGTTCTTATTTTTTCTAGCTAGTGGGTTACATTGAGAGATGTGATGGAGTCTATGAAATATGGCTGCTGAATACTTAGCTGAGCTTGGGAGGTTGCTAACACTATTAGTGGAGCTGGGGGTAAGGACAGAGGTGTGTGTGATGTGGGTATCCAGTCCTAGGAATCTATGGTGTTCATAGAGAGTAAGTAGATAGGGAATGATAAGTATAATTAGGAGTAGTAATAAAGGTAAGGGTTTACAGGATCCTTGAACCATTTGTTTAGGTTAAGGTGGTTAAATGTAGGGATATTTGTGGATAGAGTGGTAGGGTAATGGATAAAGGTAAATGAGTGATGGTTCTTTAAGGGGGAGGAGATAGGGGTAAAGTGAGAATATAATAGAGGTAATAGCACTTTAAGGGGAGGAGTTAGAGGTTGGTCCTAATGCATAGGGGTGTGGCAGTTAGAGTATAAGTTTAGGACCACTGGGGCGGGTGAGATTTGGGGCAGGGTAGTGGAGCGGAGTGAGCCCGAGCAACGGAGCGGGATGAGCCACAGAGGAGTTCACCCTAGGAAAACAATCAGAGGAGCAGTAAGCAAAGGTAAGTAAAGCAGCAGAGGCTAAGGTGACACAATGCCTTGATAATAGAATATGCAGAGAGGGTTGGCAGTGAAGAATATTAGAAGAAAGAAAGAATAGAGTGGGAGTATTAGCTCTTCCAGAATATTAGAATCCAAGAGCCTGTAAGTTACTTAAAATTTGAGTCAGAATTGTGGTCTAAAGGAAACTATTGCCCTCAGGTATGGGAGCAGATAGTAAAGGCTGCCAGCTGTCCTGGCTGGTGAAAGTAAACTTACAACCTAGGATATCTCACACTAATTGTCTTAAGACTTTGGTTTAAAGTACATACTTTACTTATAATTAAATTCCCTTGGGGACTGTAGCAGAGGGGAGGAAAGGTTCAGTTCCTTAGTTAGGGGAAACCGCAGTGTGTTGAGGAGAATAGTTGTTTTCAGCACGCAGGACAAGTCCTCCTTAATACTGGGAAACCAGGTTGGGCAGCTGGGAATATAAAGGGAAAAGAAAGACAGTGGTAAGACACACAGAGAAATAAAAAATAGACAGTTACACAGGCTTACTAAGTAGTAACTTGAGCATAGAACAGAGATTAACTTACATAGTAAAACAGTCATGACTGCACATATTACAATGTCTCTAGCAGTGATAATATTCAAGCAAGACACTTATAAAAGCAATATAGTTCAGGAACAATAAAGGTTAAACTCTTCTATGACTCAGTCAAAGATTACATTCAGCAAGACACTTGTTAAAACAGCAAAGATTTACCACAGAAATATGAGCAATAAACCTGGACAGTCTGAAACAATCTGGCCAGTCGAGATGTATGACTCAGAACCCCTTAGTGCAACAAATCTGGACCAAGCCTGGCAAAAGGGGGTGGAGTAAAGCCATGAAACTGAGAACATATCCCAAATACTGGGGAAGATCAGGTGACACAGTTGATGCAGTAACATCCTCCTGTCTGTTGTAACATACACTGACTGGAATAACCCAAATCCAAAACCAAATTACTCCCCACTAGTTACTGATATAAATCTTCACATCATCCCTCTGATGTGTCAGACATACACAACATGTATGGGGGCCAGGCAACAGTACATTCCCATACTCTGGAACAGGCTGCCATCTATGTCAAGCAAAGTTCTTCATTAGCACTCTTCAAGACAAATCTTGATGAGTGGATGGGAAATAGGAAATATACCCCAGGGATCACTTCTGTGTCTCTGCTCGACAGTGGCACAGGAAAATAACTTTCTAGGGTTGTGTACGCCAGGGAACCTTGTTGGCTAGGTTTATGTATGCCCTCGGGCCGATAGCCTAGTACCTACCTATGAACCTATAAATATCTGGACATAACATCACAGTATGGAAACTACACTGAGCTGCTACGCATGTCACCAAGTACTGTCTAAACTACAGGCAGACTGGCACAACACTAACCCAATTTTGCTATTGGGGAATACACATGTAATTGCAAATATATCAGGCACTACAAGTATGTAACAGCACTGACAAACAGACACCAGTGTGAAAGTGCATACCCAGAACAAATCTCACCACATTCAAAGTAACATACTGGTAAGCCAAATGAACAGTACTGTGTGAACAAAATCATCAGCATGTTTGCCACTTGCACACTACCCCTACATATACTAATGTAGTCTGATGCCTGACTGTGGTATGGGACATGTGTCAGTCTTCTCCTACAAACATATAGAGCTGATAGAGCACTAGAAACTGAAGCAGCATTCAAATTCAGATAGAAAAGGACCCATAACAAATACATCTACCTCCCTCCCTAGACAGACCCAATAACATATTCACAATACACTGCTACACAATCCTGACAGTCTGTCAACAATTGCCAGAAATACACAGTCCTCTCAATTGTATAGAGTCCCACAGAATGTCCAGACTTTGCCTCATATAAAAGGCCTCCTACACATAACATGTGTGGGAGTCTGATACATCACTGGGATGATATCAAGAATGAAGTCACTATATAATGATATACTACACCTACCCACCTCTTACAGCATGACATCTGGGCAAAACCTGACATACTTGGGGGGCAGAGGCCCAAACAAACGGGCATTATTGACATATTGCTGTTATAAACTGAGAAGGTTGCTGATGTAACATGGTTGTTGTAACATATCTGTTCTGAGGGTTATGAAGTCAGAAACACACATGGATATTACCATTTACTGACTGCAATCCTCAGAGTGTGCTACTGAATTTCCAAGGCAAAAATATTTGTGAGTAACACCAAATATAAGAGTCCAAACTCTGGCCAGTCAGCAGATAGCCCTGCAGTTGAGAGTTATGTCAACCACATAACACTATCAGACTTAAATTCATGCAGAGCAGCCATTTCCACACAGACCCTGTTAAACTAGCATTACTTCAACTGTATAACAATACTTGCATTCTGTCCTTACATCTGGAACATTCTCCCCCACATTGTTGGGCTGCCTCCACAGTGTTTGTTGCAAGAGGTATTTCCAGCTGCCCTCTGTGATGCTGTTTGTCACACACCTCCATACTTCACAGTCAAGGAAAAGGGGCAATGCCCACATGAAGTACTCAGTTACAGGAGTGTGTTTCCATGCTACTGGGTATGGGAATGATACCACAGCTATTCTACATGCAATTAACAAATGGGGGACTCCAATTGGTGTACAGGCCATCAGCTGCTCATGAGCATTACCTACAAAAGGCAAGCTGCTGCCTATACAAAACAGATGTAGAGCCTACATCTGTCTCAGAGAGAGAAAGAGAGAGACACACACACAAACACACTCACACACACACACACACACACACACACATAGACACACACACACACACACACACACACACACACACACACACACACACACACACACACACACACACACACACACACACACACACTGAAACTGATGGATTATACCAACTGAACCCAAAAAAAAAAAAAACACAGGTATGTCAAACAATTAAGAATGTAATGGAATTTAGTAGGGGGTATATATGCATGGAAAATAGGAAGTTCAAATTATATTATGTCCCAACAACACATGCTGTACTGATACATTGCTGAGCAGAACCTATGGCCATAGAAGCTGTGCCTGTCTGCAGTGACACAGAACACAGCTCAGGGCCCTGAGTCACCCCAGGAGAGGATGGCTCACATATGACCACTACTGGAGTGTGTGTTGCACAATACTGACTGGGACACTGCTAGGCCAGCTACTGGGATGTCGCAGATATCCATATGTTGATTGTCAATACAAATATGATACACATGTTTGTCTCAGACCCTAACACCCTAATGATAGGCAATTTCAACTACCCCAACATTAACTGGGAAAACTACTCATGTACCAACTCTTGTGCTCAACGTTTTCTGGAACTCATAAATTCCAATGCCTTGGATCAGCTTATCCACACCTCCATCAAGGGCAGCAATATCCTAGACCTGGTCATTACCAACATGGGCAACCGGTGTTCTACACCAGAGGTCAATTCCTCGTTGGTCAAATCTGACCACAAGCAAATCACCCTAGACATCCACATCCCACCCCCCATTAGGGAAACCACCGTAAAAAATTCTCCAAAGCCAACTTCACGCTTCTTAAGATAGAAGTGGCAAACGTCACGACACCCATGCTGACTGACAGTAGAGGTATGACTGCTGAATCCTATACAATTGCACTTTATAAGCACTTACACGAGTGCATGGATCATGCAATCCCTAACAGAACCAAGATGCTATCCTCTAGAAAAAGGAAGCCAATCTGGTGGTCCCCTGCCATACACAAACTCTACAACAGAAGAAAGAAACTGTTGCAAAAATGAGTAAAATCCATTGATTGGAGGATCTCCGTGGTCAGCCTTAGTAAGAAGCTGAGATCCCTCATAAAATCCTCCAAAGCTAGTTACAAAAACAAAATCGCCACTGATTCTAAAGACAACCACAAAGCATTCTATAGCTATGTCAAGAATCTCAATGACAACACTCAGATCTGCTCTGAGTTACAGCACAATGGCACTAAATATAGAGAACCAACTGATACTGCCAACATCCTGGCAGATAGGTTCAGTGCTAACTTTACCCCTCTGTCATCCCCTAAAGGGCCCATCTCTATACCAGAAGAATGCAACGTTCCTGTAATAACGGCTGCACAGGTAAAAAACACACTCTCCAAAGCCAAGAACACAGCATCCATGGGACCTGACAACATCCCACGCTGCATTCTACATGAACTACAGAATGAACTGGCACCCCACCTAAGTACCATATTCAATCATAGCCTCACTCCAGGCTTTGTGCTCACTGAATGACACACAGCAATGGTTATCCCACTCCACAAAGGGGGAGCCACCACGGACCCCAGCAACTACTGCCCCATTAGCCTAATGAGCCTGGTTGCAAGGCTATGGAATGTATCATCATGGAACTTATAAACAATGACATTGGTAATCTCCAAACTCTGGACCCTACCCAGTTTGGGTTTGTAAAAGGCAGATCATGTATTTTAAACATGATAGACTTCTTTGAAGCGGTCACCAAAGCCATAGATGAGGGTAAGGTGATTCACACAGCCTATCTAGATCTCACCAAGGCTTTTGACACCATCCCCCACTCTGGAATTATAGATAAACTCACAAAACTAGGTATAAATCCCTATGTCACAAGATGGGTTGCCAACTGGCTCACTGACAGAACCCACACTGTGAAAGTAGCAGACTCTAAAGCCAACTTCAGACTAGTGATAATTGGAGTGCCACAAGGTTCGGTCTTAGGTCCTCTCCTGTTTGGTATCTACTTATCTGAAGTACAGGCTAACACAGAAGGTCTTCGGCTAACAAATTTCAGAGATGACTGCAAACTAGGAGCCATAATCAAAACTCCTAATTATGTGAACATCCTACAAAAGGGCCTCACTGAGACAGATGCCTGGTGTCAAAGCCATGGCTTCAAGCTCAATGCCAAAAAGTGCATTGTCATCCCTTTTGGTAAAAACTCTGTACCCATGAACTACCACATAGGCAGTAGTCTGCTTAAAACTGAAAGTGTGATATGAGACCTTGGGACACAGGTGGACAGTAGTCTCTCATTTGATAATCACATCACCACAGTAGTCAGAAAATCCTTCTATGTGGCACACCTCATCACAAAAGGTTTCTCATCCAGTAAAAAAGAGGTCATTGTTCCCCTCTACTCATCACTCATTAGACCCATTATAGAGTACAACGCCCCTTTTGGTATGTACCTCACAAGACATCTACAACAACTGATAAGACCACAGAAATACCTCACAAAGAGGATTACTGTCCTCAAACAGATGCCCTACGCAGAACATCTCAAAAAACTCTAGCTTTACTCCGTTGTATATCTTGTACTCAGAGGCGATCTCTGCCTAACATACAAAGCTATGTCAAACCCAGAGCAGTTGGACATGCTCCACTGAAAGAAATCCCAATCCTTCTGAGCTACATGCTCTAGGGACCTAAACCTTGTCACCACAATAAAGAGAACATGCTGGGGGGATAGATTCATGTCCCAGAGACTTCCCATACTCTGGAACAAACTACCTATCTATATCAAACAAAGCTCCTCATTAGCACTCTTCAAGAAAAATCTTGATGATTGGATGGGAGATAGGAAATTCACCCTGGGGATCACTTCTGTGGCTCTGCTTGACAGGGGCACAGGAAAATAATTTTCTTGGGTGGCAAAAGCCAGGGTACCATTTGGCTAGGCTTATATAGGCCCTAGGGCTAATAGCCTAGTACGTACCTATGAACCTATGTGATGGACCTATACAGGGTATTTGCATACTGAAATACTGTTGCAGCTGTATGTGTTAAACTGCATGTGATATACTGAGCTCATACCATTCAACTGTCCAGTGTTATGCACACTGACCATAGGTGTGCCTCACATTTTTAATTATGTCATCAAGAGTTGTGTTATGTCTGTCACATAACTGTAAAACTGTGAACACTGACATTACAACATCACCTTCTCTTTCTTTTGGATGTAACCATTACTGGTCACCACAGCCGATCATCTGTCTCCATGTCTTCCAGTCCTTTGCATCTTGCTCTGTCACACCAACCACCTGCATGTCTGCTATCATCTCATACACACACCTTATCTCAGGCCTTCCTCTTTTCCTCTTACCTGGCAGCCTCATTCTTTTCCAAATATACTCAGCATACCTCCTCATCACATGTCCAAACCAACATAATCCTGCCACTCTCTGGCTTTGTCTCCAAGCAGTCCAACCTGAGCTGACCCCCTAGCATACATATTACTAATACTGTCCACCCTCGTCACACCCAGTGAAAATCTTAACATCATTAACTCTGCTATTTCCAGCTCTGACGTGCCTCTTTTTTCATTGTCAATGTCTCCAACCCATATAACATAGCTGGTCACACTACTCTCTTGTAGACTTCCATATCACTCTTAATGGTACTTGTCTGTCACAAATCACTCCTGAAACTCTCCACCACCCACATCCTGCCTGTACTCTTGCCTTTACCTCTCCACCACACTCGCCATAACTCTAAACTGTTGTTCTCTAGTATTTACACCTATCCATCTTTGCAAATTGTACTCCCTGCATCCTCACCATTCCTCGATCTTCCCTCCCATTCACACACATATATTCTGTCTTAGTCCTGCTGACCACCATTCCTCCCCTCTATAGACCATACCTCCACCTCTCCAGGGTCTCCTCAACCTGTTCACTACTCTCACTACAAGCCACAATGTCATCTGCAAACAGCACAGTCTATAAGGACTCCTGTCTGATAATGTCTGTCAACCTGTCCATCGCCACTACAAATAAGAAAGGGCTCATAGCTGATCTCTGATGTACTCCCACCTCTACATTAAACACACCTGTCACTCTCAAATGCGGAACTCACCACTGTCACACTAGCCTTGTACATATCCTGCAGCATTCTTAAAGATTCCTCTACCACTCCTGACCACCTCATTCAATACCACAACTCCTCTCTAGGCATTCTGTCATATGCTGGATCTAAGTCCACAAAGATACAATGCAGGTACTTCCAACCTTCTATGTATGTCCCCATCAACAGTCTCAGAGCAAACATCACATCTGTAATGCTCTTTCCTGGCATGAAACCATACTGCTGATCAGTAATCCTTACCTCCCTTCTTAACCTAGCATCCACCACCCTTTACCATTAACCTCATGCTGTGACTGATCAATGTGATCCCTCTATAGTTACTACAGCTCTGCACAGCACCCTTATTCTCATAATCAGTGCCCAAACAAATTTTTATCCACTCTTCATGGATCCTCTCACTTTCCAAGATTACAGAAAACAATCCAGTTAAAAAGACCACTGCCATTTGTCCTAAATACATCCATGCTTGCACAGGCATGTTATCTGGACCAATAGCCTTTCCATTATTTAACCTCTTTATAGCTATCCTTAATTTCTTCTTGATAATCTGTTGCACGTGCTGATTCACCATATCCACATCATCCAACCCTCTCTCTCTCTCTCTTATTTTCTTCATTAAATAGGGTATAAAAGTACTGTTTCCACCTGATCACCACATCTCCTCACTAGTGAGTGCAATCCCACCATTATCCTTTCTCAGCCTTATCTGCTGCACATCCTTACTAGCTACATGCCTCTGTCAAGCTAATTGGTACAGGTCCTGTTTTCCATCCTTGGTGTCCAAGCTTACATACAACCCTTCAGATGCCCCATCCTCAGCCTTTGCCACCACTCTCTTTGCCATGCACCCCATCTCTCTATACACTGGTCTACTTTCTTCAACTGTCTGACAATCCCACTTCTCCTTGGGCAACCTCTTTCTCTGTATACTCCCCTGTACTTCCTCATGCCACCACCAGGTCTCGTTCTCCTCCTTCCTCTGTGCAGATGTCACAACAAACCCCATTTTACTCATCTCCCTTACTAGCTTGGATGTAGTTACCCAGATATTTGCTAAGTCTTCACTGCCACCCACTGCCTTTCTTAATGCTTTCCTGAACGCAATCTCACAATCACCCTTTCTCAGTATCCACCATTTGATCCATGGTGCTGCCCTCACACTCCTCCCCCTCTTCCTGATCATCAACATCATCCCACAGACCAACATTCCATGCTGCCTAACTACACTTTCCCCTGCCACCACTTTACAGTTACCAATCCCCTTCAAACAGGCCCACCTGCATAGGAGATAATCCACTTGTGTGCATCTTCCTCCACAGGTCTGCCGGGTAAGAAAAGGTATATCTTAGTGGTAAGAAGGCTGTACTTATACACTGTGTACAACACCCACTGTCCAACCCCAATGCTGCAAATGACAGCAAGATAAGTACATGCACCAAGTAGTTTCCTCCAAGAAATGTCCATCAAGTGTCACGCTGTCACAGCTAGTGGTCAATGCCACGACACCCAGGATGACCGATAGCAAGGCAGAGTGTGGTGGTAGCATACACACACACACACACACACACACACACACACACACACACACACACACACACACACACACACACACACACACACACACACACACACACAGTATGAGTGCACATATGTAACCTTGACTATGTGAATATGGGTAGAAACAATCAGATAGTGTTAACAGAAATTTCCTCCACAGGTCTGCCAGGTATGAAAAGGTATAAGTTAGCTGTAAGAAGGCTGCAATTATACACTGTGTACAAACATACCACTGCTCATCTCAAGGCCATGTCAATGTAAAGTGAGGTAATACCTGGATAGTAATGAGGAGAGTAAGGATCATTAAAGTTGTGAGCAATTGAAGCCTATACAGTTGTTAATTGACATCTCTCTTTCTCCTGCACCCTATCTGCACCAATACTCTAACCACATAAATCAATGGATATGTTTTTCACCAAACCTACTGTTGGGACATGTGTCCTATTGTTCTACAAATATTTAAACATTTGAGCATTAATATTCCCTGTTCAAATACTATCATTGGTGGCCTATTGCTATCAATGTAACCCGCATGCCATTATAATGCCCACTGTGGCTCCATATATGCATGTGTTCTGTTTGCTATGCAACTGTTTCAAATCTGTTGTTTTGGGTTAATGAGGACACCCATGCATGCTGTTATAACTAATCCTAAAATGTGTTGTTCATGACTAACCAACATATGTTGTAAAACCTCAACACCATAGCACATCTGGGACGGCCGATTCCAACTGATCAGCCTGTCCTGCCTCAAATGACCCTGGCACCAGGCCACAGCACTTCTGGGACCCAACCTGGGACCTCCTCATCTGCTGGTCCTGCACCACCTTCGGGTGGAACCCCTCAGGGGATGGGGCCCACCCCCTGGAAGTAGGCATGGACAGGACAATGTCAGTCATAGTCAGGTCTGGGGATTGGTGTGTATCAAGCTTTGAAAGGAGTTAGGAGATCAGCTATACCACCTTGAGGACCAAGTGCCACTTCTTGAGGGTCAGCCTGCCCCTCCTGCTCAGTCCCCAGCACAGCCACAGTGGTGACTGCCATAGGTTGGGACCTCTGTCCCCCTGTATCCATTTGGGGGCTTGTGGGTGTCCGATTCCCAACCAGCCCCCCGTCCAAGGTGTTTACCTCGCACATGTGTCATATCCCACCCCTGTCTGCTCTTTTGTCTGTATTGTCTGTCTTCCCACCCAACTTACTTCCCCAAATATACCTACTATCCTTCCACAATAACTCACTCTCACCTTATCAAAAAAAAAAAAAATAGGGCAATCTGCTCCCCCCAAAAATGTTGCCCCATACATAGCTGTCCATTTCACACGTGTCCACTAGACACAGTTAATCTGGTATAATTTACTTAACAACACATTACTGTTGTAATCACCCTTCTCTCAGAGGTTTGAGTGTCAAAATTCACCTCCAAATTCTGTACAAATGCACAGCTGTTGCTGTATCAGACATGGACAGCTATGGACTTTCCCTACACCCATCCTGCACATCCATATCTATCTTTCATATTGTTTTTCCCTCTGCATGCCCCCTTTTTCACCACTTTCCTATCCCCCATTTTTTTTATTTTCTTTTAAAGAAATTAGCATGGGGTTAAGTAGAAGTAAATGGCAATAAGCAGCAGTAAGCTGCAGTAAACTAGTTTGCATGATGTTAAACGATGCCTGCACAGATTAAGCAGTTTCCCATTTAACCGTATGTTGGCATCACTTACCATGATGCAAACCCACTTACAACTGCTTAAAACTGCCTTAATCAACATGTCTCCATCAGCCACTGTTCTGCCCAGAAACAAAATAATCAGCCCTGCCAAGGCTTGAACCTAGGACCCTGTACACCATAGTCAGAGCAATGTACAACTACACCATCTGAATCATAACAGGGAATGCTGCTTTTCCAATATATCATTCAGTAAGAATATAAAATAGTAGGGAACAAACACTGTGAAATCAGTCATGTTTAGTATATATAAATATACACATATGGATGTGTATGGTGATAGATAAATATGAAAAAGTATATACATCAGATATATGGAGCTATACATGTAAAACAAATATGTATAGAACATATGCATATATATTGTTTTATAAATATATGTATAGATATCAAAAAGGAATATATATATATATATATATATATATATATATATATATATATATATATATATTTATATATACATATATAGATAGATATAAATATATAAGTATATATATATATAAATATATATATATATATAGATATATATATATATATATATATGTAAATATATAAATAGATATATATATATATATATATATATATATATATATATATATATATATATATTTACACACACACACACACACACACACACACACACACATATATATATATATATATATATATATATATATATATATATATACACTCAAAACATGTAGTGGAGTCATATCCAGCACCATACCTCTCCACCTCTTAGTGCAAGAATTCTGGACAAAGGCTGTAAGATTGGGGGGACAATGGGCCAAGACCAGGGACATAATGTATGTACTGCAGTTATAAATGTAGAATGTTGCTACAGTAGCAGAGTTTGTGTCAGCATACATGTTCAGAAGGATGTGAGTTCTGAAACTAAAATGTATGTCATCATTTACTGACAGAAATCCTCACATCTTCACATTGATTTGCCACAGAAATAAGAGCAATAAACCTGGACAGTCTGAAACAATCTGGCCAGTCAAGACGTATGCTCAGAACCTCTTAGTGCAAAAAATCTGGACCAAGCCTGACAAAGAAGGGGGGTAAAGCCATGAAACTAGGAACATATCCCAAATACTGGAGTAGATAAGGTGACACAGTTGATGCATTAACACCCTCCTGTCTGTTGTAATATATATTGATTGGAATAACCCAAATTCAAAACCAAATTACTCCTCACTAGTTACTGACATAAATCTTCACATCATCCCTCTGATGTGTCAGACATACACAACATGTATGGGGGCCAGCTAACAGTACATTCCCATACTCTGGAACAGGCTACCCATCTATGTCAAGCAAAGTTCTTCATTAGCACTCTTCAAGAAAAATCTTGATGAGTGGATGGAAAATACGAAATACACCCCATGGGTCAATTCTGTGTCTCTGCTTGACAGGGGCACAGGAAAATAGCTTTCTTGGGTGGTGTAAGCCAGGGAACCTTGTTGGCTAGGCTTACATAGGGCCTTGGGCTGATAGCCTAGTACCTACCTATGACCCTATGAACCTGTAAATATCTGGACATAACATCACAGTATGGAAACTACACTGAGCTGCTAGGCATGTCTCTAAGTACTGTCTAAACTACAGGTGGACTGACATAACACTAACCCAATTTTGCTATCAGGGAATACACATGTAATTGCAAATATATCAGGCACTACTGGAATGTAACAGCATGACAAACAGACACCAGTGTGAAAGTGCATACCCAGAACCAATCTCACCACATCCAAAGTGGCATACTGGTAAGCCAAATGAACAGTACTGTGTGAACAAAATCATCATCATGTTTGCCACTCATACACTACCCCTAAATATACTAGTGTAGTTTGGTGCCTGAATGTGGTATGGGACATGTGTCAGTCTGCCCCTACAAACATATAGAGCTGATAGAGCACTAGAACCTGGAGCAGCATGCAAAGTCATAGAGAAAAGGACGCATAACACATGCATCTACCTCCCTCCCTACACAGGCCAAATAACATATTCACAATACACTGCTACACAATCCTGACAGTCTGTCAACAATTGCCAGAAATACACAGTCCTCTCAATTGTATAGAGTCCCACAGAATATCCAGGCTTTGTCTCATATATAAGGCATCCTACACATAACATCTGTGGCAGTATGATACATCACTGGGATATCAGGAATGAAGTCACTATTTAATGATATACTACACCTATCCACCTCTTACAGCATGACACCTGGACAGAACCTGACATAGTTGGTGAGCAGAGGCCCAAACACAGGGGCATTATTGACATATTGCTGTTATTTTTTTGCCTTGGAAATTCAGTAGCACACTCTGAGGATTGCAATCAGTAAATGGTAACATCCATGTGTGTTTCTGACTTCATAACCCTCAGAACAGATATGTTACAACAACCATGTTACACCAGCAACTTTCTCAGTTTATGTGTGAGTAACACCAAATATAAGAGTCCAAACTCTGGCCATTCAGAGGATAGCCCTACAGTTGAGAGTTATGTCAACCACATAACAATATCAGACTTAAATTCACACAGAGCAGCCTTCCCACACAGTTCAATACTTTAAAACCTTTTACGTCTCAATTTAGAATTGGGTATCTGATGAATTAATTAATATATTAAGTATTTTTGATATTTATATTATATGTTTATATTTTTTATAAATGATATTATCAATATAACAAAATAATAAATGGTATAGTTAGAAATGTGTACATATATATTTCATATTAATTTTATTTAGAAATTATTGTGAGATTACTTTAAAAAAATATATAAAAAAAAATTTTTCCCTCCTTTTTTGGATTTAATTATATAATTAATTGATTGATTGATGTAATTAATGCATATAAAAAACTGCCATTGTGCTGCATTGAATTGTGATCCTTTGAAGGCGAAATGCCGAGGTACCAGGTCTTGTGAAGATAAAGGAGATTATTGCTGTACAGTATTGGCTGTTTGGTGTGTTATTTTTTTCATTATTTTCTTCCCACACAACCCCTGTCAAACTAGCATTACTTCAACTGTATAACAGCAATACTTGCATTCTGTCTTTATGTCTGGAACATTCTCCCGCAGTTTGTTGGGCTGTCTCCACAGCGTTTGTTGTAAGAGGTATTTCCAACTGCCCTCTGGGATGCTGTTTGTCACACACCTCCATGAAGGCCTCCTCACAGGGAAGGAAAAGGGGCAATGCCCACATGAAGTACTCAGTTGTAGGAGTGTGTTTCCATGCTATTAGGTAGGGAAATAATACCACAGCTGTTCTACATGCAATTAACAAATGGGGGACTCCAATTGGTGCACAGGCCATCAGCTGCTCATGAGCATTACCTACAAAAGGCAAGCTGCTGCCTATAAAAAACAGATGTATAGCCTACATCTTTCTGAGAGAGAGAGAGACACACACACACACACACACACACACACACACACACACACACACACACACACACACACACACACACACACACACACCACACACACACGCACGCACACGCACACACACACACACACACACACACACACACACACACACACACACACACACACAAACACACACACAAACACATACACACACACACACACACACACACACACACACACACACACACACACACACACACACACACACACACACACACACACACACACAAACAGACACACTCACACACACTAAAATTGATGGATTATACAAACTGAACCGAAAAAAAAACACAGGTATGTCAATGAATTAAGCATGTAATGGAATGTAGTAGGGGGTATGTAAACATGGAAAATAGGAAGTTCAAACAATATTATGTCTCAACAACACATGCTGTACTGATATATTGCTGAGCAGAACCTATGGCCATAGCAGCTGTGTCTGTCTGCAGTGACATAGAACACAGCTCAGGGCCCTGAGTCACCCCAAGAAAGGATGGCTCACATATGACCACTACTGGAGTGTGTGTTGCACAATACTGACTGTGACACTGCTAGGCCAGCTACTGGGATGTCACAAATATCCATATGTTGATTGTCAATACAAATATGATATACATGTTTACCTCAGACCCTGTCTAACACCCTAATAATGGGCAATTTAACTACACCACCATTAACTGGGAAAACTACTCATGTACCAACTCTTGTGTTCAACATTTTCTGGAATTCATAAAATCCAATGCCTTGGATCAACTTATCCGCACCCCCACCAGGGGCAGCAATATCTTAGACCTGGTCATTATCATCATGGGCAACCGGTGTTCCACACCAGAGGTCAATTCCTCATTGCTCAAATCCAACCACAAGTAAATTACCCTAGACATCCACATCCCACCCCACGCCCCATTTGGGAAACCACCGTAAAAAAATTCTCCAAAGCCAACCTCACACTTCTTAAGACAGAAATGGCAAACATCACAACACCCATGCTGATGGACAATAGAGGTACAACTGCGTAATCCTATACATTTGCACTTTATAAGCACTTACACGAGTGCATGGATCATACAATCCCTAACAGAACCAAGATGCTATCCTCCAAAAAGGAAGCCAATCTGCTGGTCCCCTGCCATAAACAAACTTTACAACAGAAGAAAAAAACTGTTGCAAAAAAGAGCAAAATCCCATGATTGGAGGAACTCGCTGGTCAGCCTCAGTAAGAAGTTGAGATCCATCATAAAATCCTCTAAAGCTAGTTACGAAAACAAAATCACCACTGATTCTAAAGACAACCAGAAAGCATTCTATACCTATGTCAAGAATCTCAATGGCAACACTCAGATCTGCTCTGAGTTAAAGCAGAATGGCACTAAATATACAGAACCAACTGATATTGCCAACATCCTGGCAGATAGGTTCAGTGCTAACTTTACCCCTCTCTCATCCCCTAAAGTGCCCATCTCTATACTGGAAGAATGCAATGTTCCTGTAATCATGGCTGCACAGGTGAAAAACACACTCTCCAAAGCCAAGAACACAGCATCCATGGGACCTGACAACATCCCAGGCTGCATTCTACATGAAATACAGAATGAACTGGCACCCCACCTAAGTACCACATTCATTCATAGCCTCACCTCAGGCTTTGTGCCCACTGAATGGTGCACAGCAACGGTTATCCCACTTCACAAAGGGGAATCCACCACGGACCCCGGCAACTACCACACCATTAGCCTGATGAGACTGGTCTGCAAGGCTATGGAACGTATCATCATGGAACTTATAAACAACGGCACTGGTAATCTCCAAACTCTGGCCCTACCCAGTTCAGGTTTGTAAAAGGCAGATCATGTCTTCTAAACCTGATAGACTTCTTTGAAGCAGTCGCCAAAGCCATAGATGAGGGTAAGGTGGTTCACACAGCCTATCTAGATCTCGCCAAGGCTTTCATCACCATCCCCCACTCTGGAATTATAGATGAACTCACTAAACTAGGTATAAATCCCTATGTCACAAGATGGGTTGCCAACTGGCTCACAAACAGAACCCACACTGTGAAAGTAGCAGACTCTAAATCCAACTTCAGACCAGTGACAAGTGGAGTACCACAAGGTTCAGTCCTAAGTCCTCTCCTGTTTGGTATCTACTTCTCTGAAGTACAGGCTAACACAGAAGGTCTTTGGCTAACAAAGGTCACAGATGACTGCAAACTAAGAGCCATAATCAAAACTCCTAATGATGTGGACATCCTACAAAAGGGCCTCACTGAGACAGATGCCTGGTGTCAAAGCCATGGCCTCAAGCTCAATGCCAAAAAGTGCATTGTCATCCCTTTTGGTACAAACTCTGTACCCATGAACTACCATATAAGCAGTAGTCTAATTAACACCAAAAGTGTGATAAGAGACCTTGGGACAGAGGTGGACATTAGTCTCTACTTTGAGAATCACAATGCCACAGTCTGGAAATCCCATCAAAAAAGTTTTCTCATGCAGGAAAAAAGAAGTCATTGTTCCCCTCTACTCATCACTCATTAGACCCATTATAGAGTACAACACCCTTTTTGGTATGTACCTCACAGGACATCTACAACAACTGGAATGGCCACAGAAATACCTCACAAAGAGGATTACCTTCCTCAAACAGATGACCTACGCAGACCGTCTTAAAAAATTCTAGCTTTACTCTGTTGCATATCACCTACTCAGAGGCGATCTCTGCCAAACATACAAAGCTATGTTAAACCCAGAGCTGTTGGACATGCTCCACTTAAAGAAATCCCAATCCCTCCGAGCTACACGATCTAGGGACCTAAACCTTATCACCACAATAAACAGAACATAACCACGAAACCAGCTACCGACAACAGAATGGATACGATAGCAAAGCTGGTATCAGTTAAATAATGGATGCACAATAAATGAAATCCAAAGCAGAAGTATGAAATTACTTCTTTAATAGACCGTAACTTGTACAAACTTGTTTGTATTAAGTGCTTTCATCCACACTAAGGTGGACTTCATCAGAATACCTAACTATTTGCTCTATCAGTTTATTTAAAAACTTTTTGGCACCAAAATCTGCCCACCATGATTTTTTAAAATGACATAGCTAAAATAAAATTCACACAATATTAAAATGAAATTCATTAATGTTGATCCAGTAATCAATTATAGAACATGTATATAAATGTTCACTGTTAATCAACTATAGCGTGTATATTATCTCATATACATACTGTAAAACTAAAATCAATTCATATAAAAAAATTAATTCATATAAAAAACCTGCATAAATATGAATATATATATATATATATATATATATATATATATATATATATATATATATAAATATAAGTATATTAATAATTGTATACTGCATATATAATATTAGGCTGATTATTGTTGAGAAACCAATTTTGTGTTGATCAATATATATATGTCGACCAGTATATTTGTGTCAACCAAAGACCATTTTTGTGTTTATATATACAAAGTATGACATTTTCAAAAGCTTCAATAGTTCAATATGACAATCATCTTTGTAACAAAGCTATAGTGATAAAATGTCTTTTAAACATATGTGTCACTATACTAGAGCAATTGCAAAATAGGTTTTATTTTGATATACTCATTTAACCCTGGTTTTCTTGCTGCATCTGTAAGGATTTGCCATGTTATTTCTTTTTTGCTTAACTGAGCCTTTGTGTTTCCAACTCGTGGATCTACTATAACATGGTCAATTATACCAAATTTAAAAGTGTGTGCTTCACCATATTTTGCTGTATGTCTGTATAGTGCATTGTTTGTGTCTTTAGTTCTGATACTATAAAGATGGTCATATATTCTCTTTTTAAATTGACGTTCCGTCTTCCCTATGTAGTAACTAGTACAGGACATACATTTAGCAAGATATATCACATTTCTAGTATTACAATTGCTTTGTTTGAACTTAATAATAGTTCTAATGATGTTGTCCAATACTATTCCCTCACTATCTAAAATTGCATAAAATTGCTTGCTACAACCACATTTTCTAGTATGTTTGCCTTGTTCATTCCTAATTCTTGCCAAAGGTCCAGATTCTATTTTTTTCTTTAAATTAGCTCCCATTTTATGTACAAATATAGGTGCTTCACCCAGTAATTTCTTTATTTCTTGTTCCACTACCAAAATGTTCCATTTTTTTCTAACTGTGTCTTTGATGTAATTTGCATAAGGAGAATATTCTAAAATGCAAGCTCTATTATACTGTACAGTGTTATTTTTCTCCAGTGTTTCAAAATGTTTGATCAATTCTTTCCCTAATAGAGGAGGATATTTTTTTCCCCCATTCACTCACTACATATTTGATGACATCATTCAGCATATGGGTAGGATAGCCTCTAGATTTGAACATAGTTCCAGTATAATTTATTTCCTCTATCATATCCTCATAATTAGATGTCATACGTGCTGCTCTAATACATTGGCCTTTAAAGATGTTCCTAATCATATTCCTGGGATGGTTACCAGTATATTCTAAATAACTATTGGAAAATGTACATTTTCTAAATATGTTTGACCGAAAGCCAGTATTGGACTTTGAAATATAAGTGTCCAAATAAGAGATGCCAATAGGACTACATGTGTAAGTGAATTTTAAAAATGTACCGGAACTGTTCAAAAATTCAATAAAGGGCTGAATACTTTCTATATCACCATCCCATAATAGGAAAATATTGTCCAGAAACCTGGAGTAATATGTTACATGTCTGTAGTGATTACTACAGAATAGCTTGGTTGTTTCCCATTCCAACATAACAAGGTTAGCGAATATGGGGGCACAAGCTTCCCCCATTGCTACTCCCCTGGTCTGTTTAAAATTCTCTCCTTTAAGATGTATATAGTTATGTTCCAGTACCAGAGACATTAAGTCCATAACTAAATTTATCTTGTCCATTCCAAATCAGAGAATTTCCTTAAGCTGTTACAAAAATCCTCTAACCCCTGTTGTTTGGTAATACATGAAAATAAATCTATAACATCAATGGTGATAAAAGTGATGTTCGCTTTCCAAACGTTGGCAGTCAGTTTGGCCAAAAAGGACCAAGAATCTTTAATTAAATGTATAATGTTGTTGTATATAGGTTTCAGCCATCTATCAATGACCACACCTAATGGATAAGTCTTAGGGTGCCTGCCAGACACTATAGGGCGGAATGGGGGCTGTTTCATATTTTTATGAATTTTGGGTATTCCTACTATGGTGGCCAATGTAGGATACTCTATTTTTATATAATTATACATATCAAGAGTAATACGATTGTCCAATAAAAATTTCTCTAGACATAAATCTATACGTTTATATCCAATATTTGTCTTATTGACTGAAATAGTTTCATAGTTTCCTGTTTCGTATAGTATCTTGTACATTTCATTGATAAAATTTAATGAATTGTATAACAGCACCCCTACCCCCTTATCTGGTTTCATGACTCTTATATCTGTATTGTCAATTAATTCAACTAATACCTTTCTCTCCCCTTCAGTCAAGTTGTCATGAGTCCTAAATTAGTCCATTTGTTTATAAATTTTATAAATATCCTTTGTCACAGAGTTTTCAAAAATTGCTAAGTTTAGATGGGATGGCAGAACAAATGTACTTTTCTTCCTTAATTTATCATGTACATGTGCTTGTGGACTATTTATAAAATATAGGGCCAGATTTAGTTTCCGGGTATATAGTTTAATTTCTGTAATGGTATCTACCAAATTAAATCTAGATCTAGGTATAAACTTCATGCCCTTAGCTAACAGCGTGAAATGTTCTCATCTTATAGCCACGCTAGTATAGCTGTAGATCTTACAGTTGATTGCGTTATGTCTCCCCCTCTGAAAATTTTGCCCTCTATGTCTTTCATTGTTTCCTTGATCACCAGTGTTGTTAATCCTTCCCTGAAAATTTTGTTCTCCCTTTTCTTTTCATAAATATACTTTGTTGTTTTTGTATTGATCAATATCTCTCTTTATTTTCTTACTCTTCTTATTGTATATAGCCTGTGCCTTTTTTGGTGCCTGGCTATATTGTTTTTCATATAACTTCTCCCATTGAGGGAACAATCGATCATTAACAATAATGTTGTTCAGTCTCTCTACCTCAGTCAATAGTTTACAAAGTTTTTCATCATTTTTCTTGATGAGTAATTTCATAAATTCAAACCCAAATCTATTAAATAACATGTTAAAATCTGATTTAGTTTGTTCATCTAAGTACACTCCCATAGGTACTTTAAAAAATCTCAGTCCCATAGGTACAATATTTAATGCAATACATCTACTCAAATATGCATTGTCGATTTTTATCCCCTTTATAGCAGTCAGGTTTTTACCCATATTGAAAATTAAATCCTTTAAAGTTCCTTGAACGGTGGTATGTTGTTGACTAGATCATGAACCAGTCTGAATATCAGTATTAAAGTCAAAATCTTTAACCAAAAAACTGTCTAATTGATTAACACCTCGCATTTGGAATGGGACAAGATAAATTTAGTTATGGACTTAATGTCCCTGGTATTGGAACATAACTATATACATTTTGAAGGACAGAATTTTAAACAGACCATGGGAGTAGCAATCTGTCTGACAATCCCACTTCTCCTTGGCCAGCCTCTTTCTCTGTTTACTCCCCTCTACTTCCTCATGCCACCACCAGGTCTCCTTGTCCTCCTTCCTCTGTGCAGATGTCACACCAAGCCCCGTTCTACTCATCTCCCTTACTAGCTTGGATGTAGTTACCCAGATATTTGCTAAGTCTTCACTGCCTACCACTGCCTGTCTTAACTCTTCCCTGAATTCAGTCTCACAATCACCCTTTCTCAGTATCCACCATTTGATCCATGATGCTGCCCTCACACTCCTCCTCTTCTTCTTGATCATAAGCGTCATTCCACAGACCAACATGCCTAACTACACTTTCCCCTGTCAGCACTTTACAGTTACCAATCCCCTTCAAACAGGCCCAGCTGCATAGGAGATAATCCACTTGTGTGCATCTTCCTCCACTCTTGTATGTCATGCTATGCCCCTCGGTCTTGTAAAACTAAATACTCACCACAGCCATGTCCAACTTCTGTTGCAAACTCCACCATCTCACCTTCTGCATTCCTTTGCTTAACACCATACCTACCCATCACTTCTGCATCCCATCTGTCCCCTTCACCAACATGCCCATTACAATCTGCTCCATTCACCACTCTCTCACCCTTGGGTACACTCATCACCACTTCATCCAACCACAGAAAAGTACATCTGCCTCATCCATCACACACACAATTAGCAGAGCATATGTGCTAACAACTGTCATCATTACACCATCAATTCCCATCCTCCTAAACATCACTCTACCTGACACTCTTATCACCTCCGCAAACACATTTGACATAATGTTCCTTCAGGTTAACCCTTACACAAGTTCTCCTCCCATACACACCATGATAGAACTATTTGTACCCGACTTCGATACACACAGCTGTACACCCCTTCCATCTGGTCTCTGGCACACACAATATATCCACCTTTCCTCTGTCCAGCATATCAGCTAGTTCTGTCCCCATACCAGTCATACTCACAACATCAACAGTTCCTACCTTCACTACCACACATCTAACCTTTCTCCTCTCTGCCTGCCATATGAGCATCAGACATCCTCCAGGATATGTATGTAAATGCAAAGGCTACTGCACTATCATAGAAATATGTGTGTTACAGCAATATGAAGAAAGTGTCACTAATTTTGGCCCATAGCCCACCATATATGTGCGGTGTCCTCCAGATGTCCTGCCCTAACAGGTTGACATGACTGTCTGAGCAGCAAGACTGTAATTACAGTGTGCCATACTGACACAGAACAGAAACGTATAGCGGGTATTACCTGTGCATATGTATGTATGGGTAGGTGTACCTGGCTTTATCATAACAACTGGCATGGGATGCAAAACATCAGGTAAATAAGCTGTATATGTTGTACACATGTGTAACCTTAGTTTCTATGCATCCAACAGAGTTACACTTCTACAGCTACTGGTTGTGTCATTGCCCTGACACAGACATGGGTAGTATAATAAGCATGAGTACACAGACATGGGTAGTATAATAAGCATGAGTACACAGACATGGGTAGTATAATAAGCATGAGTACACAGACATGGGTAGTATAATAAGCATGAGTACACAGACGCGGGTAGTATAATAAGCATGAATACACAGAGACGGGTAGTATAATAAGCACGAATACACAGACATGGTAGTGTAATAAGCACGAGTACACAGACACGGGTAGTATAAGAAGCATGAGTACACATGGGTAGTATAATGAGCATGAGTACACAGACATGGGTAGTATAATAAGCATGAGTACACCGACATGGGTAGTATAATAAACATGAGTACACCGACATGGGTAGTATAATAAGCATGAGTACACAGACACGGGTAGTATAATAAGCATGAGTACACAGACACGGGTAGTATAATAAGCATGAGTACACAGACATGGGTAGTATAATAAGCATGAGTACACAGACATGGGTAGTATAATAAGCATGAGTACACAGACATGGGTAGTATAATAAGCATGAGTACACAGACATGGGTAGTATAATAAGCCTGAGTACACAGACACGGGTAGTATAATAAGCATGAGTACACAGACACGGGTAGTATAATAAGCATGAGTACACAGACACGGGTAGTATAATAAGCATGAATACACAGACACAGGTAGTATAATAAGCATGAGTACACAGACACGGGTAGTATAATAAGCATGAGTACACAGACATGGGTAGTATAATAAGCATGAGTACACAGACACAGGTAGTATAATAAGCATGAGTACACAGACATGGGTAGTATAATAAGCATGAGTACACAGACATGGGTAGTATAATAAGCATGAGTACAGAGACATGGGTAGTATAATAAGCATGAGTACACAGACACGGGTAGTATAATAAGCATGAGTACACAGACACGGGTAGTATAATAAGCATGAGTACACAGACACGGGTAGTATAATAAGCATGAGTACACAGACATGGGTAGTATAATAAGCATGAATACACAGACACAGGTAGTATAATAAGCATGAGTACACAGACACAGGTAGTATAATAAGCATGAGTACACAGACATGGGTAGTATAATAAGCATGAGTACACAGACATGGGTAGTATAATAAGCATGAGTACACAGACACAGGTAGTATAATAAGCATGAGTACACAGACATGGGTAGTATAATAAGCATGAGTACACAGACATGGGTAGTATAATGAGCATGAGTACACAGACATGGGTAGTATAATAAGCACAAGTACACAGACATGGGTAGTATAATAAGCATGAGTATCATGTTGAAATTGTAGAGGTGGCCAACTGTGTTCTGACCTTGTGTTCATGCCTACTACAAACAGATATATGACTGCCCACATAGCTGTATGGTCTCAGCAATACCTTATTTGTAAAACCTGTCTCCACCAAATTAGAGTAAACTCCTTTGCTAGGCAGCAACAATGCACAAAACACATAATGTGATGCTAAATTGGCTGTACAGGGCAAAGTAGGAGCAGGCATCAACTGGGCAGCATATCAACCTTTGTCTGAATGAGCATATTAGGTCACAGGTGGATTACTGTAAGGCTAACTATGAGTACAAATTGGATACATCTACTAAGGGCAATCACAAGGCCATCTTCACATATGTCTGCAGTCTCAAAGGCAACAACCCAACCCACCCTGTAATGGTGGTCAATCACAGCACATACACACACACCATAGCTACAACCACCCTGTTGCAGACGGGTTTAGGGCAAACATCACCCCCCTGGCTGACCATCAGTATAGGTGGATATGCACAGCACATGCACCCCTCCCTTCATCATCATGGATCAGGTGCAAACTGCCTAATCAAAGTTAACAGAAGCAAGTCCCCTCGTGGCCTGATAACCTTCCTGTTTGCATCCTACATGAACCCAGGCATATGCTTCCAGCTCCATTTCACATGGTATGTAAGCAAAGCCTGTGCACCATTGACATCCCATCTGCAAGGAACATGGCCACTGTCATCCATCTACACAAACATGAATGATGAATGGTGGTTTATGCAATGTACTGGCCTTCACTGGGGGGAACATGACATATCAGGACTAGGAGTACAATCCATGTTCATACAGTGCTGCTAGGTACAGGGGTATGATGTGGTTGTAAGTGGTGGCTAATGATATTTCATATTCATGTTCTGGCTCTGTAAAGAACTCTGGGCAATGTCTGAGGTCCTGTGATGTATTTCCCTGTTTATGTCTTCCAGATGCTATGCAGCGACAACCACCTTACACCAATGCAGAGACAGCAGCCATCACAGAAGCTGTAGTCTTAAACTATGCCATCCTTTCTGGCCATAGCTGGCAAAATCTGCAGGAGCAGACTGCCCTGTGGGATGAGTTTGTCAACAGAGTGAACATCTTGGGCCACCACTGACGCACATACGATCAAGTCAGGCATAGAGTAACTGACCTGATATGTCGTGCCCGGCAAATGGCTGCTGTTGTAGCGAGGGACCATACTGCTGCCGGTGGGGTCCAGCCACACAGGCCCCACTTATGGCAACAGAGGCACTCCTTGCCAACCTTGGGGTAGCCCTCACACAACCTCAAACAAGGGAAACAGCAGTCGTGGAGGTGAGTGGCACCCAGGTAACATGCAAGAGCATCCAGGTAAGGCCAAAGTGCACATCAATGTAATGGGGTAGCATTTAAACTGTCTTATATAGAGTCTCTAGATGCATTGTTAGTGCAAAATGGATTCGTGGGTGTGGTTTAGTAATGCCCACAAGTGCACATCTATGGCAAAGGACAGCAAATTGTGTAATATCATAGTGTGTACTCTATCTGTGCAGAAACATAGCATTCATCTTGTACCATTGCCTAATGTGAATCTGCTGACAATACCTCTCCCTCACAACTACATAGGAGCCTCTGGTCTGTACATGGGACAGCAGCCTGAAGCTGGTAAGTATGGGGTTTTCCTGTTGTGACTCATCAGTACCCCAGGCATGCTAAAGTTAATGCATGTGACCATACACACAACTGTTACACTCTGCCATTTGGCAATAGCTGCATGTTCACTTGTGGTGATGTTTACTGCATTGCATCACGGTGGTCATCACAGGGGTCTATTTGCAGGAAATGTCACATATGTATAGCCTACCTCACAACATGTCATTGCAGGACATCTGGACAAAGACTGACAGAATGGGGGGACAAAGGCCCAAAACTATGGTCATATTGTATAAATTAGTGGTATACAGTGCATATAAATGGTGTACACTCCTCTTAGAATGCCAGGTATTTGATATACAAAAATGAGACCACAATAGACAAGTTCAAAATACTGCCAATCTTTCATGTGACCTATAACCTGTACAATTCAATTGTAAAGCAAACTAATCTGTTAGGGGAACAATAATGAAACAACAATAGTACAACAACCTAGATGCATGTGTGTGCACCGGCTGAAGCTACTACTGTTTTGAGGCAGCTTTCAATATAACTACAGCAGTACATCTTATTGGGTACACACCTGCCACCAATTACAGAGACTCTTTGATTAACAGCAAATAATGGTCAGCTGTCCTACCAGGATTATCCTAACATCTACCCAGTTGCCTGCTACAGCAATAGCCATGGTTCATATAGAGCTAGCAAAGCTGCTAAGGGACCACATGTTTGAGATGCATCAGCCTGGAGAAGGGTACAAAAACATTTCCACAGCATTGCACATACCATGGAACACAGTGCAGACAGTCATTAAAAGGTGGTAAAAATATGGGGCTGCAGTGAAATTGCAAAGGATTGGACATCTCACCAAAGTCTAAGAGAATACAAGACCAAAACTGGCCAGGGAGGCTGCCAGGAACCATACAGCAACAGTGAAGGAGTAGCAGGAATCTCTGGCCAGTACTGGGTGTGTACTACATGTCACAACAATCGTCCATGGGCTCCATATGACCTGCCTATAGGGTAGGGTTGGAAGATGGCAGAAGTTCCTCACACCAAACAATATCCAGCCCTGGTGAAAGTCTGAAAACAATACATCAGGTCTTCAAAAAGCAAGTGGGAAAATGTGTTATGGTAATATGGGACCATGGATGAACTCTTTGGCTACAATTCTGACTGGTGTGTTTGGTGCAATAACACCACTGCACATCACCACAACAATACCAACCCCACGGTGAAGCATGGTGATGGCAGTGTCCTGCTTTGGGGTTGCTGTTCACAAGCTAGGACTGGGGCTGTAGCCAAGTTAGAGGGGATTATGAACAGTTCCAAACACCGGTTCCTTGTGGCTCCAAAATGTTCTGGTTTCTGCCACATAGCTGTGAATGGTGAGGAATTCCACCTTTCCACACAATAATGGCCTAAACCATATATCTGAATCAACAAAATGATGGATTCACCAGAACACATGCAATGTTCAGCACTGGTCAAGTCGGAGCCCACACCTATGTCCAATAGGATATATGCAGGGTGACCTGAAGATGGCAGTGCACAGGGGATGCCCTTGCAATCTGACATAGTTGGAGTTTTGCCAGGGACAGTGTGTAAACATTGGCAAGTCAAGATGTGCCATGCTGATAGACACCTTCCCAAGAAGACTGCATGCTGTGATTAAATCAAAAGGTGCTTAAAACAGAGTATTACATTAAGGGTTTGCACACGCATGATACCAGCCTATTGTACCTATTTCATTTACCATATGTTACCGGTAACTGATGCGTATGTTCTTCAGTTGGATTGCACAGGTTATATGTCATATGAAATGATGGCAATGTTATGACCTGATTTCTGAGGTCTCATGTGATATATCACAAAAACCTAGCATATTAACAGGTGTGTGTACACTTACTATATCCACTGTAAGCTTGGGAAGTTGTTTGAGTAACCAACTTTGTTTTAACATATATGTACTGCAGGTTATGCAGTCTTCACCTCAAATTAGGACATTAATTAGTGGCACCAACCCACAGGTCAACCCAGTAATGTATCAGACAAACACAGGAGTTATGAGGAACAGACCAGACATATGAGCCACACATGTACACATTAGGGAAAACCCTGTACAGTTGGGAGGTGTGTTATGTAGGAGTTGCCACAGTGCTATACAGGTGAACAGCAATAATTTACATGGATGCAATGCGTGCTAGGTGAAGGGCCATCACCTACTAACACCACTCACGTATCCCAGAGGTGTATATTAGTAGTAACAGTAATTGGAAAGGGCTGCACTGCATGAGGATCTGTCCAGAGTGTGCATGTTATTGTCTGATTGTGTGTCGTGAATGCCCCCAGTCAACTAATGTGTGGTCTGTGTAATGCCTTTGAGACACCTCACGTGTGTGTGTGTGTGTGTGTGTGTGTGTGTGTGTGTGTGTGTGTGTGTGTGTGTGTGTGTGTGTGTGTGTACCACCAAACCTTATACCACTGGTAGTAATTTACATATGCTGTTTTTCCCTCACAGGTGTACATGTTGGCTGTGGTCCCTCCCACTGTAATACTGATGTCAGTGTCTCTGCAGACTCTGACCATGATGATACTCATATTGAGGCACAGGTGGGGTTGTCAGGGGCTGAATCTGTGCCATCAGTTGGCATCCCACTATTGTCAACCCCATCCCTGCACACAGTCAAAATACCCACACATACCTCGTCACCAGTGGCCACAGATAATGGACATTCGGTGGGTGGTGACATGGAATAGGCAACTGTGGTGACTATGGCAAGTGAGGGTGCATGCACTAGCCATAGCCAGAATGATGGCAAGGTCCCACATAGGCAGATGGGCAGTGGTGCTCAGAGGAGGATTGCAGCCTGTCATGCCCCTGTTGCAAGTGCCACAGCAACAGTCACCAGATGTATGTTTCCGGCCATCATGGAGGTACACGCATGTAATGAATGTAACACCAGACATATACGCAGGGTCATGATGAGCATCTCTCTGGTGTCCATGATGATATTCATGAACTCACTTCAGCCATCTGTGAGCATACTGTGGTCATGGAATATTTGTGCTTGAGCATTTGGTGGACGATGGCCACCAGCCACATGGATGCAGGGCAGCACCACAATCAGCTGAGAGTCTACATGGCCGTGCACCATCATGTTCCTGTACTGGCAGTACCACCAGCTCTACTGAAGGGGCATGCTGTCCACACCATGATGCAGCAGGCCATGGGCACATGTTCCGGGCCAGTCCCAACAGGGACATGGATCCAGCAGGCAGCAGTCACCATTGGGGAGTAGTATTGCATCTGGATTCAGCCCTGGTGGCGCCCTCAACCCCGTGGGATATTGTGTCAAATAAACACACAGAGCATACTGTTCACACACACACACAACACACACACACACACACACACACACACACACACACACACACACACACACACACACACACACACACACATGCATGCATAGGATCACAGTTGCTAGTGTTGTGTTTGGAACTCCTACCCATCAAGTTGTGGTACTACACTATTATGCGGTTATTGCAGTTGGCACAGGACTACTAGTGTGATGAGAGTTACAAGGTACCTGTAAGGTGAATAACATCATGTGGCCTTGTGGGGTATGGCAATGGTGGCTGTACTGGGTGTGAGAGTACTCATAATAGTGTCACATACAAGTCTACATAATGGTGGCTGTACTTGGTGTGAGAGTACTCATAATAGTGTCACATACAAGTCTACACACTCACAACCACTGCTATATACACACATGCACACACACACACACACACACACACACACACACACACACACACACACACACACACACACACACACACACACACACACTTGCCAGTACTGACATTAGCAGACCAACCTATCTTGTTATTCATTCCATACTATTCCATACTGTTGCACAGGGTTTATAGGATGGAAGAGTGTCTACAGATATCACTACAGTTGATGTGAACAATGGACCTCATAAAGTAGATCAAGGAATGTGTACTGTGAGTACCATGGCATAAAATATGAAACCATGCCCATCCAATGGATGTCATTCGCACACAAACACTCACACACACACACACACACACACACACACACACACACACACACACACACACACACACACACACACACACACACAAGATACTCTTCTCTCACACACATTTGTCAGGACTGAGATTAGAATGCCTCCCTAACTAGTTATTTGTACTATAGTGTTACACAGTTATCACACATGCCATAGAGCATATAGGACTGAGGCCTGACTAAAGGGACTTCTAAGGTAACTGTTATCTGCAGGACTGCTAAAGAAGGGCAATGGGAAATGTACTGGGTTTGAATGGATCCAAAATTTTAAACGTATAAACACGCAAACTTCTACATTTGCTAAGACTGAGATTAGAACTCCTACCTATCTAGTAATTTGCACGACAGTATTACGTAGTTATTGCATGTGCCACACAGCTTATAGGGCTAAACCTTGATAAAAGGTACTTCTAGGGTGACTGTTATCTGCAGGACTGATAAAGTAGGGCAATAGGAAGTGTAATGGGTTTGAATTGACCAAAATCTTTAACTTATAAACACACTCACTCACACACACTTTTACATTTGCCAGGACTGAGATTAGAACTCCTTCCTAACTAGTTATTCATATTATAGTGTTACACGGTAATCGCACATGCCACAGATCTTATAGGGCTGAGGCCTGATGAAAGGTACTTCTATGGTGACAGATATCTTCAGGACTGCTAAAGTGGGGCAATGGGAAGTGCACTGGGTGAAAAAGGCCTGTTAATTCCTAGATACTACTTGTAATTCTCTAAGTGTATGAGCATGTCCAGTGTGACCTTCTATAGTAAATGTGGGACTCCACTCCAGGGATTGTTGTACTCCAGTCTGGTTTGTTTTGTGCTACAGCCATACCTCTCAACCTGCTGGTGCAGGATATCTGGAGATAACCTATTAAAATGGGGATACAATGGGCCATACAGTGATTGTGACTATTTCTCTTAGTAATGTATGGGTTGCTAGGGATATAGGGTTTGTTTTAGCAGATATCTGACATATATGACATTTGACACTGTCATGTATTGTTTCTGTACCTCTTGACATACCTCCTCAGATCATCACAGTGATTTACCAAAGGAATACAGGATGGATGATGCACACACCAATATTATGGTACAAATGCTAGGCATTCTTGCAAAATCTAGCCTATTGAGAGGTGTGCCTACAACCAACTAATGGCTGGAGCTGTGGATATGGTCCAGCACCTTGGTGATATATTACAATGGTGGAATCTCAGTGCATGTCTGTTCTGGCAAAGTCTGATTTCCAGTCAATGGTTGGGTAATATAAATCAGGCAGGATCAGGGTGACAGGCAGACTCCAGATAGATTTGTATGGGATAAGGTATGTGGGAGGGGGTGTCTTGGGTCAGATATGTTGGCCTATAGCTACCAGTACTTTGCATAAGTGTCTTCATAAAGGTTGACTGCACTTGGAGGGTTTTGTGTTTGTCAGACTGTTTGACCAGCCTGGAGGTGCATGTGTGTCTCACACATATGTATAGCCCACCTCATTTGGCTTAGTTGGCCACATTTTGGGGTCCGTGTTACTCCCTATGGCTGTGGTGCAGGGTTCTGGGGGTGCAGACATGTCACCATCTTCCAGGGTTAGGACTGCATGCAATGAGTGCATTCCCATGTTTAGACTCCTAGCCTTGCCTGTCAACTGTACAGAGTATCACAGAATGTCCAGATTCATGACTCATATATCTGGTCGGTTACCCAAACGAGTGCGATTTTCAAGGAAAAGTGTTTTGCAAGTCACTTGGGGTTGAAGTCAGATATTACTGACAGTTGACATTGCAGTTTCAGACTTCATACCCTTCAGACATTCCATGCTAATACAATCATTCCATCAACTGTCTAACATTATTAGAGCAGTATTTCAAAGGTGTCCTTCTCTTTGGACCTTTATCGCCCCATTATTCATAGCTTTGTCCAGATTTATGGCTCTCTGAGGCTGCCAGGTTTGCTCCTAGCAATTAGCAGCATGGCCTTTCTTTTCATTTTGTAGACTGTGTTATGTTGGTGTTATCAACCCCATGATACTCCCTAACAGGGCACTGTGGATGAGGCATGGGCATTTGCCAGAGGCATGTAGGCTAGGTGTGACAAATGCAGGCCATCTGTAGCAAGGCAGTGCATTCTGATGATCATATGTTCTTAGGCTGCTGGCAGTGGACACCCTTGGGATGGCGCCAATAAGTTGACTGGGTGTTACTTACATTTGCTTTCTGTTCATGTTGAGCCATCACTCTAGTTGACAGCAGGATGCTGCTTAAGGCTATGGACATGTTACTGCATTTTTATGGAACTATGGGTGGAAAGGGTGACACATCTGTACACAATACACATTTGCACAGACTGTGCTGATATTTGCTTAACATTTTGGTCTCATTTAGCATAGTGGTGTGCCCTATCTTTTTGCTACAGGCATAACAGTATCAATCACAGGTCAGATTGTTCTGGCATAAACATTTTTAGTTTACCTTTTAGAGCCATGCTGCCACTAGCAGACCTGCTGTGATATCACTGTGTAAATCTGTAGGTGGGAATTTCATGGATGTCACCATGTGAGGGCCTTTGCCAGACATTTCTGTATGGTTTTTCTACAGCTGATCTGCTGGGTGAGGCTGGGGTGAGTATGGGACCCCCACTTTGACATCCATGAATGTGAAGAATAACCCCCCAATTATTTGGCTCACCACATATACTGCAGTGGTATTTGTCAACTAGGGTGGTACTGCATAGTGTGGGTAAGCCAGTACTGGGCATACACATTCTGCTGTCCCACATAGCTGTCAGTTGTCTGCTGCTATCCCAGTAAGCCACCCCATTCCCTTGCATGCTTGCATCAATACCATAGATATGCTATCAGAACATTCTACTCCGTTTATTTATTGTTACAAAGACTAGCTTACCTTGTGCCTGATGCAGTTGTGAGGATGGTGCTTGAGGGATGACTGCATCAGATGCACACAGTACACTGCCTATAGATGGTAAGGTATAGGTGATGTGATGTTTGGCATCCATTTTACTGTGTGTGCGAGTCAGAGAGTTATCAGAACCTCAGGCCCTACAGTGTCAGTGTATGTGCTATGGGTTGCCTCTTGCCAAGGACAGGGCATACTGGACATGCCTCCATCTGCCTACAGGGGCAGGCTCAGGATGTTCCTCCTCTGAGTCCCTCTGTCCCTGTGGAGACCTTAGCAATGGTGGGGGGGGGCTGTGTGGACCTTCCCCATTTTGTTCCTGCTGCTGCTGTTTCCACACAATAATATTGAGTAGCATGGCACATACTATGAACATTTGTGCACATGTGGCTGGAGAGTACTGCAAGGCTTCACTGGATATGTCAAGGCAGTGGAACCATGACTCGAGCATCCCAAACACATGCTCTATAATGATCCTTGTTTGTGCGTGTGCCTCATTATGGCATTCTTGTGTGGGTGTGTGTGTATTTCTGATTGGTGTCATCAGCCGTGGCTCCAGTGCATAGCCAGCATCCCCCACCAGATGGCCATATGGGATGTTCCCACTAGCAAATACCTGGTACAGCTGTGACAAATGCCAGATGTGGGACTCGTGATAGCTTCCAGGGCTGCCAGCACACATATCCATGATAATGCCCTGGGCATCGCACATGACTTGGCAGTTGATGGGGTGGAACCCCTTGTGTTTTAGGTAGACCCTACCCTGGTCACTGGGTGGTGCTTTGATATGGATGTGCGTGCAGTCTATGGCAACCAGTACTTCCAGATATTCTGCTACATGGTGGAAGAGAAGCATATCGCTGGTTCCCTCCTTAACGATGCTGGGGAAGTAAATGTGCTCAGCGGCATGTGGTCGCATGGCATCCAGAAACTGGTGGAGTATCCTGGATGCAGATGCCTGTGAGACCCCATGATATCCCCAGTTGGTCTTTGGAAAGTACCTGTAGCTAGTATTATTAAGGCTACACATACCTTGGTATCCACTGGGATGGGTTCCCCTCTGTTGGTTCTGGGTCTGAGGTGAGGCCGGCACAGCTCAATGAGTTGCTGAAGTATGTCCCTGTCCACCCTGTAGTGCTCTACTATCTCCAGATCATGTAGCCGCTGGTAGTTTACCCTGGGTCTGAACACTCTTCTCCTCCTCGGTCTGAGTCAGTTGTCAGCATTGTCCTTCTCAGTGCACTTGGCCTCTTGCACATATTGATAGATCAAAGCGACAGCAGCCCCTAACATATTTTTGCTAGTTCTGTCAGTTTAAATTCCCCCATATGTGTACACCTATGGTGCAGAGTTTGTGGGAAAAACCTGACTGGAAGGTGTTTGCATAGTTTATAGTGGTGTGCTGCAGATGCTGCCTGTGTGATTGGCTGACTTTGAGAGATTCCACCTGCCAGCTATTTTACTTGTATTTGAGTGGCTGTATTTTGCTATTTCCCTTTTTTTTTCTTTTCCCCTTCTCATCTCTGCCCTTTTTAAGCCCTGAGGTGTGGCACGCAAACCCGCTGCCTAAATGTAAAGAGTGCTGGTATTTCCATTGTTTTGTTTAAGTCCCAGTGTGCACCGTGCACACCCGTTTAGCTAAGGTAAACACATTTGAGCAGAAATGGCCATCCATGGCCCGAACACACTCTGCATTTCATGGTGTAAGACATTACAGCCTTAGACATACCCCCTTGCTTAGCCATGCTTAGCTAAGTGCAAACCCAGGCAATGGAGCTCCAATGTGCTTACAGCAAGCATGACACACCCCCTTTTCATGATAGTTGCTCCTCCTGCCTACACTCTCCTTTTCTAGCACCTACACAGTTAGCTGCAGTGTGTAGACTAAGAATATTTTGTGATTCAGTAAATTTCCCCTCATTTGCATACCCACTGCCTTAGTCCATAGTTACTGTTCTGACACGGAGCCTTTCCCCTTGACAACCAGTATTCCCTGGTACTGTTTTGATTCTGCACGAAATTAACTATAATGGCAAAATTCAGATTTCCCCTGAAATTGCGTTTTACTATTTTATTTTATTTTCAGCACAGTCCCATTGGTGCACCTCTGCCCTATGCTTAAATGGGCCGAGATCAGCCAAAAAAAATACTTTGATTTTTTTTTATTAAACACTTCCCCATGCCAATGGCCATATATTTGGCCATTGGCATGCCTAAAGTTTATAATACATGATTTTATTTGAGCTGTCATGCCTCTATTTTGCTATTTGCAGAAATGTGCTAGGATAGTAACTGAACACATTTCTGCAACTAGCACTGCTCCTGCAAGGATGCCTGCATGCTTCCTGAATGGCTACTTCACCTGAATTGCATGGTTTTCACCAGCAATAACCACATCACCACAACAGTCAGGAAATCCTTATGTGGCACACCTCATCACTAAGGGCTTTTCATCCAGAAAAAAGGAGGTCATTGTCCCACTGTACTCATCCCTCATTAGAACCATTATAGAATACAACGCCCCGTTTGGTATGTACCTCTCAAGACATCTGTAACAACTGGAAAGACCGCAGAAATACCTCACTAAAAGAATCACAGGCCTAAAGCAGATGCCCTATGCTGACCACCTTATAAAACTCCAGCTATACTCTGTCGCATATCGTCTACTCAGAGGCTATCTCTGCTAAACATACAAGGCCATGTCAAACCCAGAGCTTTTGGACATGCTACACTTAAAGAAATCCCAATCACTCAGAGCCACATGCTCCAGGGATCTAATCCTTGTCATCACAATAAACAAAACATGCTGGAGGGATAGGTTCCTGACCCAGAGACTCCCCAGACTCTGGAATAGATTGCCCATACATGTCAAGCAGAGTGCCTCTCTGGCCCTCTTCAAAAGGAACCTTGATGATTGGATGGGAGAAAAGAAATTCACCCCGGGTATCATGTCAGTTGCCCTGCTAGACAGGGGTCCAGGGAAGTAAATAGTGTGGGATGAAATAGCTAGGGAATTGTTATGGCTAGTCTTGTATAGGCCCTAGGGCTGATAGCCTAGTACCAACCTATGAACCTATGAACGTACGAATGAGGTAATTAGCATTCTCTATGGCTTTCCATGCAGGAAGACTATCGGTAGGCTAGTGCACGTCAGATCAGCTGTTTTCTGAATCGCTCGGCGGCCATATTCTGTGCAGGAGTGACTACGCTGTTTCTGCACGGAACATTTGTTTAATGAATCCCAGGGCATTTAAAAGACTGCACTAAACATATACATATTATTTTACTACAGATGTGACAAAGATGTTAAAAACTGAAGTGTTTTCTGAAAGACAGATGTACATACACCCACTCACAGACACACACACACACACACACACACACACACACACACACACACACACACACACACACACACACACACAAATATCACTGACATGCACACATGCACTTGCACACAACAGACACAAAGGCACACATATAAATGCTAAATTACACACACACGCACATACACACACACACACACACACACACACACACACACACACACACACACACACACACACACACGCACACACACACACATTAGCAGTTCCTACAGCTTTTTGTTTCACAAGTTATTACTACCTCTGGCAAAGCAATGCACCTTGAGGGAAGTTTCTGGAGATCTAAGCCAATTTGCTTTGAAAGGATGCAGGAAGTGAAAGAGTCATGTGTTCTTCATCAAATGCAGAAGGAAGGTAACCAGTAATGATAATGTCAACTAAATATTTGTCACTGTTGTTCAGGGCACCACTCTGAACTATCAGCATGCAGCCTGATACTTCTCTAGAAACTCAGTGATTCATTTTATCAGAACTGTTTTCTTCACTATGGTAAGCTGTGGACCTGAATAATAATAAATGAATGTGGAATAAAGATTTGTGTTGACATTACAAGAAAAAGAGAATTGAAATGTTTTCAAGGGGACACAGTAATCTCAAGATTTACATAATTTTATCTGTGCTGTTATTCAGCTGCTGTCTGGATGTCAAAGTTAACAATTATCAGTTTTTCAGTAACTTTTTAGTAAAAGATATGAGTAGCACAAGCTAGATAAACGGCATCATTTTTCTGAAGTTAGAATCTTTAATTACCTTTATTTAAGAGTATCTGTGTAATTAGGTAATTAGGTAATTAGGTAATTAAAGATTCTAACTTCAGAAAAAATTATGCCGTTTATCTAGCTTGTGCTACTCATAATTACCTTTATTTAAGAGTATCTGTGTGGGTGGCTACAGTGGGCAGTGGTTAGCATTGTCATCTCACAGCAAGAGGTTCTCTGGTTCGATCCTCGGCTGGGGTGCCTTCTGTGCGGAGTCTGCATGTCCTCCCTGTGGTCATGTGAGTTTCTGCTGGGTGCTCCGGTTTCCTCCCACATCCCAAAGACATGCAGTAGGTGGATTGGACACTCTAAATTGGCCCTAGGTGTGAGTGCGTGTGTGTGTGTGTGCCTTCTGTAGAAGGTTGGGTGCCAGGCTGGCAACTCAACACTGTAAAAACTCCACTGCCAATCATGAGTGAACATGTGATCCACTGTGGCGACCCCTAACTGGGGAAAGAAGAAGATTTAAGCGTATCTGTGTAGAACTGCACTATACATTTCATTTTCAGTGTGCTTTGTATTTTCATTTTCACTTACAACTCCTTATGGATGGCTGATTATTGAAGTGTATAATGATGACTACGCAAAACTATTATAATATAGTGATTGTCATCCACCTTTTTGAAGTTAGAGTTCGTAGCTGTGACTACCATTAACTAATTTGATATAGGCTGTTCATTTTAAGAGAGTTCATTAATTGCGATCCTTAGTCCTGGTCTAGCTGATGGCCGCACATTACCATAAAAGCAACAAGGGGTGATACATTTATTATTTTTAGTCCCTCCAGGATGTCAGTATGGATATCTGTGTGTGCGTGTGTGTGTGTGTGTGTGTGTGTGTGTGTGTGTGTGTGTGTGTGTGTGTGTGTGTGTGTGTGTGTGTGTGTGTGTGTGTGTTTATACATATGTATATGAATGTAGAATAGTGTAACCCAAGAGACAGTTAATTTTTTAAGACAATACTTCAAGACACAGTGTTAAAAGTGAAGCTTGTAGAATCCTGGCAAGCCAGTGGTCTAGACTCTTCTCTCTAACATGCAGTGTAGACCTTATCTGTACCTGGTGGGTTTTGGTCATAGCCCAAGGTAGCAGTGTAAATGTATCATATTCTTGATGTTAACTTTGCATACATTGCTAACACTGGTAAGGATTTTTTTGTGCAAAACAGATATATTATCAAAAAAGTATATGTATCCTTGCAGCCACAAGCCACATATACAGAAGCACATATTGTACAACAATGTTCTTACTTTTTGGATGGATTAAATTATGAAAAGATGTCAGTATCACAAATGACCAAATACTGCAAATTGAAGGAAATTCCACATTCTCATCTGAGCAAGGATTAAATGATTTTGGAGACGTTTAAGCTCAGTCCACTGAATATGAAAACAACAAGATAGCAGCTGTAGTTCAAATAATGCAGACCTAAAATGCAGCTTGAACTATGAAAGTGGATGCTGGGGATGAGATGCCTAGAAATTGAAACAGATTAGAAATTAAGCAGCTTGAAGTATAAAAGGAATGTGAGGAGAGAGTGGATAGAGTGGTAGACAAAAAAGGAAACATCAGTATAAAGCTACAGTGAAAGCAGGAGTCAAAACATAAAACTGCTCTGGCGGCTTTTTTTACTTGCTATTAAGGAACCATTTCAAGATGTAGTTGTAGACATAGTGGGCACCTCCCAGTACACTAAATACTACAGATAAGAGGTGTGTTGATAATACTAAACTATGCAATTAAGAACTTTGTGCTGACAGTAATGTCCTCTGTTGAGGCTGAGAAGGTAGCAAATGCTCAGTTTAATATTTTAGCAAATTTCAAAACAGTGGGGGGGGGGGTCCTCCAGAAATACTGGCATATGAGGTTACAAAATTCATTTCATTTCAGAGCTGTTGACCTCCTTGGTTAAGTTTTGTATGGTAAAACAATTAAGGACTATCCCGCAACATTTAAAAAATGCCCCACTAGAGAGTTTTAACTCTATCTGTAATGCAAAATCAAGATCATTCACAGAACAGTTTAAAGTGGAAGTGGGAAAATGTACCTGCCTCATCTTTACAAACAGACACGTGCCTAAGAGTCTGTAGACTTTTCACAATTTGAATTACTTTGTCAACGGGTGAGGAAACCCTAGACTTCTTTTGACAGGTAAATATGAAATTTCAGGACCAGACTAATACAGACCATAGTCACTGCAAAGAAGCACCTAACACATTTACAACAGCAGCAAAAGTTCTCTTATGCCTGTATGGATAGAACTAGGAAATGTATAGTCGAATAAAAGGTGATTCTTATTTCTATTTGAAAGAGTAAGCTGTAGGCAGCATGGGAGGACCCTTTAACTGGAGTAAGCTGCAGGCAGCATGGGATGATCCTTTAACTGGAGTAATCTGTAGGCAGCATGGGAGGACCCTTTAACTGGAGTAAGCTGCAGGCAGCATGGGATGATCCTTTAACTGGAGTAATCTGTAGGCAGCATGGGAGAATCCTTTAATTGGAGTAAGCGGGAGGATTCTTTAACTGGAGTAAGCTGTGGGCAGCACGGGAGGATCCTTTAACTGGAGTAAACTGCAGGTAACATGGCAGGATCCTGCAGGCGGCATAGGAGGATCCTTTAACTGCAGTAAGCTGCAGGCAGCATGGGAGGATCCTTTAAATGGAGTAAGCTGCAGGCAGCATGGGAGGATCCTTTAATTGGAGTAAGCTAAAGGCAGCATGGGAGGATCATTTAACTGTTGCTGAAAAAGGCAGTGCTGTTAACTAAATTTGTATGTAACATGTTTAGGAAACCACTTTATTTTAATTCCTTACTTCAGTTCTCTAGATATTATCCTTTTTTTCAGAAAAGAGTACTGGAAAAAGGACAGATGGTGAGATTAACAGGGATAGTATCAGACAATTCCACCTTACTTGATCAAAATAACAGTCTAAAAATATCCTTGTTAGGAGGGGCTAGGGGCTACCCCAAAACATTTGTAGACAGTATAGCCAAAGAGGATACTGATAAGAGAAAAAAAATTAGTTCAATTAATAGCAAGAATTTCCTTCAATCCAGGGATGGACAAAGGGCTTTGATTATGACTAGTAATACTGATAGTCAAGAGATAAGGAATATCATAAACATAATTTGGTTTATGTTTCCATGTTCTAATGGATTTAAAAGGGAAGAACACTCTTAGATAGTCTGTTGTCTGGAGACCAGACTGTGAGGAATGAGCTAAGTAGAGTGGGGAGTCCTTAAAAGGACTTTTTTCAGATTTAGTTATTTTAGTCCTTAAAAGGACTGTAGAATTGGAGATACTGATATAACCTGGTTAGTGCTAAAAAGGACTGCAGACTTCTGAGGCTGTATAGTTAGGTGGGGTGGAGGTGGTCCCCACTAAAACTATAGTGGTCCTATAGAGGACCAAGGATAGAGAGGGTCCTGAGAAGGACTGTTGGAGCCCTGTAACAGAGCTAGTGCGGCCCCGAAAAGAACCTTTTTAGTCCTAGAAGGACTGTTGGAGCCCTGAGAAGGACTGTTGTGGTTCCAAAATGAACCTTGTATAGTTTTGGCAAGGACTGTAAAAGCCCTGAACAGGACTGGTCTTGAAAAAGTACCTCATTAAGAACAATAGTGGTCCTGTATAGCACTAAGGACTGAGACTCAGAGGGTCCTGAGAAGGACCATTGGGGCTCTGAAAAGGGCCAGTGTGGTTCTGAGAAGAACCTTTTTAGTCCTAGAAAGGACTGTTGTAGCCCTAAAAAGGACTTGCGTGGTTCTGAAAAGAACACTCTATGGTCCTAAGAAGGACTGTAACAAACCTGAAAAGGACTGGTGTGGTCCTGAAAAGAACCTTTTTAGTCCTGATAAGGACTCTTATGCTGAGGGGTGGCCCTTAAAAGGACCGTTGTAGTCCTTAGAAGGACTGGTGGTCTCAGTTCTACATACTGGACCCAAGTTGGGGGTTCTGGGTGGTCTTAATAAGGGTTTTTGTGGTCCGGTGTCTTTTGGATATATATAGTCCTGATAAGGACCGTTTTGGGTCAGTCCCTTATTGATAAGGCTAAGCCCCAGTAGTTTGTCTCAGTCCTGGGTATGAGCTGTTCTGTCAAAGAAAACAATGCAGAAGTAAAACATAAAAAATTAAATTATCATACAACACACAGACACAACAAATACACAAGCAATAAAAAGAAGAGGAATCTTATGTTGGAAGAAAAATGTGGATATTCTGTGAAAATCTGAATAGTTGATGGTTATGCTAGATAAGTATATGCTCCAAACACACCACAGGATGGTATATACAGTGCAAAGTGTTGTGAAATCCCATTCCTGGCATTCTGTACAGAAGTTGTGTAAATGATCTGTAAGGGTACATGGACTGCCATGCAAAATAAACAGTCATAGGAAGTGTGTGTATTGAATAGGGACACACAGATAAATTGTAGGGAACACACGGAAAGAGGACAGGTGAAAGAACCTAATGTACAGCAGATGAGGGCATGTCAATGGAAAACAGTTGTACCAGGAACACCATTCACATATCAATATGGTACAGTAGGGATTGCACAGTGAAAATGTGTATTATGTACCTGGCACACAAGGTGACACACAAATGGGGAAGCTGTCTGTGTGAGATAAGCATCCTTACACAAACAATGCAAAGGGCATCTGTCAGGGATGCTACATACAATTGGGGTAGGGAGCATATTGTGAATCTGTGCAAATTGATTTGCTTGAATATGAGTGTAATATCAGCAGAGGTCTCCAGCAAGAGGGACACAGGTAAAGGCTCATGGACAAAATTAAATGAAGCAAGCACAATCACGGACAACATCAGAATAATACCACCGCTAATCCCATGTCTCTGACATACATATGTGATTTAGAGTGATCAGAGATGATTCTGCAGAAATACGCTTGTACAACTATTATGACATTTTCGCACTCTATAAGGGTAATCACGTGCACTGTCCTGGCACAGTAATGTCTGCTGAAGGTGATAGGAGAGACACTGCTATACCTGTATGTGACATTATAATCAATACAGGCTAGTTGACTGGTGCAACAGTGCATGGTATATATATACATATATATATATATATATATATATATATATATATATATATATATATATACAGAGCACGATGTACACTGTCACAAATGTTACCCATGCCATTAATGCTGTCAAACAACTATGTATGTACTGTGTGCATCCCTGGAACAGGTAGCACACATGCATCTGGTGTAACAACTTGGTGGAGGTTCCACACCATCAGACAATAATCTTTATGCCATAAAACAATACCTCAGTATGGTCAATAATATGTGTGACAGCTCAGTGTGACACAAGTGGTACACTTCAGTTCTATATCACTCGAAGATGTGCAGGTACATACATGAAGAAGGGTGTATTGTACTCAGTTATTGGTGTGATGAAGGCTGTGAACTGTGGAAGTATTAGGGCCTCTGATGTGGATGCCCTTCACATTCTCAGTAGTTGTGTTACATACAAGGGAGTAGTTAGCGCTGTGACCACATGCTGGTGGATGTTACTATAATCAGCTACCCCAGGACACAGGTCACATACCTATTGATCTGATTATAGGGTGTGATGTCTACATTATACTTGGTTTGTGTGTTTGTTTTCCTGATGTAATAAATCCCCGATGTGTTCATGTCATTGCAGGTGTTGTCATGGCTGTTGCAGCAATCTTTGGTGTATGTTGATACTGTCTGTTATACTAATATCACAGTTGGCATCAAGGATTGCCACAAACTGTAGTCCTTCAGACAGCTGTTTGGACACAGGATGTGCATGTCATCTGTGATGTCTGTCACTTAAATAATGGACAGGAAAGGGCCCAGTAGACAGCCCTGAGGTATAGACCTGATCACTGGACCTGAGATATTGGTCACTTCACACATGTCAACATATTTAAATGCCACATGTTTGATACAGTGGTCTACCCACTTGTTGATATAGGTTTATCTGGCCACATCTGACATTGTTGAGTGGATACCTTAGTGTAGGTTTGTATCAAATGCCTTGGGCTTGTCAAGTTCAAAAGGATGATAGTGTTATCATCCTGCATGCCGTCAATGACCTCTTTGAGAACATCTATCAAATGTAGCAAATACAATGTAGCTTTAACATCACAACTGGGATATTAATAGCATCCATTTAGAAAAGTTCTATGATGACATGTTGATTTACTTCACAGATGATGAGAGTCAGGATGTGTCTATACATGCATGCATTGATTGTTGCCCCCCAGCTCAGATGGATGCATGTTGAATAATGTACACCCTTTTACAGGAACATAGTCTGTGTGGATGGTGTGTTGACTTGTGTTTGCAACTGTGTCAGGAAGTTGTATGTGATGAATCACATGACAGGTGATCTGTGAGGTTATCACAGCCCAATGATTCTGTGTGATAGGTCTGGATGAAGGTAAGATAGTGTATACTGGCTAGCCTCAACTAGCCGAGGGTTTGAACACAATCCCCACACAGGTATTACTGAGAACCTCTCCCAGCTGGGGATTAAACCTTATGTCACTAGATGGGTGCCCAGTTGGCTCACTGACAGAACACATACTGTGAAAGTTGATGAATCAAACTGTACCAGTAGAGCTGTCACCATTGGTGTACCCCAGGGATATGGGTTGGCCCTTTACTGTTTAGAATCTATTTATTGACAGTTCAGCCTACAGTATATTGATTTTGGCTAGCCGCATTTGCCAATTCTTTCATACTGGGTGTAATCAGTGAACACTACAGGAGGGACTAACACAGACAAATGATTGGTGACAAAGCCACACAGTCTATAATTAAAATGCAAAAATGTGTCTTTATTTTGGCCTTTGGCAAGGTGGAACTCCCTGCTAATTACAGCATTGACAAAAGTCCCACTATGCTGAAACCCACTGATGCAAGCAGTGAGAACACATGCATATAGCAATATGAACTTCAAGCACAAAGTGTCCACATTGGTATTGAAAGCCTACGTTTTGCACATCATAAGTCACACCAGTATATTCTGATCTCACGGTTATATTATAGCACTGTACTCAAACCTTATCAGATTACTAATATAGAGTATAATGCTCTCTTTGGCATGTACCTCACTAAACACATGCAGATGCTGGAGGGACTACAGGGGTTACTCACAAAGAAAAACATTGTCTACAAACCATGCCATGATGTATGTGGATAGACAGAAATCCATGTCAGTGTAAAATGTATTGGATACAATGAGGTGACTTGTGCCTGCCCTATAGACAAGTCTCTCACTCTACCCTAGTGGGAATAGGGCACATCTACAACTTAGATATAGATGATGACATTAGCAATGTCAGCTGAGGAGAGTACTGCAATAACAGTGTCCCACATGCTGGTGTAAAAGGCTCCGTGTACTATGAAGCAACTGCACACACACACACACACACACACACACACACACACACACACACACACACACACACACACACACACACACACACACACACACACACACACACTGCAGTAAGAATAGAACCCATACCTTTCTAAGGTACACAGGCTACAGAACTATATATTTAAACCAAGCACCACAGCTCAAGTCTGACTTGGAGTGTGTCAAACAACACTTTATAGGTGATGGCATCAGTGGTGGCTGCTGAGGAGTATATGGTAATAGCAGTGTCCAACATGCTGGGGTAAAAGGCTGTTTGTACTGTCAAGCAACTGCACACACACACACACCCCAGTTTACTGCAGTGAAATGAGAACCCCTACTTATCTAAGTACACAGACTACAAAACTCGGTACTTTACACTAGCACCACAGCACAAGTCTGACTTTTATAAGACTGCAGGTGAACTTATAGTGGATGATATCATCAGGGCATGTTGGAGAGAAGATGTTGGGAGACCTGCATAAAATGGATGTGTAGGCATGTGCAAGTATCAAAATACTGTCAATTGAAATGGTTACTGTAGAATACATACTTCTGCTTTCCTGGCTATACACTTACACATGCCCCCCCCCCCACACACACACACACAACTGCAGTGAGAACAGAAGCCCTACCTATTTAAGTACACAGACTACAGAAATTAGTTGTTTATGCTAGTGCCACAGCACAAGTCAGACATTTACAAGGCTGCAGGGCAACTTATTGTGGATGACATCAGCAGGCCATGTTGGAGATAAGATGTTGGGAGGCCTGCATAGGTACATAGCTTCATAGGTTCTTAGAAGGTCACTAGGCTAATGGCCCTAGGGCATTTACAAACCCAGCCTTGTAAAAACACATGTACCATTATTGAGCATACGTAGATTGTTATTGTCAGCAGAGCAATTGCTTGATCAGCACTGACTGCCCCTGTCCATGAGGGACATAGGTGCCACTCCAGGGGTGAAATTATAATCACCCATCCCGTTGTTAAGGTTGTGCCTAAATAGGGTCATTTAGGAGCACTGCTTCACATGGACTAGAAGCTTATTACAGAGGAGTGGCACTCATTGGGGGATATATCTGTCTCCCCAGCATGTTCTGTTTATGTCACAGTCTAGGCTGAGATCTCTGGAGCAAGTTGTTCTTGTCCCATTTGATTTGTAGATGTCCAGCATTTCCAGTATGGCTGGATCTGAGAATGTTGTGTACGCCAGGCATATGTAATCTCAGCAGCCTGCATGATACAGAGTGCAGTGACAGGTCTTTCAATTTTTCCATGTATGTCATATGTTGGAGGCCCTGGATTCTCCCGGTCACAAACCTCTGTGTTTCACCAGTTGCTGCAGATGTCTGGTGAGGTATAGACAGAAGGGACAATTGTACTCAATTAGTGGTCTGATAAGGGTAAAGTGCATGAATGTGATGCCCTTATTTATTAGGTCCACAATGTAGAATGTTGTGACTCACCACTATGGACACACATACTGCTTGAAATGTAGACTGCTATCAACATGTGTTCCTAAGTCTCACAACACCTTGTTAGAGCTTACATGGGTGCTATGTATATCACAATTAGCAGGGGTACATCATTGCCAAGGCGGACAGTGAGGCATTTAAGGGTCAGTCGGTAAGTTTGGCACCAATCATTTGTCTGTGTCAGCCCTTTCTGTAATATGATAACATTGTTGGGGAACTCTATATGATTGCACATAGTTGACAGCCATTTGCAAACTTGGTAAGCCACAGGCCATCTACTTTTGCATATTACACAACATATTAATTTATGTATTATAGTTGATATAAGTGTGAAAAAAGTACTGAAACACCAATGTTGCAGTGCTCAGGGGGAGGCAGCACGTGGCTGTATTGTAAATATGTGAAATGAAGCAAAAAGATTGAGATGACCACCACCAATTAAAACAGGTTTATTTAGACAAGCGCTTACATGTAGAACAAGCAACACTTTCTCAAGTCTTCAATAAAGCTAATAAAGTGCCAAAACATTTTATAATCAAAACACCATCAATTAACATCAATTAAACACATCATTAAAAATTAATTCAACCATTAAAATATATCACTTAAGTCATTGTCTAATATTACATCTATTTAAAAGAACAAGCTTCAAGCTCAGGTTTAATGCATACATAATTATTTAATCCAGGGTATATGTGCGCTTGCAGCTTTAATATCCACTTTAGCTCAATTTGTTCAATTAAAATTACCCCCCTCTCTTATCATTATTAACAATTTGTATGATTCTAAACCTAAACTTATGCAAAAAAAAAAAAACTCCATAGTATGTTTAGCTAGAGCATTCAATTTATTATTATTTTTTACATCATACATATGCTGATAGTTTCTATCTCTGAGCCGATTCTGTCTTTTACCTATATAGAAACATATGCATTCAGTCCACTCTGCCATATATACTATGCTAGTTGTCTTGCAAGTAGCATAAAATCTAGGCTGGAAAGTGAAGGGTAAAACTGGATGTTTAAACTCTTGTGCAGTAGAAACATACTGACACATTTTACATTTGTTACAAGAATACATTCCAAACTTCAATAGGGGCACAGTGTTCTTTTGCCGATCATTACATAGTAAGTGTTTCAGGTGGCTCTTGTTCTTATATGCAAAACTAGGCACTCTCCCTATAATGTTTTTTGTTTCCTTATCAGTTATCAAAAAATGCTAGTTGTTCTTAATTATATTGCAAACTTTGCTAGTATCACTAGCATACTTAGTAATAAAATGTACTTTATTACTCTGCTTAGTATTCCTTTTTGTAGTTAAATTCAGTGAAGACATTGCATTTGTGGGGTTAATTACTTTACTATCTGCAACAGTTTCATTCTTAACTGTTTGAAAAACAGTTTTATGGGAATCAAAGATGGCTGCCGTTCTGTGAACACTGTTAAACTACAGCTCTCTAAATACTCAGAGAAAAAATTAACCCAGAGAAACTACCAGGTCATATTCAATAACAATCTTCTGAAACTACAACTCTATTTAATCTACAGAATATCGGAAGGGGTGAATGAAAGTAAAGAAACAACAATTATATCAAGATTACAACAGATTACCTTGAACTGAAGAAAGACTCAAAGAAAGAAGCCGTGTGCTCAGAACACTCTGCACATACAAACACAACTATAAACCAAGAAGTTCTACTTGCACAAAATGCCAAAAGAAGATAAAAATATGGACACTACAACACCAAAAACTAAACTGTCAGAACTTTTATTACCTGAGAAAGACTTAAACTCAAAAAGACAGAAAGTAATAAAGCAACAAGATTCTGTAAAATCTGGGAATAAAAATAAAACAGATCAACTAGCTAATTTGGAAGATATAAAAGCAGCATTACTACCCATACAAGAAGCCATAAAAGAATTATCTTCTCAAGTTCAATCCTTTGGTACTTCCTTCAATCAAATCTTGGAAAGAATGGACAAATCTGAAGTCAAAATTGCAGAGAATGAAGACAAAATAGCCCTGTTAGCTAAAAAATCTGATACACATGAAACAGACATTCAAACTATGCAAGCAAAAATTACTGACCTTGAGGCAAGATCTAGAAGAAATAATATAATCATCAGAGGCATACCGGAAAATGTACAACATAATGATTTGATCCCATTTATCATTCAAATATTTGCAACTCTACTAAAAGACCCAAAAACTGCACATCAAATAATAATAGAAAGAGCACACAGAGCCCTGAGAGATTCTCAAGCTTCAAGTATCCCAAGACCTGTCTATGCCAAACTTCTCAATTTTCAAGATATCAATAAAATACTATTAACAGCTAAGAAAAATGGAAGTCCATTAATATGGAATAACAATAGAATATCTCTAGCCCAGGACTTGCCTCTACAAATTAGACAAACCAGACAGATGTTATCCCCTTATTGCAGATTTCTGATCGAGAAAAAGCTAAAATTTCAAATGAAATACCCAAATACCTTAGTATTCTCGGTCGATGGGGTCAAATATTCAGTTACCAGCAAAAGTGAAGCAAAAACTACCTTTTTGTCTGTTTTTAAATCCAATCCTGCCATCGAGATCTAGCTTCAAGTTCCGATCCGTCTTCCTGAACCATCGAGATCGGATTCAGCTCCCACCAACAGCCGAGGTCTTATTTTGCTTATATCTGGTGTTTTACTGCCCTAGGCCTTGTATTAGAACTGGCGCATCCATTTTCCCATTCTTCAAACCGCGAGACCTGAAACAGGAACTATACAAACTGTGCATCATGCTGGATTCCACGCGAGAAGAACCGAAAGTGAGTTTGCAGCATTCGTGGTCGCCTTCAAGATGTAGCGCTTCCGGAAGTCCGCCAACAATCTGAGTCCCCCTTCGAGAAGCTAAGCAACCGGCTTAGAGGTCTGGAAGATCGGAGGGAAGTCTAAAGGAACTGTAAACAAAGAAATAGTAATGAACAATTACACAAACAAGAAATACACGTGTAAAAATGTTAAATGACACTCCCATTGCCCTATAATTGTAAATATTTATTTCTCAAACATTTCCTTATATATCTAATCTTATAACAACTTTTACGAGGGAAATATTAATATTATTCTCTTATTATATGCCACTTTATTTAGGAAAACAGGAATTACAATAACAGTCCAGAACTTATGGTGGACATGATAGCTGTAGCGGTGAACATCTCCAGTGCTGCTCCAGAAAATCTAGCCAAGCTTTCTTGTTCAATACACAGTGTTAACTAATCTAGCACTTGGTGAATACTCCCCAGATAAAGGAAATTTGGCATACCTACAAAAACAATACAAACAGAACATTTCTATATAGATCATTAACAAATTGTCAATTAAAAAAAAAAAAAAAAAAAATTGAAGTTTAAGTAAACCATTACATATAATTTAATTTCTAGAGATACTTTGCCATAATCAAATTATACTCCCAAACTATAGTAATAACTAGATAAGAACTACTGGGATAACACGACAAAAGAACAACAGCTCTGAAAAAAAAAATATTGAGTGCTTGTTTACTATGCGACACACCTATCTGCACAGATGCAATGAATTCTAATATAAAAAGCAGTACTGCAGACTGTTTACTGTATCAGCAAATTTCATCTCCTGTGTTGTGAGAATACTATACTAAACTAAGACTTCAGAATCACTGCCCTGTCAAAGTCACTAACCTAATTAAGTAGAATTTTACAGAATGCTCTTCATCGCAGTGATCTAAAACAGTCTGCTAAACTTTTAAAACAAAATTTTTAAAGACGACAGCAAAAAGAAGGGGATAAATCTCTTTGCAACACAATACCTATAGTTACTTCCTATACTTTATTCCTACTCATTCCTAATATCTTCTGAATTTGTGCAAATGAGATGAATGAAAAGCATTTCTTTGCTAAATAGCATTGCATACTCTCAAGGAAAGCTATCTTTCTGATGCTCAGACATGCTCATCCAATTTTCATTAAACCAACAAAGGGCATTTATGAAAGTATTATCATAAATCTAAAACTGAGAAAGTAAAGGGTAATTTTTCTCTAGTTCACATCTAAACACAGTTTCAGATTATGACAACAACTAAAGTTGGAGAGGCCTCATAAAGAGCAGTGATCTTATTCTCAGAGGATATGGTGCTGATTGACATGGGTCTTGCTTTCCAAATCCTCAGTACATGCACCAACACAAACAAACTAATCTATTCATAGGACACCTAACCTTGTTCAGATTACAACATGTTCAAGATGAGTGCAATGACTTAATGACTATCTTTCTAGGAAAGTAACAAAGATAACTTCTTAATATTACATACAAAATGCACATACACACACACACCTATGATATTGTGTACACATTCTAACAAACGTTCACACTCACTCACTCACATATAATATTGCTTACACATTCTAGTGCACACACACACACACACACACACACACACACACACACACACACACACACACACACACACACACACACACACACACACAAACACACACACACACACACACACACACACACACACACACACACACACACACACACACATACACTCATGCACACAAATACATACACACAACCAGGGCAATTGAGTTTTTACTTCTCTTATTGTTACTAACCTACATGATGTAAACATACAGCATTACTGAATAGAAACACTTTAGATGGTCCAAGGCCCCAAGTATATCTTATATATACAACTGTAAAATTGCACGAACCCAAAGGTAAAAAAAAAAACACTCATATGACACATCTTTATAAACTCCTATATGATGATCAAACAAAGATGCTTGGAATAATTTTTAATGCACTCTACTTTAAAAAATGAACCGACTGCTAACTACTAATTGCTTTAACCTATTATCAATTGGTTCTCCAATGAAATGCCTAACTATTTGTGTCTATATTATACATTTATATAAGTCTGAACTGCTACTTATTTATGTTGTTTTCTCCAGGACTTAATTAGAATTTACAGAATCCAGTATATGATGAATACCAAATATAGGTTAGAGAACAATTGCCTTAAGATCTTTCTAACACAACGCCATTCAAAATCTAAAAACCTCAGGGCAATGACAATAAAATGATAGATCCTAGAAGTCAAATTTCACTGGAAGTTCAGAATGTGAATACTTCCCCCAACTAAGACAAGCTACAAACAGAGTTATAAATACCTGGCCTAGAGGAGACAGAAAACACACAAAATAAGACTAGACAAGGAAGTTATATCCTTTATGAATATAGTTATTGATCTAATTAGAGATAATCAACCTTTAGTTTTAAATTTCTTAAATACTATTAATGTTTAATGGAGTTAACTGAGGCCCCCTATATGTAGTTATATTCAGATCTGGTGTAAAGGGCCACTCAAATTTTGATATCACATAATTAAATCTAACAAGAAGAGACGTAGATTTAGTAACAGTGTTTGCTAGGGGATGAGTGGGATAGGCTTTGTACAAATAATTTTAGGATCTACATGACCAATAAGTTTCCTTTACCTCCCATACGCGAACATGCTAAGTTTTTATTTACTATTATTACGAAAAAAGACAAAACTAAATCTTTGAAAAGGTCCTGTTAAATTCCTGGTCCAGGAGATCAGTGGGTAGGCACAGGGGAGAGACGGGAATTAAAGAATGCTTCCATAACATACTTTTAACAAAAAATCAAATTAAGCCAATATATATACACCTATTTCAAGACTACTTAAACAAAATAAAGTTTGATGAATGTGGGAAATAGATTCATGGAATATTAAAGGGCTCCAGAACATTAAAAAAAGGAAACTCTTTCTTCATCTATTTCTGCAGGCTAAGGCAAGCTTTATACTACTTCAGGAAACTCATTTAACCAATGAGCAATGGTCAGAAATAAAAAAGAAAAAATGGATAAGAGAAATAGTAGCCTCTGAAGGTAAAACTAATAGTGCCGGTGTAGCAATAATCATTAAAGATCACTATCAAGGCAAAATTATAGAATCAAAAATAGATAATGAAGGTAGATGGTGCTATGTGATTCTTTAAAGTGTCGTTTATGATAAGCCCATTATACTTTTCAATATATATGCACCATACAACAATCAACATTCCTTCTTTACTTCATTATATCCTATCTTAAATCAATATAACAACCATTACATAATCATAGGAGAAGATTGGAATGCTTACCAAAACCCTAAACAGGATAAATCAAGCCCACAGAGATCATGCAATAACCAAGCAACGCTAGCATTAACCGAACTTAAATATGATTTTAAACTATATGATCCCTTTAAATATGCTAATAAAACAAATTCCCCAAATAACTTTACATTTTACTCCAACTGTCATAAAATGTGGTCAAGAATTGACTTCTTTATAATCTCAGAAACGCTAATCAATATTGACCCCACAGTATCTATTCATGCCCGCTACTTGTCTGACCACTCTAAAATTACCCTAAACATCACTAAAGATACAAGAAACAACACACCTTATCGGGATATAACTGGTCCTTAAATCCCAATCTTTTAAATAAAAAAGAAATTGTTCATGAAATACAGGATATACTTAAATCCTCACTAGTTAAGTTAATAAAACAGCAACACCCCCCTGATATTGAATGGGCGACAACTAAAGCCCAAATAAGAGGTATCTTTCTCCAAAAAGCTTCTTACTATAAAAAACCCAAATCAGAGAAGAACAGTTACTAGAGGATAAAATCAAATCATTAGAACAGGACTTAATAAAAAATCATAACACGCAAACTGAAACAGATCTATTGAAATGCCAAAAAGACCTTTTCTTGATTCATAATAATAAATTATCATTCCATGAAACTAAATTACTTGCTAAATATGCTAATCATATACAAATGCCATCTCGGACATTAGCAAGAATCATCAATCAGTCGAAGTCACCCTCTCAAATTCCCGAAATATCCTATAAGAATAAAACTTATACGAAAACTGAAGATATTATCAACACCTTTGAAATGATATACTCACAAATTTATGGAGAACAAAAAAACCCACCCACAAATGAAAATATTAATGACTTCCTACAAAAACTTAACTTTCCAAAAATTAATGAGAAATTACAGAAAGACCTAATAAAACCAATATCCATTGAAGAAATAATATCAACAATTAAAAAACTGAAATCACACAAATCTCCTGGCCCAGATGGTCTTACCACAGAGTTTTACAAAACGTTCTACAGCATTATTGCACAAATTCTATCGCACATATTAAATTATATAATAAACAATAAAATTAATGATGTTCATTTTAATGCATCCAAAACAATTTTCATACCCAAAGAAAAGACAGATCCTCTGAACCCAGATAACTATAGACCTATATCACTCCTAAATATTGACACAAAAATTCTGACATTTATTTTGGCCAACAGACTGAAGAAAATTTCTAATATAATTATATCTAATGAACAAGCTGGCTTTTTAACATCTAGGCAAGCCAGTGATAATACTCTAACACTACACACATTAATATCATATGCTATTCAAAAGAATCTAAACATGTATGCACTCATTATAGATGCACAGAAGGCCTTTGATAGAGTCAATATAAAATTCTTATTTCAGATCTTACCCTACTTTAATATACCTCAAGAATTTATCCTAACTTTACAAACATTATACACAAACCCTTATACAACATTATATATAAATAAAACATGGTCTAACAGAATTCAAATCAGAAATGGTACCCGACAAGGATGTCCTCTATCTCCTCTATTATTTAACCTATATCTAGAACCCCTATTCTTAAACATTAAGCAAAATATATATCATAATGCCCCAATAATTTATGACACAAGAATATCTATGTTAGCTTTTGCTGATGACCTTAACATATATTGTACTACACCAATCTCAGACACCAAAAAAATACTATCTGCTATTGAAGACTTTGCAGCAATATCAAACTATAAAATAAACCTTAAAAAAAAACAACATCTTTCCTCTGAGAACCCCGAAACCTTTCTCACTTCTACCACTGATAGGACATCTAAAATCAGAGGAAAAAATCAAATACTTAGGAATTACATTTTCTACAGATAACAAAAACTTTTATCTTAATAATATTAAACAGAATTGGGAACACATTGTATGTGACCTAATGAGATGGGTAAATCTGAAATTACCACCACTAGCAAAAGTGTTGATCATTAAAATGAATATCTTGCCCAGATTATTATACATTTTTACGTCTTCACAGGTGTTAATACCCAAAAAATGTTTTAAACAAATCCACACTGAACTCGCTAAATTTATATGGAAACCAAAAAAAAGTAGACTATCATATGATAAACTGATGACCCCAAAAAACAAAGGTGGGTTAGATTTACCTAACTTTGAAAACTACTATTTAATCATAAATGCCAACAGAACTCTAAGAATTGCAAATTACGATACACAAAGTAATAATGGGTCCCCACACTGGTTAAGATTAGGCTTTAAACACATTGAAAGCCAGAATATAAATCCCAAATCACTACCCTTTTCAAATAGAGACAACTATAAAACATTAATGGAACCCATCAGAAATCAGATAACACTAACACAAAATCTTTTTAGATCAGTAAATCTCTTCCAACACATGATGATCCTACAACCCTTCCACAAAAATCCTAACTTGAAAATTAATAACCAGCTAATAGACCTGAGTAGATTCCCACTCATAATTAACTTAACAATACAAGATATATATCCATATCCAAACTGCTCCGCTCATGAAATAAGACATCAACTGGGCCTTCCCAAATCATATCTACTGATCTTAAGACAAATTAAGGAAATCTCTACAAGATACCTTCAAAATATATCCATTAATAAAGATGATTTATTGAAATGTACCTTACTAACTCAAGCCCTTCTACAAAGTAGCAAATTTATAACATGCTCATACAAATTGATAAAAGACATGCAATATCAAGACCATTTACTCCTATCTAATTATTGGAAAAAAAATACCATTGATTGAGGAAAATAAAATAACACAAGCATTTAACTTAATGGTAAAATCCATTTCCCTCCAAAAAATTAACATTTACCCAACTTATGATATACAATAATGCATAATATACTCGCCTTAGCTTGCATAAATTCAATCCTAAAAATTCTCCCAAATGCCCACATTGTAAAGATGAAATTGCTGACCTTTTGCATATGTTCTGGAGCTGCAAATGTATATTTAAACTATGGAACTCCCTGAAACTACAACTACAAAAAATGGGTTATCAGACATCAACACTTACTTGGGAATTTACAATATTACATATCCCCCAAATAACCTATCCAAAACCCAAATAATCATCCTCATCAATATTTTTCTACTAATGAAACTTTACATAGCTACTAACTGGTTGACCCCATCTAAAACTTCATGGGGAAATTTCAAGATCTTAGCGATAGAACATATATTAGCCCATAAATACATAATAAACAAACAAAACAAGAATCCCTATAACCTGAAATTATGGGAACACATTTTCAATATTATACTGGCATAAAACCTTGAATCTGTAATAAATCAACAAGATACGCAACAAAAACATAACATTATTTGGAACTATACTATTTTAAGATATGAACCCTGGAGAAAACAACCTCATCTTCTATTTTTAAGAGAGAATATGGCAGCATTCATGTAAATAGTGTAAATATGTTTTAAAAACACTGCTACAAATACTGTATGAGCATCACCTATGTTTTTTTTTTGTGAATGTTTGTAATAGAGTAAGTAAAACAATAAAAAATACTATTGAAAAAAAAAAAGAAAAACAGTTTTATCATACCCCTCTTCATGAATAACTGCTCTAAATTATTAACTTCTTTCTCCTTGTCAGTTTGCACATTACATATATTATTGGCCCTAGTTAATTTTCCTTTAATAATATTTGGAAATATATGCTTGGGATGCATGCTTTTATGAACCAAAATAATATTCTTCCAACAGGCTTTCCTAAAGTGCCTAGTATTAATATTGGCCAAACTGTCTCTATATATAGAGACATCTAAAAAATCTATGTTCTCAAGGGAGAAGGATGTTGTAAATTTCAGGAAGTCTGTTGTGGATTCTAAATATTTAATAAAATCAAATAACAATGGTAGCTCCACATCCCAAAACATAAAAGTGTCATCAACAAAGCATCTATACATTTTGATATGTTTACTATACACACTGTTATGTAAATGCTGTTTCTCCCAATGCTAAACTACCAGTTTGCATATGAATTTGCGCAGGGGGTGCCCATGGCAACCCCCCATTTCTGTAAATATATATTACTATCATATACAAAAAATGCTATTGGATAGTATTAGGTCTAATAATGTGCATATCAAAATAATTTCATTAATATTGCTGGTGCCCATTTCCCTTAATTTATTTATTTTATTTATTTTACATTTGTTGACCAGGATAGCCTGACTGGATACATGTCCATTTTCAGCGGAGGCCTGGGGAGAAAAGCTCCACAAAGATAATAATAATAGTAATAGTACAATAATATTCCAAGAGAGCAAAGGATTTAGATACAACGTTTCAGAAGGTTTAGCACAGTAGGAATACACAGGCATATGCTAAAGGTTAACAGAGCGAGAATAAATATGAAATAGATCTTTTCACAAATTTAAAGCACAATAGGAAAACACTACAGTATATAGTAAGGACAAACTCACCAGGCATAACTGTACATTATGACATGACACAACAGATGAGTGGAATATCTGCTAGGTGAAAGCCTGATAGGTAGAGAAAGACCAAGTTATTTGATTGGGTTAGTCAGGGTTTAGGCAGGGGCCGAGCCAGTTAGTTTTAAAGTATATTTTGAGGCCTTTTTTTAAATAGGAGAAGAGATGTTTCTTGGGTAAGAGTTGCAGGAAGAAGGTTCCAAATTTTACCAACTGAGTTAGCAAACAGGGAATCCCCTGCTGTATTGTTGGATTTTAGGGTTAGGATTGATAGTTTGTTGGATGAACGAAGTGGCCTAATGGCATTATGTGGGCTAATAATGCTCTTGAGGGTTGGGGTATTGTCAGGATGGTTGAATACTTTGTGTGCTACTGTAAACTGGTTGAGCTTTAAAAGGGAAGGAAATTCCAGCCAATCAAGTTGAGTTAGGTTGTTGCAATGGTGAGTCCTGTATGCCATACCTGTGGTAGTATCTAGCTATGTGGTAGTAACAGGAAGATAGTTTGCTGAGGTTGGCTTTAGAGAGGTTTGCAAATACCGGTGAGGCATAGAGGAGAGTGGAGAGAAGATGGGTTCATGCAACAGCAACCCTAGCAAAAGGGGTGAGGAAAGGTTTGACCTTGTAGAGGGATCCTAGTTTTTTGTTAATGGACTTAATAGTGTGGTCGATATGCATGTCAAATTTGAGGTTAGTATCTATTATTTCTCCTAGGAGCTTAGTTTGGTTGCCTGGGGAGATGATTGTGCCATTGTTAGACTTAATAGTGAAGAATGGATGAGTGGATTGAGGGGTAGGTGAGAAAAGCAGCAGCTTGTTTTTGTTGGGATTCAGGAGAAGTTGTCGATTAGTTAGCCAGTTTTCTATACTGTTAAAGGTATTTCTGGATTTGGGTTAGGGATAGCAGATTAATTCACTCCTTATCACCTCAATGCCATACTCATTGGGTATACAAGTAAATAGGCTTTGTACATCAAGAGTAACCATGTAACAGCTACTTAGCCCTGATGGTTCATTAAGTCCCCTCAAATCTCTCAAGAACTGAGATGTATCTTTCAAAATAGTGGGAATCTGCCTAACTAAATGTCCTAGCTTACTCTCCACATATATTGAGAGGGGCTCTGTAGCCCAACCACCTCCATCTACAATTGGTCTTAAAGGTGGTTTATTTAAAGATTTGTGTATTTTGGGCAACCTTTTAATATAAGGTATCCTTGGATAATCAACTGAAAAAAACCTGTAGAGCTGCTCATCTATTTGTCTGCATATTAACAGATCATATATACATTCCTTAACGTTTTTAAATATTTTCAGATGCTGAGCCTGTGTTATTGGGATGTAGGTATCTGCTACACTTAACATTTCCTTCTTAGATTGAGTATTGTCACCACTATTTAAGACAACAACAGCGGTACGTTTGGCACCGATCATTTGTCTGTGTCAGTCCTTTCTGTAATATGATAACATTGTTGGGGAGCTCCATATGATTGTGCATAGTTGATAGTCTTTTGCAAACTTGGTAAGCCACACGCCATCTACTTTTGCATATTACACAACATATTAATTTATGTATTATAGTTGATATAAGTGCGAAAAAAGTACTGAAACACCAGTGTTGCAGTGCTTGGGGGGAGGCAGCATGTGGCTGTATTGTAAATATGTGAAATATTATTATATAGGGCTTTCAGTTTATGTTTCCATGTGCAATTTCATGTCATACAAAGGAAATGGACAGTAAAAAGCAGTAATATATAATAATATTTAGTTTTCCACAGCTCAGTGAGCAGTGGGTTTGCACAGTGGGTAACAAAGTGTTTACGCATGCAAGATACACATTTCCATTCATTTTCTCTGTTTTCACATAGTTAAGTAGTACACAAACACTAGCCGCATTGCTAAAGTCTGAGAGTTAGCACTGAGTCTATCAAACACATCTGCTGCTTAACTGACTCGATGGCAACAGGTGTAAATTCATTGGCACATTTCTTTGTGAGACCATATGATACTAGGTTTGAATCCAGGTGTATCTAATACTTTTTAAAAAAGCAGTGATAATGCAATGACATTAAAGGTGAATAGTGAATAGTACATCTGTTGCTGTGTGTTGGCATAGCACAGCAGGTTTAAGCGGAATTAGGCAGAGGTAACCTCAGCATTGTAGGGCCGGTCACCATTGCTTGGCATTACTGTGCAATGCTACCTAAGCACAAACATAGAGCCCAAAAAATGAGGGATCCATTGCTTTTTCTGCTACTTATGTGTGTTGTGTGTTATTCTATGTTTGATCAGATAATAGGTGTTAAAATGTGGTAGATAGGAAACTGGTGAAATGGAGAACAAGCAGGGGAAAGAACAAAGGAAAAGCAATACAGGAATGTACAGGAGGAAAGAACCACAGCTTTCTGTGTCTTCAACAGGAACACCTGATCATACATGCAGAATATTAACTGAATTCGGACTGCTATCTCCAGAGAGAGGGGTGACAACAATGTAATCATGTTGTATAGCCAAATGGACCAAATCAAGTGTGTTAAGAATACACGTGTGAAAAGGAGAGCTATGTATGAGCCAATTTGTTTTGTGGGACAGGTGCCCATTTTATTTTTTAATTCAGTTAAGAGAGGACTGCTGGTTAAGGAATGTAGGTATGTCTGGATCAGGTAAGTTGAGCAGGTGAGGAAACAAATGCAAACAAACAAGACAAGAGACAGGGTCAGTGAGGAACACAAAAGGTTGGGAGATACCATGATTGGGGTGAGGCAGGGGACAACACAGGCTCATGCCTGTCAAGCTTGGAGACAGTGATAATTTATTCCTCACCAACTAGACTGTCATCACTGTCCTCTCACTCCACTGGTGGGTGGAGTGCTTAACATCTTCTCCTATGACCATGAGGGAGAGCAGGGTCTCCATCCAGTGTAGGTGTACACCAGTGGTGTGGTGCACAACCCTATGCACCAACCCTGGCATCACCCAGTGGATGATGAAATCACCACCTCTGTCACTGCTCCCAGAGGGTACCTCTCCACCAGTTTCTGGGGAAGTGCTATGCAGGCAGTGAAGGGGCAGCAGAGGCAGTGCTGCCAGGTTTGCTCCCAAACATGCTAGGCATCGATGCTTGAGATGGTGGAGTGGGGGCAGGCTGATCCACTGGGTTTGGCCTAACTCTCTGTGTCATGTAGCATTTAGTGATGTAGTACACATGGATGACATGGAGACCATTCTGATGGTGCATAGAAAATAAAACAGAGAGACAAGGGGTGGGTTAAGAGAAAAAAGAGATAAAACTAATACCATCATATGTGACATACAATGCATTAACAGAATTATACAACTCTTTAATCTGAAGTATTACATTTAAGCATACATCCTAACAGATACACACTATACTACAGTTTGCTGAAAGTAATCCTTGACATGCACATATATTGCACATGTGCATGTTCCAGGTTAGAAAATACAGTTTACAGCAGGACATTTTTGCCACTGGTATAGAGTTTTAACTTTAATATAAACATGATTAAGGAAATGCAGTATTGTATAGTTGTGATTCATGGTATTTGAACCTACAACCTCTGACTACAGTCGAATATCTTACTCCTAAAATTGGTTTGTGCTACAGAGTAATGCATGCACACTTGCTTTTACAGTTGGGATATGCACGCTCAGTTTGATACAACTGTATAAAAACCCAAAAGGCTATCTTTAACTTTTAAAGCTACAATAACACTTCTCTTCTGCTGCATACATACCACTTACTTCTCTCAGTCTCTCCATTCGAGCAACATAATCCTGCCAATTAAATTCACATTTGGCAGCAGCTGAGGAAATAACAGAAAAGAAGAGAAGAGCATTATGCATACCAGTTTTGCCTATAGTTAGCTTTCTAAGTATGACAAGTACTCTCTTATTGTCACATTTACACAGCTGTGGGATGTCCATGGTCTCAAATTCATTCACCCAATGGTTGAGGATATCCTTTTTTTTACCTGTGTAGGTCATTAAAAGTATGCCTACACTGGTCTCCAGTGTGTGGGATGCCAGTGGCACTAGATACACCTGAGTCAAACTATTCCATGCCTCAGACTTGTACTGAGAGGCAGAATAGTTCCCCTGCAGAAGACTTCAACTGTGGAGCTTTACCAGAAATCCAATAAATATCCTGGACTACTGGACACCCCAAATCTGTCCCTGAACTGAGCACCTTCCCCTCTAACACCAGACATGGCTATCAGCCAAACTAGAGCAATGGAAACTAATGCTTTCCCACCAATTCCAGTTGTCATGTTTACTGGTAGTGGGCAAACCCGAGCAGTGATTGCCAACTGCATTTGTGTGATGTTAAGCACAGAGCAGCAATGCCAAGCAGGGAGGAATTAATTGAAATTTGAAGGTTAATCTGGCACTTGGCCTTAATTTGAGAGTATATATTGATGTAGCCTGGAAATATATATTGGAAATTGGATGGCAACTGTTATGTGAGTTAAGTTTTTAGACATGCACTGTGGGCATAAATGTAATGACCTGACACATTTGTTATTGCTTTTATACACTTAGGAAATTTGATTTTTACACTGTGGGATTAAAACTTAGGCATAAAAGACAAAACATTTTCTTCCAAATCATTGATTTTCCATCTTTGCCACAGAAGAATTGCTGCTTAGACATAGTGAGGAATCATACATAAATACAGGTGACAGCATGAGCTGATACACATGTATATGTGTGTGACCTGACAAGGTTATTGGATATAGATTTAGTTGTGTATGTGCCTTATGTAATTGTGAAGGTCATACAAGTGTAGCTAGCTAGCATAATTATACATAGAGAAGTATAGAGACAGTATACCCTCAGTTATACATCTGAAAACACAATAATGGTGTCTCATCCCTCATACATATAATTCATATTAGCTCCATTATCTAAATAGTTAAAAGTGAGAGTGAATATAATGGGAATTGGAACAACAGTGGAAATGCATAGAATATCTTGTTTTTGAACCCAGGACCATGTGCATGTCATTCCTACACTGACACCTGTTGCCACAAGAACACTGACATAACACTTGTCTATTTTTCAGTTCAGTGCTATAAACTGAACTGTCACAACAGTAAAAACAGGTTGCTCAACCTGTACTAAAACCCATGACCATCTCTACTCCAGCCCTACAATTACACCTGCTACCACAGGACTAGTTACATGACATTTCCTAATTTCATAGGGCAGGATTCACGAAGGCTTGCACGGAGTGTAAGAGATGTGTAACACTCCATGCAAGCCTCGTGATCCAGGAACAGCCCTAAACTCCGTGTAAGAGACCAGCTAAAATGTCTCTTACACGGACTGGGCGTGGACATGCTAAATACCTCACTTGCAGCCGAAAGGTATGCAAATGAGGTATATTAGCGATCCACGAAGCAGAAACCAGCCCGTGTAAGAGACGTTTTAGCTGCAGAAATGTACTCAGTTGACAACTGAGTATGTTTCTGCAAATTTCACAATGGAGCCATGTCAGCTCCAAATAAAGGGTGCATATGTGTCAGACAGCATGCCAATGGACAAATATGTGGCCATTGGCAAGGTAACCCGATGCAAAAATAATAAAAATATAAACGGGCTGCGCTGTATAAAACATAAAAATGAAGGTTATAAACCCACAAATGTGGGTTTTATGCAATACATGGAATGACAATGCAGGGACCAGCAGACCAAAAACAACATGGCCACCGTGTAGTGGTTGCTAAGGGGGGAAGCTGAGTGAAAGAAATGTAACTAAGCATTAGTAGGCAATCTCATGTAAATGAGGGTTAGGATACTGAATCTCACAGTCACATAGCAAATGAGCACAGTCTGAGTAGTGTAAGAGATACATAAGGGGGAGGAATAGAGTAGGAGATAGGTGACATCACAGGGGGAATGGTAGAAAGAAATGCAGTTCATTGGAGGTCAGTGTAACATGACAGATGACAGACACAGATCAGGGAAAGAGGAGTGCCACAAGATAAGTCTGGGAAAGTCAAGAAATGGAAGGAGTACACTGTTACTTACACTAAAGTTTCTTGCTGGATGTGCATGCGCACATGTGCGCACCATGAAGCACGAGTAGGGCAGTGTGTGCACATGTAAGGCAGACTGAGCATGTGGGAGTGTGTTGGTAGATGTTTAACACTGTTTGTGCTGGTGTGCGCGCGTGTAGGGCAGGCTGAGCATGTAGGAGGCTATTGGCAGACTTGTAACACTGTTTGCGCGGGTGTGCACGCATTTTAACCCGAATAAGTAGATTCTGAACCATGTAAGCATGTGTGCGCGCGTGTAAGCCACTGTGAGCGTGTTTCTGCTGGTATGCACGTTGCTCCCACCTGAGGAAACAGAAAGGAAAAAGGAAGCAACAGAATTAGTAGGAAGCTAGCAGGGAATACTGCTGAAGCTAGCAGGTGAAAACAATTAGAAGCAGGCAATTACACAGGCAGAATAGTAGCCCAGCCCAACACTTAAAACTCTGCAAACAGTAGTGCAGGATGTTTCTCTTAAGAGACACTGCAAGACAGGTGTAAGCTAATAGAAGTGAAAACTGAAAAAGCTTCACTCAGAGCAGAAATGTAAGGGGCTGCCATAGCTGTCATAATGAGACATAGGCGACATGCTGAGGGTGGTGACAATGCAGATGGTGCCAGACAACCCACACTGAGGAGATGGAGAAGAGTGTACAGGCCCAGGGTCACCTACCACGGGTTACATGAGCTGGAGATAGTAGAGCGCTATAGAGTGGACAGAGAGCTCCTGCAGCAAATAGTTGAGCTGTGCAGGCCACACCTCACACACAGAACCAACAGAGGGGAACCCATCTCAGTGGAAACCAAGGTATGTGTTGGCCTAAGAATACTAGCAACAGGTACCTTCCAGAGACCAACTGGTGATATGATGGGGATATCACAGGCATCAGCCTTCAGGGTACTGCACCAGTTCTTGGATGCCATGTCAGCACATGTCGGTGATCATGTATATTTCCCCAATGCCCGTGAGGTATTGGCCAGCAATATGCGTCTCTTCCAGCAAATAGCGGAATACCCTGAGGTAGTGGGTGCAATAGACTGCACGCACATATGCATCAAAGCACCAGCCGATGAGCGGGGTAGGGCCTACATTAACTGCAAGGGCTTCCCCTCCATCAACTGCCAGGTCGTGTGTGATGCCCAGGGCATAATAATGAATATGTGTGCTGGCTGCCCTGGGAGTTACCATGATTCCCACATCTGGCATTTGACGCAGCTGTACCAGACATTTGCCAATGGGGACATCCCACACGGACACCTAGTGGGGGATGCAGGTTATGCACTGGTGCCGTGGCTGATGACACCCATCAGAAACGCACACACACCTGAACAGGAATGCCATAATGAGGCACATGCACAAACACGTAATGTAATAGAGCGTGTGTTTGGGCTGCTGAAGTCATGGTTCCGGTGTCTGGACACATCTGGTGGAGCCTTGCAGTACACACCAACTACATATACCCAAATTGTCATGGTATGTGCTATGCTACATAATATGATCTTGTGAAAACAGCTGCAACTGGACCAGCATAGGGCTGGACCAAACAGCCCCCAACCATTGCCAAGGCCATCACAGGCAGAGCGTGACTCAGAGGAGGAACAACCTGAGCCTGCCCCAGTAGGCAGAAGGAGACATGCCCAGTATGCCCTGGCCTTGGCAAAGAGGCAACGCATAGCACATACACTGGCTCAGTAGGAACCCTGGGAATGATACCCCCAATGACTCACTCAAATAATAACATGGATGCCTAAAATGCCATGACCTGCTCACAAACATGTACAGGGAAGTGTAATATGCGCATCCAACAGAGGAAGCCCTGCAGCACCACCTGAGGTATGAATGCCATGTGTTAAGTAATGTAACACCATGTACTATATGCACACCTGAGCACCCTGACTAACATCCACCCTCACCAAGGATGAAGCCACAAAATGACGATGGGATGATCAAGCGCAATAACTGGCTGAAGTAATGCAGTTAGTCAAAGGGGAGCCAATGTGTTTCAGGCTGGGAAGACATGCGGAGCATGACATGATGCACCACCTGCTAGGGGTGGCGTGCACCTATCAGACCATGGCCCATGGATACTGGCAAAGGCTGTCAGTACCCACAGTATGCCCTGAATAGGTAAGTCTCAAAATACAAACCCACCTTCATAGGTACCACAAAGGATAGGAACCTAGATGTAATGCTACCCAATGCCAGAAGTCTAAACAGCAAGATGTGTGCAGTGTAAACGCACACAGTACGGAGAATGTAGATATCAGTCCTGTAATAGAGAACTGGGTCAAGGCTCACATCAGCACCCTAACACTACCAGGTCACACCTCATACTGTGCTGTACAGCAACAAAACATGGAACAAGCTACAAAAGGAGGGTGACTAGCAATAAATGTCAAGGATAACCACACCCCCATGTTGGTACCACACCCAGAAGCAGCATGGATTAGCCATGGTCAAATACCAATGGCTAAAACCACCTCCCAGTATATAGCCTGCTGCAGACTACTGTCCTAATACCAGGAACTGCACATGGCCTATGTTGGAAAACATGAATATATCAAGCCCCCCAAACCACATTATATTGCTTGACTGAAAATACCCAGACATACACCGGGAGCATTATACTAGCACCAACACAGTCGGAAAAAAGTTCCCAGAAACCATAAACCAAAATGCCCAGGAACAACGTACCACTCCCACAAGAGGGGTAAGCATACTGGATGTGATAATCAGCAACATGTGTACTGGATGGCAAGATGAGAAGTGTATCCTTCACTGGTAAGACCAGACCATAGAGTAATCACACTGGAATATACACATCCCGACCCCAGTCCCTGGCCAGAATACCACAGTGAAAAACATGTGTAAAGCATAGGTTGCACCCCTCCAAACTGATGTGGAATCCACGAAAGGCCTGTGCAAGTGCAGAATATGGGACACACCACAGAACATGTTATACAGGCATTCCATGAACGCAGCCAGGAATGCTTGGAGTATGCAATCACAAATAACAACAAGACACAATGCCATACACGCAGGAATCTGGCATGCTGGACTCCAGCCATTACCAAACCATGCAAGAGAATGAGGAAGCTACCACATGATAGAGCAAACATAAAAAGGGAAGTAATCACTGATCAGTAGTATGGCAATAACATATGTCCACACATACAATCCACTAAGGCCAGCCACAACAAGTAGAATCTGTGAATCCAGAGGCAATGTGACACCTGTCCCAAGTACACAGACAACCACAACTCCCCCCAATAAATACAAATATATGTGATAAATGCAACCATGTATCCAAACCAGAGGCTGAGCTCCCCCAACTCAGTACTGTCAAAACTAGTCAGGAGGAGAAGGTAACCACATACACCACAAACCCAGTCCCACATAGACCTACCACAACTGTAAACCAAACACATAAACACACAAAACATTCCCGGAGGCCCTAATTACAAACACACCACACCAACAGAAGCCTCCAAAGCAGATCACAAGCAACCACAACCTCCAAACATAGCACATGCAACACATAGTACACAAAGCTGGTGTGCCAAACAGTCACAGGCCAGAAGGAGAAACAACATGCCTGATACAGTTGTAATAGGTGTCTGTATAGGCAGACACACTGCTGTCCCACTCACCAGACTGAACAAGGGAAAGGGTACAGTAAGCTGCCTGTAGGCTGCCACAATATGCCACATAACACAAGTACGCAGGTCACCCCAAAGCAAGCAGAAATATGATGCACTCAATGTCCATGCTGGTGTGAATGACCTGAGATGTACCTCCCTGGTCTACATGAAAAGAGACATGGATGAGCTCTCTGAGTATGTACCCCAGGCCGGTATGACACTGGCCGTGTGCAGCATCCAACCCTCACCAAGAATGATGCCACAGTACAAACACAGAATGATCATGTTTAACAGGTGGCACAGTTACAGCTGTCAGTCCAAGAGGGTCTAATGTCTGTCTGCTTGAGATGTCAAGCATGACAAGCCATGCTGCTGTTCCAGGGATGGCTTGCACCTGTTACCCCTGTGCGTCTGGATATTGGATAAGGCCTTTGCCACCTCCATAGAGTGGTATGTAGGCAAGGCCAAAAAGACTACCCACCACCCTAGAAAACATAAGTGGTAAGAAACATAAGGGTAATGCTGACCAATGCCAGATATGTAAACTGCAATATGCATGCCCCTGAGGCACTTCCCAGTATGGAGAACATCGATGTCTGTGCAGTGACAGATGCCTGCTGCAAACCTAGTGATAGCACACCAGCACTACCAGGTTATACCACATATCATGCGTTATGGCCCCAACACCTGGACCAAAACATCAAAGGAGGGGGAGTATCCATATGCAGCACAGACACCCATACGGCCAGGTAACTGACAATGCACAAAGCAGCGGAGACCACCCATGTGCACCTAAGTGTAGTCAAAATTGCTGTACAGTCTGTAGCATGCGACAGACCACACTCTCACACACAAGAACTCCACCCAGACATCCTGAAGACACTGGACAGTATGAATGTCCCACCAAATACCAGCCAAGGTACACACACATTACCACATAGGTGGCAAACCATTATGTATGCAAGGAGTAATCAGGGACCTAGGGACACAAGTCGACAGTAATCTGTCATGTGACACTCACAATGCCAATGTGGCTAGGAATATTGTCGATATTGGACACTGTATCATGACAGGATTCACATCTACATCAACAGAGATCACTGTGTCGCTGTACTGTTCCCTTATCAGACCCATAATCTAGTACAATGACTCATATGGGATGTACCGTACGTGACTCCTGCAGCGGTTCGGAAGACCTCATAGTTACCCCACCAAGAGGATAAAGGGTGTGAAATATATGTCATATGCTGCCTGGCTGTAGACACCCCAGCTGAATGCAGTCACAGACTGCCTACACAGAGGCATTGTATGTCTGTTGTACAAGGCCATGTCCAACACAGGAGTAATGGACATCCTCCACCACAGGAAATCAAAGCCTTTGGAGCTGTGAGAGTGACAGATGTCAGCCTCAACACATAATGAAATAGGATGTGCTGGAGGGACAGATACATAACCCAGAGGCTCCCCACACCCAGAAACAGGATCCCAATCCATGTTAGGCAGAGCCGCTCACTGACACCCCTCAACAGGAATATTGCCAAGTGGATGGATGATCGTACATGTATACTGGGGGTCTTCACTGTGTCACGACCAGACAGAGGCACAGTAAAGAAATTCAAAAATGGCCATAATAGTCCCATAGCAAGGGGCGGCGAAAGACACACATTCTGGCTAGGCTTACTAATGCCCTATGGTGGATAGCCTAGTATGAACCCATGAACCTATGATGATACAAATTGTACAGGACACTAAGGATAATCACAAGGCTTACTTAACTGATGGTAGGAACCATGTTGGGCATACACAGATATGCTCCGAATCACACAGATATTACAAACAACATACCAAACATACACACATATTGCTAACATACAACCTGACAGGTGCAGTGCAAACCCCCCCCCCCCCAGAATGCAAAATATCTATCCCAGCAGACTGCTGGTCCCCTGACATTGCAGATGCTGAGGTAACAGCCATCATCTGCAAAGCAAAACACACAGCAGCAAAGGTATGTGATGGTATCCTGGGCTGAGGCCAACATGGACTCCAAGAATAATGGAATGCCAAATCACACTACTGCCCAATGTCAGCCTTACCACAGGATATGTACCCAAAGAGCAGTGTACAACAACAGTGGTCCTTCACAACAAAGGTGTTGCCTGAATGGATACTGCAAACTACCACCCCAGGATCCTGACAAGCTTGGTCTGCACAGCTATGGAAAGGATCAGTATGTACCACGGACATACAGCTATTGTGGACCTACTGATACTGGACCCTACACAGTGTGGCTGTCGTAACTGCAGATCCTGCCCCTAAACATGTTTGACCCATTTGAAGCAGTCATTAAGTTCATTGATGAGGGCAATGTGGTCCACACATCGTAGCTGGACCGTGCATATGCTTCTAGACAATACCCTACGAGTTCAGTATGGATATGTTCACCAGCTTAAATATATACCCCTATGTCAGTAGAGGGGTTGCAACCAGACCAAGGACAGAACTGACATGGACAGACATGCTGCATCCATGTCAGACTACGAAGCAGATATGAGTGGCATCCCACAAGGCCTGGTCCTGCCACCCCCCCGTTCTGTATATATGTCCCATAGGTATAGGCCAACATGGAAGGACTGTGACTGAACATGTATGCAGAGGAGTACAAACAGCCCACCATATCCGACCCCCAGCTGACACAAGCAACCCACAAAAGGGCCACCTACAAACAGACAACTGGAGCCATAGCCATGTCAGCAAGCTAATTGCAGAACTGTGTATAGACAACCACCGTGGATATACAGTAAGTGCCCACAAATTACCACACAGGTGTTAACCCATTATGTACCTAACATGTAATGAGAGACCTGAGGACAAAAGGTGATAGATATCCTGCACTGGACAAACATGTGGCTGTAGTGTTCGCAGAAACATACTATATACCCACCCAATCATAAAGGTTGTCGGATGTAGATAAGGGGAGGTCACTGTGGCTCTGCAGTCATCCTTCATCAGCATCACAGTTGACTACAATAGCCCCTGTGGGATATACCTCAGCAGACACCTCCATCAACTGTAAAGTCCACAACAGTACCCCACCAGGAGTAGCAAAGAACATGAACAGATGCCATGTGTTGCCTGAGTAAACAAACTGCAGCTCCACACACTGCCATACTGCCCAGCTACAGGCAAGCTGGGCCTGATGTATGAAGCCGTGTCCAACCTGGAATCAATGAACATGCTGCACCTTGTACAATCTGAATGGCAGTGAGCTATGCAAATGAGAGACCTGAACCCCAGCACTGACATACATAGGACAAGCTGTACAGAATGATCCATAACATAGAAGGCACCTCCACTCTTCAGTAAACTCCCGGTACAGGTCAGCCAGAGAGTCACCTATCGACACCCCTCAAGAGGAATCCTGATGAGTGGATGGGAGATGGTAGGCTAACCCTGGGTATCACTGTTATGTCAGAGGTAGACGGAGGCACAGTATACTAACCATGACATATGTCATGGCAAACTCCAGTTACAATGTGTGTCGAAGGACAAACACACCCTGTGACTAGCATCAGAAATGGCCTGGAGAACATCGCTAGTGTTTGCCAATGTCCACCCATGTTGTGGAATACACTACCAATGTTGGACAAGCCTGGTGTAGGTAGTCCATATCTGAACATAATGCAACATGGTCATATGTGCACAACTGGCCCCTACACAGTCTGTTGTGTTCACTATGAAGATGTCAAGCGGTGATAGAACTAAAGCCCAGGATACTGTCCACCACAGTGAAAGTACTGAACCAGTACACTATACGGTACTACAGTGTTAGGTCATTATGAAAGTATGTTGACAACTGTCTGCAAAGTATCCCATGCAATCCCTGCAGGCACAGTATAATCCCTGTTGTGGCAGACACGAAGCAGTTGGTCAGTTAGTACACAACATGACACCCAACACACAACCATAAACGTGAGATATTGTTGAAGTTCACACACACCCAAATACGTGATGGACTTCAGAGTGCAACATATGGAAAGCTCACACTGGGCATGCTCGCACACTTTGATAAATGAGGCATATGTCAGACAACATGCCATGGAAAGGCTGAACTGGGCATGCTCACACACTTAGGCCATATCTCCATTTAGCAGTTGGCCACACATATCTGGTATTTGTACATGTCATTCCAGGAACCAACCACAACATAGCAATCTGCCCAGTGCATACAGTAAATGACTACAGAGACATAAGTGATACAGTGGATCGCCGTCATATGCAAACATCTTCCACAGATACACAAGTTGGTCATAGGAACAGGGAATGCTATGGCAATAAAGACCTGCAAACAGTAGAACAGCACAACAAATATTGTGCATCTGACAATTGAACATATGGGTGTAGAGGTCAATACTAGGCTTGTTGCCCTAGGGAATGACAGCTCAGCCAGAGTGTGCTTGGCATCTGCATCCCCAGTATAGTAGGCTACTGTGCCACTGTAAAGTAGGTCATATAAGGCAACGTGTGAGGCTAGTGAGCTGTGCCTCTGTCAAGCAGGGGCACAGTGGAGATCCCAGGGTTTGAATGTGCTAAGCCACAGCCATGTTGTCGGTGTGTGCTGGAAGAGGGTTGCTGAGGATCTCTAACAGTAAGTGGCCATCAATAACAGACTGAGGGGAGCACTATCTGCATTCTCTGGACAATTCCACTGTCAACACTGTGTTGTGATGATTATGTGAGAATGAAGTGCCGTGCTGGAACTGTTCACAGATGTCCTCCCACTGTGGGCTACAGTTCTGCAATGTATTAGCTCACTCTGTCTGTTGTACGGCTCATATATGGCTGGTGTACACCTGACAGGTGTCTTGTTGTGGAGCAGTCATGGGTATATGTGGGATAGCATGATCAATGCAAACCGTACACATGCTCATAGAATGCAATTGTCAAGGATTATGCTGAGTGGCCAGTATAGTCCCCCAGCATGGGTCCTTTGAAGTCGTCCACCCCAGTCTTCACAAGTGTAGAGTCTGCTTGTGCTAAATACAGTTTGTGTGCAGTGACAACCTTGCCTGGGGGTGGAGATGGGATATGGATGTCCAGGGAAAGGTGGGTATGGTCAGATATCAACAATGGTGGTCTACCTCTGGGTTGGAACAGTGAGTACCCATGTTACAGATGGACAGGTGCAATATGTATTCCCCCATGTGGCTGTGGTGTGTGGTAATGCCATAGCACATGGACCCACAAATTGTAGTGGCTGTAGGGTAAAGTGGTAGAGGCCTGAGTAGTTCTCACACATAATATGCCTGTACCTGATGTTAACAACTGGAATGGTGTATGTGAACACATGCATATCCCGGCACTGTTCCCAGGGAAGCTAAGTGTGTGTCCTGGATGTGGGTGTGGTGTTCTGGACTGGTTGTGTTGTGTGTTACAGGTCCTGTGGTCATGAAGCATGGTATAGAACATAACCTGCCAGTGCGATGTGCATATCTGACCCTGACGTAGGTGGCTGCAAATGCATATATATGCTATCCCCCACCTGACAGGTAGTACTAGATGTACATACCTCTGTAGAAATAAAGATGTCAGCACCCTATAAATACTGCAGGTGCAGACCAGAGGCCCAGAAATTTGTTTAGCGTGCTCTGCTAATGCGTCTCCCCCAACTGTCATAATACAGGTAGATAGGGGGTTTGAATCCTACAACTGCCCAGTGTGGGTGGAGGGGGGTTAGTGTGTGTGCAAGTCTGTGTGCGGGAGGTATCCCTTTTGGCAACTGTGAAAGCACTCTACAGGATGCACATTCCCCTATCTCAGCACGGATGATGTCAGCACCCTATAAGTACAGCAGGAGAAGAGAAATGGCCCAGTAATTCGAATAGCGTGCTCTGCTAATGTGTCTGTCATGAGTGTCATAACAGAGTTAGGTAGGCGTTTGAATCCTGCAACTGCCCAGTGTGTGTGGAGGGGGGTTAGTGTGTGTGCAAGTCTGTGTGAGGGAGATGACCCTTTTGGCAACTGTGAAAGCACTCTTTAGGATGCACATTCCCCTAACTCTGCACGGATGATGTCAGCACCCTATATGTACAGCAGGAGAAGCGCAGCAACCCAAAAATTCAAATAGCGTGCTCTGCTAATGCATCTGTTACGAGTGTTATACCATAGTTAAGTAGGAGTTTGAATCCTGCCACTGCCCAGTGTGTGTAGAGGGGGGTTAGTGTATATGCAAGTCTGTGTGAAGGAGATGTCCCTTTTGGCAACTGTGAAAGCACTCTACAGGATGCACATTCCCCTATCTCAGCACGGATGATGTCAGCACCCTATAAGTACAGCAGGAGAATAAAAACCTCCCAGTAATTCAAATAGCGCACTCTGCTAATGCGTCTGTTATGCATGTCATAACATAGTTAGGTAGGAGTTTGAATCTTGCAACTGCCCAGTGTGTGTAGAGGGGGGTTTGTGTGTGTGCAAGTCTGTGTGAGGGTGATGTCCCTTTTGGCAACTGTGAAAGCACTCTACAGGATGCACATTCCCCTATCTCAGCACGGATGATGTCAGCACCCTATAAGTACAGCAGGAGAAGGAAAACCTCCCATTAGTTCGGATAGCGCGCTCCGCTAATGTGTCTGTCATGATATGTCATAACATAGCTAGATAGGGGTTTGAATCCTGCAACTGCCCAGTGTGCATGGAAGGGGGTTAGTGTGTGTGCAAGTCTTTGTGAGAAAGATGTCCCTTTTGGCAACTGTGAAAGCACTCTACAGGATGCACATTCCCCTATCTCAGCATGGATGATGTCAGCACCCTATAAGTACAGCAGGAGAATAAAAACTGCACACAAATTCAAATAGCATGCTCTGCTAATGCATCTGTCACGAGTGTCATAACATAGTTAAATAGAGGTTTGAATCCTGCAACTGCCCAGTGTGTGTGGAGGGGGGTTAGTGTATGTGCAAGTCTGCGTGAGGAAGGTGTCCCGTTTGGCAACTGTGAAAGCACTCTACAGGATGCACACTCCCCTAACTCTGCATGGATTATGTCAGCACCCTATAAGTACAGCAGGAGAAGGGAAACCTCCCAATAATTCAAATAGTGCTCTATGCTAATGCGTCTGTTACGAGTGTAATAACATAGTTAGGTAGGGGTTTGAATCCTGCCACTGTCCAGTATGTGGGGAGGGGGGTTAGTGTGTGCAAATCTGTGTGAGGGAGATGTCCCTTTTGGCAACTGTGAAAGCACTCTACAGGATGCACATTCCCCTATCTCAGCACGGATGATGTCAGCACCCTATAAGTAAAGCAGGAGAAGGGAAACCTCCCAGTAATTCAAATAGCGTGCTCCACTAATGCGTCTGTCACGGGTGTCATAACATAGTTAGGTAGGAGATTGAATCCTGCAACTATCCAGTGTGTGTGGAGGGGGATTAGTGTGTCTGCAAGTCTATGAGAGGGGAGATGTCCCTTTTGACAACTGTGAAAGCACTCTACAGGATGCACATTCACCTATCTCAGCACAGATGATGTCAGCACCCTATAACTACAGCAGGAGAAGGGAAACCACCCAGTAATTCGAATATCGTGCTCTGCTAATTCGTCTGTCACGAGTGTCATAACATAGTTAGGTAGGAGTTTGAATCCTGCAACTGCCCAGTGTGTGTGGAGGGGGGGTTAGTGTATGTTCAAGTCTGTGTGAGGGAGATGTCCCTTTTGGCAACTGTGGAAGCACTCTACAGGACGCACATTCCCCTATTTCAGCACGGATGATGTCAGCACCCTATAAGTACAGCAGGAGAAGAGAAACCTCCCAGTAATTCGAATAGTGCATTCTGCTATTGCGTCTCTCTCGAGTGTCATAATATAGTTAGGTAGGAGTTTGATACCTGCAAATGACATGTGTGTGTGTTTGGATGTGGGGGCTTTGTGTGTGTGCAATTCTGTATGAAAAACATGTGCTTTTTTGCAATCAGGAGATCACACTACATGATGCACATTACCCTTTCCAAACAGTGATGATGTCAGCACCCTATACATACAGCTGGAGAAGAAACATCTACCAATAATCTGAATAGCGCAGTCTGCTACAGCGTCACTCTCAAGTGTCCTAACATACTTAGGTAGGGGTTTGAAACCTGTAAGTGGCAAATGTGTTTGGATGTGGGGAGTTTGTGTGTGTGCAATTCTGTATGAAAAGCATGTTAGTTTTGGCAATCAGGAGATCACACTACCTCATGCACATTACCCTTTCAAAACACTGATGATGTCAGCACCCTATGAGTACAGCCAGAGAAAACGAACCATCGAGTAATCCGAATAGTACACTTTGCTAATACGTCTCTCTCACGCGTCGTGATTTAGTTAGGTAGGGGTATGAATCCTGCAAATGGCAAGTGTGTGGGGGTAGTTAGGTAGGGGTATGAATCCTGCAAATGGCAAGTGTGTGGGGGAAGTAGGGTGTGTGAGAGAACAGATCCTTTTGGCAAATACTACAATACACCAGATGCTGCATATTCCCCTAGTAAACACAGGGGATGTCACCACACTATCAGCACAGCCAACAGGGCTAGTTGGCCAGTAATGCCAATAGTGCGCTCTGCTACTGGGTCTATTACCATTGTCAGAGTACAGATAGGTATGTTTTGGTAACCCACAACTGCCACGTGTGGTTGCGTCGCACATTATGACCTTGTGTGGGTCTTTGTGCATAACAATGCATGCCATTGCCTAAACCAGCAATGGCATTGCACACATGATGTATGTGTGTGACACATACACATAAATACCTGTGACCTGCAGTAGTTACCATGTCTGACACATGCCTCGAGTGGATAAATGGTATTTGCAATGCATAACAATATGACTGTGTCTTACGGTGCAGGGGCAGTATGCGGTATGTGTCTATACAGTGTGGGTGTATATGGTAAAATACCTACAGCAGAGGATACACATCTGGTCTGGGCCATATAGTCTACATGTAGTCGATGTACAGGTGCTGCATGTTCCCACCTGTTGTGGGAGTGGTAACATGTCATTCCACTGCAATTCAGTGACCACATGCTGGGAACCCTTCAACTAGTGTGTTGTAGCTACAGTAATGCTCACGCACAATGTTTGGCTGGATGCAGTCCAGCCATATAAAGACAGTTCTTGAGACTGTCATATTGCCAGTGTTGTTATGGAGGATTGGTGGTTTTCCTGTGTATGGGAGGGTTGTGTGTGCCAGGTTATGAACCAGACGGCAGTCCGACACACTGTTAGCTGCACATGAATAGGCCCTGATGCTTTGTGCTGTGCCAACAACCTGGAGGTGTGTGTATCTGTGGTGCCTTGGGATACCACCCCCCTGTCCATGTGTGCTACATGTGTAGGGGACGACAGGCATGGTATGAGGCATTACCTGGCAGTGATGGGTTGCACCTGTGAGCCATGAATCAGGACTCTGGTACTGCACAGACATTGCAGTTCACCGTGCTGAGGACAGTGTCCAGTGCATACATCTTGCGGTGTACACTGCTGGTGTTGTGTAGCAGCACTGTTAGTGTCCTAACCTGTGTGATACCCACGGAGGTGGCTATGTAATCCGTGTCCTGCAGCATAAGGCAGTATGTGTGTATCAAGTAGCTTTGCCAATATACATTGGGCCATGGGTGTCACATGCAAGCTGCCCCTTGCACATCATTGTGGCTTCCCTAGCATGTAAGCACACTTTGACAGCCAGCGGATACCCTATGAATGACATTGGAGACTGAGCAGAATGTAGACATACAACACCTTTCCTACATATAGTGGTAGCATACCTGGTGAGGGTATGATGGAAACCAAGATCAGGCTCATACTGGCCCGTGCCACATGCTGAGAGATCCCTTCTATGTTCCCTATCATGTAGTCCAGAGAGGTATGTCTCAGGTCATCCATAGTGGCATGGTCAATGACTGAGTCATATGTGTCCATGTCTCTGACTGACCTGTATGCATGTGTTTTGTGGTGGACCATAGTGCCCCTGAGGCATATCACTGTGACCTTCACCATATACAGCCTGTTGAGCGGGACCTCACTGCAGCGCCCAAGACAGGTACCTGACACATCTGTAGCAGGTGTGTTGTGTAGCCCTATAGGCTGTGAGTGTGTGGCACATGGGATGTGTGTGCCATGTGTGGCATGTGCTCTGTTCTGACGTAACATATGCCTGTGTGCCAGCTGTGGAGGTGTGTGATGCTCAGGCAGGATGCTATTCTGAGTCCCCACGTATGCCCCAGTGTGTTCAGCTTGCTGTCAGTGCATGTCTATGTCTGACTGGTATTGTAGTCACTGTAGTATGACATGCCACCTGACAGGGTATGGCATTACTGGGTTCAGAGAGCTCAGTCCCCAGATTGGCTATGTGGTGGCATCCCACACATGTGTTGTATGTTCCTGGCCAAGGGTGATGGTTGACTGCATACATGTGGCAGCTGTGACATTGCCACATGACTCACATAAACCACAACTGGACCATAGAGGTGATTCACAGGTTACCTTTGCACATGCTACCCTAGTAGTGTGATTGCCATGGTGAGTACCAACACATAGGGCCAATGGGGAACAACATACTGAAGGTGTGTATGTGTGGGTGTACTGCTACTGTTTCATAGCACTGGCATATATGACTGCACATGTGGGTAAATGCCAGGTAAGACATGTGCAATGTGTCACAGGTAACGTACATGTGAACAGGACGGACAGTGATGTTCTGTCATGTGTAAACTTGACATACGTATCGTACACTATGCAGATGTCACTAGGAGTCCACAGAAGCACTGTAACTCTGCATTGCAGGTGGAAGCAGTGTTCCAGGGAACCTCAAGCGAACATGCATGCAAACAAAGCTACAGTAAGCAGGGCTGGAAGTAGTTCATTGTACAACAAAGAAGGGGTAACACTAACAGTAGGTAACAGTGCAAATATGTAGGCACTATCAACATGTACCCAGGAATGCACAGCGCAGATGCCCATGGTAGAACTGATATTATGTCATAGTTAATTGGGATTTGGATTACATTGGTACTGCACACATATCAACATGCGCAAACATCCACATTGCATAGTTGTTGTGGGCAACTTGACACCATTACTGTACATGCCCATCATTGCATATCACTACTTGCATTAGCTTCCCCCCTGTGCTACCCATGTATGTGGCTATCTGTTGACATCCTTACCACCGGCATGCAATAATGTGCAGCTGTTACACTTTGGTACGTACTATGGGTGCAGATAACAATTCAGGACAGTCATACGGTTACTGCATCAGGCATGCTGGGATATACACACAGTCATATCAGCACACTGTACTGTTACCAACATGATACTACTAATACACTTCTATGTAGTCACCCTGTGCATCAGCAACGTGTTTACCTGTTCCCGCAATGATGTTGGAGATTGCAGGAGGTGGCACAGTGTCATCATATTCACAGGGTGTGAATTAGGTATGACTGAGTCTGCCACTGATACCATCAATTGACATGTGTGTGTATGTGTGTTGGTGAGGGACAGCAGTACAGGGTGGGGCACTGTTGGTGCAGTGTGTGCATGTATGTGGCAGCCCTAGGTGTTAACATTTCGCATGTGTGTATGCACGCACACAGTTCCACATCATGGCTGCCATATACAGGGGTTTGTGGACAGCCACAGACTGCACCTGTCAGGTCATACAGATCAGTGTCTGTGGGCACGGACACGGTACCTGTGCCTGGCAGGGGTGCTATGGACCGTATCCAGTACTAAGCCAGACTGGGTACTGTCATCAGAAGTGGGAGTGTGTTGACTGGACACAGGTCCCTGTTGGGACTGTCCAGAGCCACGTGCACGTGGTCTCCTGGGGTGTTCTGATGATAGCACAGACCCAGCATTGCTGGGGCTGCTGCTGGCACTATGGGGGCGTGCATGGGCCTGTTGTCATCCACGCCGACTGCCAGCTGCTGCTGTTGCTGGCATATGGCCACGTTGATGCCGCAACCGCCCACCATTGCTTTGGCTCATGGACATTTGGTTGTAGAACTGCTGTAATATGTCCCCACAACGTCTGTCTATGACATTGGTGAAATTACGGATAGCATCCGTGATGTCACGCATACCGTCAGTCATGGCTGTGTGACATGTTCTTAGCTCCCTCAGATCCTGTCTGGTGTACCTTTCCATACGCGACTGTGCCTGCCTGACAGCCCAAAACATAGCTGAGGTTGACAGACCTCTTTGGGCACGTCTGCCAAAGGCAGTACACCCACGGATGCTCCCACGAGAACCCATGGGCAACTGTCTGTGTGGTACCATCGCAGGACCCTGCCCATGGCTGCTGTTTGGGGAAGAATGTGCCACAGATACCACATTACCCTGGTCAATGCCCACTGTATCCTGTCCATCACCTAGGGACAATGGTGACAAAGGATGTACTGGCAGGATGACTGTGCGCAATGATGGGGTTGACAGCTGTGTACTGTCAATTGGCTGACCAATGGTGGACCCTGACACACTTTCCTGTACCATTACACAGATATCATCAATACCAGTACCTGTGGCACCAGATTCAGGTTTTCTGCTGCAGGACAACAGAGCAGCACCAGAACCTGTGGGAGGAAGACAGGAAACACAGTTTACAGTTTCCACAGAATGTTACCAGTGATGCACTTATGCACACATGCACACATGCACACATGGACACAGGCACACATGCAGACATGCACACGTGGACACATGCACACATGCACACATGCACACATGCACACAGGCACACATGCACACATGCACACGTGGACACAGGCACACATGCACACATGCACACATGCACATGTGGACACAGGCACACATGCACACATGCACACGTGGACACAGACACACATGCACACATGCACACATGCACACGTGGACACAGGCACACCTGCACACATGCACACATGCACACCCCGCAGTATACACACAGAGCACTACTGAGTTACACTAGTATTACTAGCACTATCATGACTATTATAGGTATTGTTAAACACACTCATCAGCATGGATGGCCTGCCTTGCTGTAACCTCAGAGGGACCTGCAGAAATGAGGAGATTAATGTCAGTGGGCACAACTGTGCCATTGATACTGCATATGATACAGTGCAGTAGTACACCAGTTGCCTTTCACACGTCAGCTGCTGATATTGCCAATATCACACATGCACAATTACATACTATGTTGACAGCTACATACCATGGACACACCTTACACATGCATAAACTAACAGTGTACAGAACAGTCAAGTGTACATATGGCATATTACCTGCACGCTCCATGTCGTGCTGCTGTGTGGATCCAGCCTCCATCATGATGCAGGTGTATTGCTGTTGCTGTCCCGGGGCTGAAGCCACAACACTTAGGAGTAGCCCCTCCAGTCTGGTGAGGGGGGATGTGTGGCCACCCCACCTCCTGTGGCAACCTGTTGCCTGTGGATATCCAACACACGCTGAAGGACATTTCTGATTAAATCACTGCAGTGATGTCGTACCTGCTCATATGTCCTATTATGCGTGCCAATGTCATTTACCCTACGGACAAGATCTTGCCACAGTGCAGCCCTCTCCTGCTGATTCTGGCTGGTGCGGGAAAACAGTATGTCATACTCCCGCACCAGGCTCTGGTGTATCTCCTCATCTTCCACTGCAGAGTAGGCGGGATTACGCTGACGCGCCATCTCCCTGGAAGAGAACACAAACAGGATATCAGCAGACTATGTCAGCAATATATGGCACACATATTATACATGATACTCAAGTGTAGTGATATACTACTACTCCCATATGTTGCATGTGTGTGTCTCGTGGTGGATACACAAGTACATGGCCAGATATCAGTGCTCAGCCAACACCTGTGCAACAATACCTGCCACATTCCATACAACATAGTATCATGCCCCATCGGTCAGCACACTGCGACAGGTCCAATGCACAACCTCACTCTGGGGGTTCATACCAAGGTACTGTATGTGGAACGCCATCCACTAGTGTGATGTGGACACAAGTTACTCGGCCTGGATATACATATCCCACCACCACCACCAGCACAGTAGACTACTTTGATATGTATGTGATTAGACAGCTATTCACTTGTTAGGACTGAGATGGTATCCATGCAGCCCACTGGGCCAGTGGAAGCCACAACCCACACTGCTGACCCCTTTGCGAATGTTTACCACGGACATCCCACAGATTGCATGGAACTTGCACACACATTTCTAACCCAGACCTTATGCACAAAGGTTAGGCATCCTGTCCGGTGGACCCCAGCCAGAGGCAGATTGTATAACAATAGCAGGAGGCTACTGCAGGACATAGCAGATTCACATTAAGGGAAGACATCTGTGGTCAGCACTGGTAATACACTACGGTCTTTCATAACAACGGCCACGGCCTACTCTGGGAGGGAAATGGCCACAAATTCATCACCCAAAGACTCCCTATGCTGTGGAATAAAATCCCGGTATATGTGAGGCAGAGCACCTCGCTGGCCTTGTTCAAGAGAAATCTTGACCAATGGATGGGAGATCGCAGATATACCCCAGGGATTACCTCAGTGTCACTGCTCGGCAGAGGCACAGCAAAATAATGGGTATAGTTCCCCATACTAAAGGGGTGGCGTAAGCCACAAAACTATGGGCTAGGCTTGTAAATGCCCTCGGGCAGATAGCCTAGTATGAACCTATGAACCTATGAGCCTATGAACACTATAGATAAACACAAGGCCTTCTTCAGTTATGTTACACATATGGACCAAATGCCTCAGATATGCTCTGAGTTAATACACACCTACTTAACATTCACCGAACACACAGATATTGGCAACATTCTTGCAGACAGGTTCGGTGCACGTATCCCCCCTCCTTCTCCCCCACAAGTTGAGATACTTATCACAGCTGAATGTAACCTCCCTATCATCTCACATGTCCAGGTGAGGGCCACCCTCAGCAAAGCAGAACACACAGCATCACTGTGACCTGATGGTATCCCTGGATGTGTGCTACGTGCACTCCAAGAGGACATACAACCGCATATAAGACTGATATTTAACCTTGGCCGTACTACAGGATATGTACCTGGACACTGGCATACAGCAACAGTGGTCCCACACCACTAAGGAGGCACCTCTACTGACCCTGGGAACTACAACATCATAAGCATAACTGGCCTGGTCTGCTAAGCTATGGAATTATTCAGTATGGGACGCATATACAGCGATATTGGATACCTGCAGACACTTGTTCCCAGCCAGTTTGCCTTTGTGATGGGCTGATCCTGCCTTTCGAACCTGGCTGACCTTTCAAAACAGTCACTACAGCCAATGATGAGGGCAACGCACAGACAACTGCTGCCAGGATCATGGCCTAACACTGACTGACATGTAATGTATAGTCATCCCCTTTTGGTGGAACTACGTACACAACATATCACATGGACATACCTATAGATACAGACCTATGACACATTTGGAGGGTTCACAGTATGCAGACTATTAACCTGCTACTTTACATTACCTGTGTTTGTCGCAGCTGGTTGCGTTACCACTACTTCTGCTTCCTGCTGCTGCTGGCATGGCTTGCTACTGTCACTGCTGACAGCTTAGACTCAGTGTGTAGCGTGTGTATTTTTTTTTCTCTCACTCTCTGTCTCTGTCTCTGTCTGTCTGTCTCCCTCTGTCTGCTTCCAGACAGTGCAATAAACATATTGCATGTGTGGAGCGTTAATACAGGATGCTTTTGTAGGTATCTGCATAGGTCCATGTGATGGCCTCTGCACCAATTGTAAGCCAGCATTTGCTAATTGCATGCAGCCAGTTGTGTACTGATTGCATTTCTCACTGTGATTTCAGGACAGTGCTATAAAAGGGTATGTGAGATAGGTGTTGCCCTTTCAGATTGTAAGAGCGGGGACCATGCTGGTATGCTATGGACACTGTTCTGTGAGTGTAAAGGTTAGTATCTCTCTCATTATTCAGGCTGTGTTATAGATTCACATTTCTCAATTCCTCTCTCCTGTTCCCTGTAGTAAGTGTGTATGCACAATGACACTTACAACTATATATATATATATATATATATATATATATATATATATATATATATATATATATATATATATATATATATATATATGTAAATATACATACATTTATATATGTACATTAACTGACATTATTACCTACTAGCTACCAACTAGCATGGCTGTTTCTGTTCACACACTACTATTATGGAAACCCACTAGTTTTGACAGTAATTCTAAATGACATGCTTTGTGCACTACACATCCTATATTCCCTTTACATTCATTCCTACTATTACATGATATATTTATTTTAGCACAATGTTTTTGCATAAGAGTCATGGCTTAGTGGTAGGTCATACAGACTACTGTTTCCAAGATCCTGTGTTCGGGACTGACAGTGTGATTTTATTTTGCTTTTGAACTGACTACAGGACCTGTCAATCAGAGTGACTAAGGCACTTTTAAGCAGTTGTAACCGGTTTAGCACTGGTTTGTGCAGAGCTCACGCAGGCGCACTGTCGTTTAGCTCCACGCACACACGCGCACATCCGCTTACAACCGCTTAACAGTGCTTACTCTGGCGCACACCCGCGCTATTTTCTTTGAAAGAAATGAAAATGGGGAAACAGGAAAGTGGTGAAAAAGGGGTCACAAAGAGGGTAAGACAGTAGGGAAACAAGCTTGGGATTTGCAGGAAGGATGTAGGTAAGGCCCATAGCTGCCCATTTCTTCATCAGCAACAGCTGTGTATATGTATGTAATTTGGTGTGACATTTGAAACCTTCCACCCCTGAGAGAGGTGTCAGGACAACAATAATACTTGTTGTACAGCCAGTTGTAATTGATAGTTTCCATGTCCAGCAGACATGTGTGCGGAATGGGCAGCTATGTATGGGGCGTAATTTTTTTGTGGGTACATAGTGCCCTTTTTTTTTTTTTTTCAGGTGAGAGTGGTATGTCAGGTGAAGGAAGTCGGTATAGCTGGGGAGGTAGGTTGGGTAGGTCAACAGACAAGACAAACAAGACGCATACAGGGGCAGTGTATGACACGTGTGGGGGGGTTACACAATTGACGGGGACGGAGGTTTGGATATCCAGAGCCCATGAGCCCACAGATGGCAACAGTGGAACTGATATCCCCACCCATAGGCAGTTGCCACTGATCCTTCACTGCCCAGGACGGGGCTGTGCTGGGGGCTGTGTAGGCCGGGCAACAGGCATGCCCGTAAGTTGTGCCACCTGTGCCTCAAGCTGACATAGGGGCCCAAGAACAGAGTCCTGGATCTACCTACGCACCACAGTCCGGACGCTACGGAGGGTGAGTGGTGGTTCTCCTCCGGCCACACTTGCAGAGGGGGGACGAGCCACATCCCCTGCAGCGCTTCCACCCACAGTTGGCACAGGGCCACTGGAGGAGGGTCCAGACTGGGCACTAGTGCCAGGTGTACTCGCCAGCTGAGGTGGGAGAGGTGGGTCCGCTGGAACCCGCCTTCCCTGTCGTCCTATGTTTTGCATTATGTCATGACAGTTTGGGTTAGTGACATATAATACCATTCACAATTAGTTGTAACAGCATGCATTAGTATTCCCATTAACCAAACACCCAGATATTCACACCACTGAACAGCGAGCATAACACATGCATAATTTGAACAGCAATACACAGTCCAACAACATGCAGGGTTGATTGATGGCAACAGGCCATCATGTTTGGATGTATGAACAGGGCAGATGCATAAACGGACATGCAAATATTTATGACCCAACAGGACAAATGTCCAGGGGTGTTAATTGTGATTGCACATACCATTTTCACGTGGAATGGGTTATATGTGGTTATAGGGTGGGGTGAAGAAAATAATATTAACACCTTCAAATACCAATACATATGCTGTACATTTCTAATAGTTGCACATATATACACACTACTGTTCTAACTACAGTTTCCTATATGATAACTACTTCAACTTGGTGATAGGACTGTTACTGCTACATCAATATACATTTTATTGTTCTTCATACACATTCATATCTAGCTTTGTTCAGCTACATCATCCTGCTACATTTCCTTTATATAGCTATAGACAACTGTGGATGTTTGGTATATCAGACAATCATACTATCTGCATATTGCAGACTGAGAGCAACATATCCAGATTTTTGGGATACACATTCCAGCTGCAGCAACACTTTGAACAGATTTCACTGTTTGGTTTTGCTTCTCACATGCATTTCATTCTGTACTGACTGCAGTATACTTTATTCAGGGGTTATTACTACTTTATTGCTGGATTCATGACACTTTCTCACACTCTCTCACTTGTTTTCATTTTACTATTCAGGATGGTACTTACTTCTAGGCTTTATTGACATGTTTTACCTGTAGTTATTACAATCCTTTCCAGCAGTCTCACTTCTGTCATGTTTCAGTATTTCAACAGGGGTATATTTCACACATGTGATTTGCTCATCTTCTGCAGCTGTACTTTTCAGCCTGCTGCAGGTTGTGTACTATTATATTACAGGTGGGGCATCTTTATTTCAGACTTTATTTCAGACATTTTCATTTTTCTGTTTGGATTACAGACTGCAACACACTTTTGTAATCAAGCAATACTTGCAAACACTCTTACACTTGTTACTTGCACATTCTATTACTTAGTGACTACACTGCACTCTTTTGCTAACTGTCATACTTTTATATTTCTTTACAGTTACTGGGAGAGGATTACTGACCTGCCTGGTGGCGCAACCGCACCAGCCTACCGCCATAGGCTCTGCGGTTCGCAGAACGGACACCTGCAGCTGTAATATAAATGAAGTAAAATATTGGAATACACATCTCCATAATATCAGCTAGTTTAATTTCTTACATACATAATTACATGTAACTTAGTCAGTAGTGGGGCATTGGGCATTTGCCGGGCCTCCTGGATCCAAAGGTTCAATTGGTCCTGCTTGCATCTCTTCAGGTCCGCATGGTGGTGACGAACCTGCTCACCAGTCCTTGGAATCCCTGTGGCACTGGTGAGATCATGAGCCAACCGGTCCCACGCCTCAGCCCTATATACTCCCCACAGGACCTGGCCCTGCATGAGTTGGGCCTCATGAGTGTGGACTAGGAGGCAGACCATGTATCTGGACTCCTCAATGCCCCACCTCTGTGCTCGAAAGCAACTACCCTCACCTACTCCTGTCATTTTGGCTGCAAGTCAGTTCTACAATCATTTATGCTGTGTATTCCCGCCTATGGGGCTTATATAGGCCGTTTTCCTGCACATATCTGTGATTGGCCATTTTGGAATTGTATCAACTTCACAAAACCTGCTTTGTCATGCTCCACTTTGTATTCATTCCTATATATTTGCTATTACTGCATTTGTAGGTACTGCTGTCATGGCTTAGTGGTTCAGTACCTTGACTATGGTGTATAGTATCCTGGGTTCGAACCTGACCACTGCTTTTTATTTTTTATGACTGTCTAGACAAGCTGAGGGGTGTGTCTGTGTAAAGGCAGTTTTGATACGGCTTGCTCAACGTTGCCCGTCGGTTAGCTTGTTGGTGCGGTGCGCAGCTCCGCGCAAACGGGGTACGCTGGTTTATGCCTCATTTGGCTATCAGCATGCATATTACGCTCAGCTCAGCTAGGGGCACACAGTTTCAGTGTGTTAAACCACAGCTCACCTACGGGCACTCATTTTGCACCTGTTAAACCACTGCTCACCTACGGGCACTCATTTTGCACCTGTTAAACCACTGCTCACCTACGGGCAGATGCACTCACCTTGTTAAACTGTAGCTCAGCTATAGGCACATCTGGCATCTTTTATTATTTTATCTCACATTTCTTCAAAATAAATGGACTATTTCATTACATTTTACATAAACTATGATTTTATATGTGTACATGTTTGTCAGGGACTTGTTTTGTGCTTATTTTACTAGAAATAAAAATTGGTGTTGTGGGGGCTCAAACCATGAATGCCTACTCTTCAGCTGACATCTCTACTGCTACACTATTGCTTCTTGTTTTATTTTGCATATTTAGTTCTTATATCCTTTTCCACTGACTGCTAACTGTGGCTAAGCTACGGGCATGCCTGCGCAAATGAGCGCACTCACGGGCAAACATCTTTACGATTGAAAAAAAATATATAACATGTTCATTTATATATTTTATGTTCATAGTCTGTGGGGGCATGTGTTGTGTTGTGTTTATTCACATTTCCATGGCCTCTGTCGTGGGTGTTTACTTTGGGCAATTTTACTCTTCTGCGGGGGTGTCCGCTTGCAGGGCTCAGCCTACGGACACGCCCCCTACTGTCTTCCACGGACCGTGTTAGCCTTAGGTGTGATTCAGCATGCTCTCATGAATATGCAGAGCATGCTGACATCACTCCGTTTAACCGCAGCCTCCGTGTAAGAGTTATAACTCTTACACGGAGGCTTTGTGAATCCTGCTCATAATCATTACTAAGGCCTCTGTGTTAACTGCTGTGCAATGGCACTTAGTGCAATTGTGTGTTGGAACACAAAAGTTGCAACAATGTATTATTTTTGAACTTTCCATTTTACAGGTGCCCTGTTTGCAGGTGTTCTGTCTGCTTTCTAGGTGAGCCAGTAGTCCAGTTTGTGCACTGCCATGCTTCATGGAAACGAGATAAGCTGACATTTATTTTTCTCTGTTTCCTGTTTGTGTGAAGCCATACATCGCACAAACACTTGCCACAAAAAAAATAGATAAATAAAATAAAATAAAAAAAAAAAAAAAACAGAAAAAAGAAATAGAAGAAGGAGAACAGTAGTTGAAATGAGGTAAAGTAATCTATGCCATGCACAATACAAAATGTTAGTATAAATGAAATATTTCTACATATGTCTGGATTTGAAGTCTTACTCTAATGAGCCTTCAGAACACAGTAAGGGTACCTTATCCCTCTGTACCACAGAACCACCTTTGCAGCAAGGAACTGAAATCATTCTCCATGCAACTAATAGCAACATCATCTACAGTAATATGAAACCATATAACTGTTACTTGTACATTTGCATGTTCACCGTGCTGACAGCCCTGAATCTACACCATAAAAAGGCAACCATGTATCTAGGGAAACTAAAGATGAGGAGAATTGCTTACATGGAGAACACAGACAAGAGGCTATTATTATACTTTGGGATATATCTGCACAGAGGATTACTGAACTTGAGAAGATATGCTTGCATTTTGTCAGCTATATACTGTATATGATGAAATATAATTAAGACAAATCTGTTTAATAGTTTTATATATATTTTTTGATTAGCAAAAGCTACCCTTTTACCTGTATGTATAACTTAGAAGTGTAGTGATGGCATAGGTATGTTTGTCATGGCATTTCACAGGTATACATGACTGCCAATACCTTCACATATAATGTTCTGTGTTAAATCTGTTGACATGTTTCAGATAGCACTTTTAGAATTTCAAAGATGGTTTGATAGCAAAATATGTCATTTGTCTGTTTTTTTTTTTTGGGGGGGGGGGCAAAGCTGCATTTCTGTAATGGTACAAACAAGAATATGTTGCTATTTGCATCCAGCATATTGTTCATGTTTCATATCTCTAGAGTATTTTACATTTCTCCATTGGGTAATACTGAAAAGCTACCTTTTCTGTTTCATATGGGAGCAGTTATGTTGTAGTTATTTGATAGCTATGTGTATTATCTTTCTGTTTTCTTTTAGGACAAATAGGACTATGCCACCTAGGTGTGTCAATCCATGTAAACCACACGTCACTGACTGTGAGAACCAGGTCATTGTGAAAGCTTTCAGGCGACATGGTGGCTTCCTGTTTTATAGGGGGTAAGGAGATATGTCAGGCAGAGGGCAAATTTGGCAGAAGATAGTTGCAGACATTAATGCAGAAGGGGGATGCAACAGGACCTGTGAAGAGGTGCACCATAGGGCCACTGACATGATCTCATCTACACAGAGGAGAGCAGCTCCAGTGATCAGTGATTGGATTGGTAACAAAGGGGCCTGCTTCAGAGCCACCACTAACAGCAAATGAGGAGTTCCTGTCCACTGTCAGGGATCCAAACAGCTGCCAGAAATGTGCAGAGCAGCATGTCCTTGACACTGGTGCTACTGTTTCAGGGACAGTAAGCATATCTCAGGAGGAGCTTCCAGGTATGTTTTTATATCTCAGTTGTTAAATACTGCTGTACAGTACAACAATTTAAATCAATACATTAGCTCTGTTTCACAAGAATGTTTTTTTTTTTTTTTGGGGGGGGGGTTGAAGATTCCTACAGTTAACACATTCTGATTGATTACACATGGCCTTAGGTAGGACTTCTCATCCACGTTCTTGTTGAAAGTATAGTTAATGGACATATAAATGGGAAAAAGTATTACCCCCTGTGCTACTGTTAATTGTGATGATGTTGTCCTTACCTTTTGCTTAATTTCTTCCAAGACCCTCTGACATAGAAAGAATACCATCATCTGCACATGGTAAGCCAAACATGTTATGTCAGTGCTGATTAGCAATTCAAAGAAATATTTTAGCATGTGATGTTGTTGTCAGGCTGTTGTGTGCATTGCTGTACTGTCTAATGGTATCACTGTTATTTTATTAGCATTTATTGGAGTATAGTAGTGTAGGTGTTAATTGTTCCTGTGTTTGTTGCTTATTATCACAGGTGATTCTGACAGTGGAAGTGTGGGACTTCTACCACCTGATATCAGAGTATCAGCAGACTCTGATAATGATGGTGGCCAAACAGGTGCAGTCATGGGGTGCAGAGGTTGAATCTGACACTGAAGCTGACATACAGCCATCCCCTAAAATTCCATCAGACATAGCCTGTAACCTATGGCTACCCATTCCAATGAGGCCTCAGATATTAATGAGGCCTCAGATATTGGACATATGGAAGACAAAACAATTGATCAGGAAGTGTGGTTACTGTGGCTTTAGTGCCTGTTGACTCTGGCTGTATCCAAAGTGTGGGTGAGGTGCCACACAGGAGGGTTGTTAGTCTTGCTTGGAGGAGGCCTTTTGTCCATCCTCGATGTGATCCAAGTAACTCTTTCCATGCCACTCAACATATGCCTAGGCCTATCATGGAGGCATAGGCACATTCCCATAAGTCTTGCAGACAAATGTTTAGAGCTGTAGATCTGGCACAGACTATGCATGACTGCCTCCCCATGTTGCTGATTCAATGGATTGGATAAATGACACATTGGAATGTTTGGTGTCTGTAAAGGAATGTCTTCTGGGAGGGAGACTGCATCCTCATGGTCACATGTCAGCCACATCATCTGCTGTTAGCCAATGTGCCTGTGCCCAAATCATGCCCTAATAGTTGCAGTACTTCCACTGCTCCATCAGTGGTTGAGTTGTCCACACCCAAATGTGGCAGGACATGGGGTTGTGGTCCTGGGCAACTCAACAGACATCAGTCACATTCAGGTAACAGCAGTGCAATGGACTGTGGGAGTGGATGTGCCAATGCAACTCCTGGCAGACCCAGTTATCGTGGCCAGGTATGACAATGAAGAACTGACACCTCTACCATGCATGGCTCACAACTGTCTGACATATTAAGATGTTGAGCTAGCACAAAGCTTGACTGTGTTTATTTAGACACTCACACACCAATTGCACCTGGAGGATCCATAGAGACGCACACAACAGTTACAAGTAATTTTTATTCACTGGCCATTTGTTGCTTTATCCAAATGTTTGCATGCTTTGCTTTCTTACTCACACATGCTCTCCAACCTTTTGTATCAGCCTAGACTTCCTGTCCCTCCACTACACCCTGTGCAGGTGATGATAACTGTACCATATCCATCTTTTGTATCTTTTGGATTCAGGGATGCGCTTTTTGTCTGATACTTAGGGTGCATGGCTGACTTAGTGTTTAGTATATCTACATTTGTGATGTTGAATTGGTACTACCAGCCACTGTGGCTCAAAGGAATAAGGCAGGTGAGTTGTGTGATATTATCCAGGGTTCTAATCCTGACATAATCAAAATGTTCCTTAGACTTATATTAGTCTTAGAAAGTTTCCATCTCTATTGTTAATGAACTTGTGAGGGTTGTGAAGTCTGAAACTGCAATGTGTACCACTAGTTTCTAACTTCTCTCATTAATGACTTTTCAGTACAAATGTATGGTGCTAAACTGATGGCACGCAGTGACCATCACTACTTTTGAGAGTTATGATGACTGTGTGAATCTTTGATACCTGAGGCCTACTACTAAATAATGGACACATATAGGCCAAATGAGTCTCTGTTGTCACATGTTGAGGCTTTAGACCGTTAGGTGGTGAGTGAGTGTGCTATATGTTGTCTCTTCATTAACGCGAGGACATATTGAGCATGCCTACACCCACAGCAGTTGCTGCTTCCCCCTCTGACTCCTTGCCTGTTTGTGACTGTGGTGACATTGGCACTGGTGGTAGGATTCATGCTGCTTCCCCTTGTTGATGTTGAAGCTGTTTTCTCAGGATGGTGCTGTGTAGCATGGCACATACTGTGACTATTTCAGTACATGTCCATGGCTTGTACTGCAGGGCTCCACCAGATGTATCTAGGCACCAGAACCATGACTTCCGCAGCCCAAACACAACGTGTGTGCATTTCTGATGAGTGCCATCAGTCACAGTTTTAGTGCATAACCTGCATTCCCAGGTAAATGTCCATGTGGAATATCCCCCTAGTGAACATCTGCTACAGCTGGGAGGTGTGCCAGATATGTGAGTCATGGTAAGTGTGTGCGTTGCCAGCACACACATTTAGGATGATTCCCTTGGTATTACACATGACTTGGCAGTTAATAGAGTGAAAGTCCTTTCTATTAATGTAGAGCCTTCCCTGTTCCCTGGGTGGTGCCTTAATTTCTATATGCATGCAATCTATGGCACTCAGTACTTCAGGGTGGTGCGCTAAAGGGTAGAACTCCTGCATATTTCTGGCCCTATCCTCAGGAGTATGGGGACAATATATGTGGTCATAGCATGTTGGAACATAGCATTCATGAACTGATGAAGGATTCTGGATGCTGGTGCCTTTGACACCCCCAGTATTACTGAAAGGCACCTGTAGCTAAAATTCTAAGTGCTGCACATACCTTTGTCTCCAATGGACGGGCTTCCCCTTGGCTTGCCCTGGCTCTGAAATGAGGTTTCAGAGTTCCTGTAGTGTGTCACTATCCACCCTGTAGCACTCTAAAATTTCCACATCATGTAGATTGTGATAAGTTACCCCGGGTCTGAGAAATCTTCTCCTTCTTAGCCTTGGTCTATAAATAGCAGCAGCACCAGCATAGACTTCAGCCTGTTGAACATACACATGAATTAAAGCAACAGCAGCCACTGACATTGTTTCTGTGTGGACTCTTTTCTGTAGTTATATTCCAATAGGTTTTGGAATTTGCAGGGAAACCCCCCACTGAGTCTACACAGTTGCTTTATAGCTTGTTGAATAGCTCCCCCATCCTGGATTGGTTGATTAGCATACAGTTCAGTTGGTTATGCTCTAATTTGCATTCCACTGTGTTTACCTTGTTTGCTGAGCTCTACACACCATGTAGAGCCATTTACTGAATCCAAAATAGTGCGCTACTGTGCAAGCTTTATTGAATCTGGCTGGTTATTTTTCATTTACTTGAAATGCCCTGTCTTTCAGATACCTTCTGAACCAATTTATTCTTCTATCACTAAAACAGAGTTTACTAAGTTTGCTGAGCAGGAGGTCAAGGTTTGTGATTTCAAATGCCAGCAGTGATGGGGCTGATTAGTATAAACAGAATCAGTGGCAGCAATAAGGCCTGTAACAGCACAAATGCCATGGTCATATCAGTAAAATGCCAGCAGTGATGGGGCTGATGGGTATTAATGGAATCAGTGGCAGTGATAAGGGCTACAACAGTACAAATGCCACAGTCATATCAGTAAAATGCCAGCAGTGATGGGGCTGATGGGTATTAATGGAATCAGTGGCAGTGATAAGGGCTACAACAGTACAAATGCCACAGTCATATCAGTAAAATGCCAGCAGTGATGGGGCTGATGGGTATTAATGGAATCAGTGGCAGTGATAAGGGCTACAACAGTACAAATGCCATGGTCATATCAGTAAAATGTCAGCAGTGATGGGGCTGATGGGTATTAATAGAATCAGTGGCAGTGATAAGGGCTACAACAGTACAAATGCCACAGTCATATCAGTAAAATGCCAGCAGTGATGGGGCTGATGGGTATTAATGGCATCAGTGGCAGTGATAAGGGCTACAACAGTACAAATGCCACAGTCATATCAGTAAAATGCCAGCAGTGATGGGGCTGATGGGTATTAATGGCATCAGTGGCAGTGATAAGGGCTATAACAGTACAAATGCCATGGTCATATCAGTAAAATGTCAGCAGTGATGGGGCTGATGGGTATTAATGGCATCAGTGGCAGTGATAAGGGCTACAACAGTACAAATGCCACAGTCATATCAGTAAAATGTCAGCAGTGATGGGGTTGATGGGTATTAATGGAATCAGTGGCAGTGATAAGGGCTACAACAGTACAAATGCCACGGTCATATCAGTAAAATGCCAGCAGTGATGGGGCTGATGGGTATTAATGGAATCAGTGGCAGTGATAAGGGCTACAACAGTACAAATG
>NC_056741.1:121803779-121993779 GCF_019279795.1 Protopterus annectens
CAAAGTTACAGACCATAAATTCAAATACATGGCCATTGACCAAGTACCTCTACCATTACGAGGTGGTCCAGTCCCCCTTCTGTTAGAAGAACTTGAACTGGCCTGGCAAATTAGATTAAATGCTTATAAATTTCCAGGTCTTAATGGCATTTGTTCAATCAGTTGTATTTTGAAATGCAAGAGTTTAGTGAGATGATGTAATGAAGGGATGACATAATACCTTTAAATTAATTAAATGGTTTAGTATAAGGCTTCACTACATTATACAAAACAGGAGCACTTCACTTTTTTATATTCTATCTTTCCACTCACTGATATGATGTTAAATGTGCCTAACACTGCTATGTTAAATGAAGAGGAATAACAATACTGTTCGAACAGTAGGTTACATAACCTGGTCAAAAGTCAAGAACAGACTCTATAACATTTCATAGCTTACATGAGTGTGGTTATAAGTTTCTAAACTATAAATGGTATATATGTTTAAATGCATATTTTTCATATGTTTAAGCAGTCTTTGTGGGTTTTAAACTGTGTTGTGATTCGTCACTTTAGTACATCACTTCCACTCTAATATATAAATGTCACGAGAGTTGTTTTGGATTTACTTCTGAAGACGTTTGCCTTTGGTGCAAACGAAAAGCACTTCAATAATAAATCACAAGGACTTGTCTACTGAGCAGTGCCTGTTTTTTGTTTTTCTAGTTCGGTTTGTTTTTGTGAAATTATACAAATAAATGTGTAAGTAAATAAACTACCTGCATACTGTCAGTCACAAATGTACTCAATCAGAACCTGTGTGACGTGTCAACCAATGGCACTCTTGGCTTATAGAAATGATGTCTGCAATATGCAGCTATGCATTTTCACTTACCCACTGTACACAAAATAATTAACATGACAATTATATCAACAGTTTCACAAGGAGAGCATTAAGCAGGAATTCATTATCACAGGTTCAAATGCATGAATTACAATACTAAATCAAAATAAAAGCCTTCTGACATGAGACTTTACAGAAACATCCACAATCCTGTTATGTATTAAATATGTATGGAATCAACATGTTGAGAAAAACACTCTTAGCTATGCAGTTTGTGCATCAGACTGCAACCCTAAGTCAACCAAAAATGAACAAAACGTATAGCACAGTTATCATCATCATTTGCAGAGGGTGGGGGGAGGCAATAGGCCAAGGCTGACACCAAAGTAGTGAGTGTGTGTGAGCAAGAAACACAGAATATTCTGTAAAGTAGGAAATATGTCAGGGTCACTAACAGGACATATATCCTACTCAACATTAAGTTATTCTCAGCCTGCATGTGTGTGGGTCAGTATGGGTAGTTCTTGTGAAATGTGTGCAAGTTTGCATGAATGCAATCAAGCTCTGTGCAAGCACTGCATCCTGTCATGTCAGACAAGAGTGAGTCATGCATGGTAGGGTTGTCATTGCAATGTGGTCACTCTCAACACTCCCAACAACCCAAACTGCCTCTGCCAGGAGTTGCACTGCCACTTCCACATCCGCTGTTTCATGTGGAAATTGTACCTGAATGTGAGGGATGTCTGTTTAATGAGCTCACTTCATGACTATGTCCAAGACCATGATGCTGTGGCTTACTGCATCTTGGTGTGGACAGGTCAGTCACTGATAGGTCAGTGGAAGTAGTGCAGCTAGGGGCTAGTGATCTTGCATGGCCACATCAGCTAAAAGGAGAGGATTTTGCAGTTCTATGGACACTTGGATGTCATCCCTCCACAGATTTTCTATTACAAACACTCCCTGATCCAGTGTACCACTCATCCTATCCAATGAAGCAGCTAAACAGATGAGGCAATAATACACATCAAAATGTGTCACATTTAGGAGTTGCACAATTTTTTCCAAGGCCCTTGAGGAATGTGCCTTTCCCTTCATGATGGCTCTATACATTTTTCTGGTGCTACGTAATTACACAACAGTATCAGGACAAGGGTTGATAGTAGACCTCCTCTGAGCACCTCTAGCAACCCTCTCTCTGTGTGGTGTCTGTTCTTACACTGGCTATGGACAGACTTAACCAGGTCTGCATCTGGAGTAACCACACTACCTCAGTCCGTGTTGCCCTCAACCTGTCTTATATCTGAGGTCTGAGTAGAATGGGTATGCATAGGTATACTGACTGTGTCCAAAATAAGGCCAGTGGATGTGGCAGGTACAACCTCAATGTCAGACTGAACCTCTGCACCCCAACTGTGACTTTATATCACCACCACCATCTTCATCATAGGCTACCAATACTCTGATACAGCTGGTGCAAGATATACCCACCCACTGTCAGTAACACCTGCGGTAATAATCAGTAAACACTAGGAGAAAAACTGTGAGTGGGAATGATCTAAACTTGGTTCTACGCACTCATGTTAAACAATTTCAGGTGTTAAAGGAATACAATACTTTTTACTCTCTCCTCAGACTTACATCTAAGTAATGGTTATTACTAATCAAAGAAAGTTTGTGCTGACCATCTGCAGGTGGTCTTTCATATCATGATTCTGATGTTCTTGGAAAAGGGGAAGGAAGACTAATAAGCATCACAATGTAAATGACACAACGACAAGAGGATAATGCTCTGTCTATCTTCTTCTTCTTAAGAAATGTCTCAGAATCAGACTGACCATCCCATCTCCAAAAGACTTGCCATGATTTGTGTATCCCAGGGGTCTGTCTTTGGGCCATTCCTCTTTCCATTTATTTCTCAGAACTCAGTGCTAATGTTAAACATTTATGGCTGACCAAGTTTGCGGAAAACAGGAAATGTTTTGCATTCAGAAACTCTTCAGAGGACATCAGAATACCCCAAGTGGGCTTTTCCCAAACAAACATCTGTTGTCACTAGGAAGGACTAAAACTAAATGCCAAAAGATATATAGTCTCAACTGGCAAGCATGACATGTCCTGTAACTATAACATTGACAAAATACCATTAGAAACTGATTCATTAATTAAGGGTCTGGAAAATGATGTGGCTAAAAATCTGTCCTTTAATCATTTATGTATTATTGTAAGAAAATCCTTTTCATTGTACAGCTTAATAGTAAAATAAATAAGTTTAGGTTGAGGGATGTGAACATTCAGCTGTATTTGGCACTTATAAGGCTAACCATGCAATGAAACGACTCCCACTGGTATGTACCTGTGCAAACATTTATCTCATCTTGAATGACCACAACACAACAATCAAGGGCCTAAAGTCATTAAGCTACACTGACCTTCTCAAAGTCTTGTCCATCTTATCAGTATCATTAGTCTAATGAGCAACATCAGCTGAGTGACAGAACCAGTCATGGTGCAGTTCTTTGAAGTTACATACTATCCCCACATACTTGAGGTAATCAACTGGATACACAGCTCAAAAACTTGTTACCACCATTGTACTGTGCAATGTCACACCCCTAGCAACTTACACATATCCTAACATTCCAGAGCATTTTTTTTGAAAATCAAGTTAAAAAGGCCAACATATATACATAGGTGAGAAGGTGATGCCATTGGAAAAAAATGTGGTGTGATGGGTAAGGCAGACACTAGAACACACTGACAAAGAGCATAATGCATTTTTATATGTTTTATTATATAGTAATACATTTGTAAATTATAAATAACTAATAGTTATCCTTTATTTCACACTGCATATTTCTCAAGTGTTACAGGTCTTAACTTTTGATGACCTTTCTCCCATGAATTTGATATAACCTAAATTCATAGGGCGGGATTCACGGAAGGCTAATTTCTGCACTGTGCACATCACATCACGATGCACATATTATAGCGTGCCATTTTATATTCATTAAATGGCTCTACACACCACCATGTAGGGCTGTCAAACCAAGGTAAATAGTAGAGCATTCTAATGAAAGCATAATCAGCTGAATTTCATGCTAGTGAACTAATCCAGTGCGGCAGAGCCAACCAGGAAGCTATAAAGTAACCAGGTTGAAATAGTTTAGTCCTTTGCCAAGAACACCAAAACCTATTGGAATGCAGCCACCATCACATTAAAAAAATCAGTGTTAGGGGCTGCTGCTGCTCCCTTGCATGTGTATGTGCAACAGGCTCAAATCCAGGCTGCTGCTGCTCCTGACAGACCTCATCCAAGTAGAAGATGGGTGCTCAGACCTCATGTAACAAATAACGGACTGCATGACATTGAAGTAGTAGAGTGATAGCAACCTCTGCAGCCCCCCTCAGACCCAGGGGAAATTGAGGAGAGCTTACACCAGTGGAAACTAAAGTATGTGTAGCATTAAGGATAAAGTCAAAGTAAACTTTATTGTAATTCAGAAATCACACAAGTGTAAAAACTGAATGAAATTCTGTGTCTCCAGACTTAATGTGCAGATAACATATAGACTATTTTCACAGACATTTACACACATAACACCTAGCTAACTATTACATCATGGACATGCAGGTAGACAGACTAATACTGCACATAATTAGAAACATGTTTTAAGACTTTTTTGCAGTGAACACTTATTTGCATGAGACTTTAGTATTGCACAGGTACTTGGTTAAGACATTGCATTGCTCCTTGCACTGAATGAGACATTTGAGTATTGCACTGTGAATATTAAAGTATTGCACTATGATTAACTTACAAATTTGCAACATGTATTGCACTGAAAGAAAAGATATTTTACTGCATTGTTACTGCACTAGATGGTCTATAAGTTAACAGTCATGGTGAATATTGCACCAAGTATTAGATGAGACTGGTAACCAGGTTAATGCACAATTTGAGACAGTATCCATTGATCCAGATGGCCATCATGGAGTATAGTTGTTACTAGAATTCAGCAGCCTGATGACATTAGGGAAGAAGCAGTTCCTGAATCTTGTAGTTCTACAATGTATGCTTCGGAAGTGCTTTCTGGATGATAGATGCAGGAACAGTCTGTAAGCAGGGTGAGTACAGTCTTTAATTATTCCTCTAGTCCTGCCAAGACATCTGGATAAGTACAAGTCAGGGATAGGTGCTAAGATGGCCTTGATGATCCCCTCAGCTGTCTTCACCACTCTCTGGAGGGATTTGCACTCAGAGGTAGAGCAGCTTCCATACTATGCTACAAGGTTGTCCATCAAGGATGCTTTCTATAGTGGAATAATGGAAGATTCGCTCTCCTTAGCCTTCTCAAAAAGTGCAATCTGTCGTGTGCTTTCTTGACTATGGCATTTGTATTGATGTTCCAAGACAAGTCCTCATCAATGTGCACTCCCAGAAACTTCATGCTTCTCACTCCTTCCACTATTTCCCCACTGATGTTGAGGAGAGAATGTTCCTTCCAATTTCTCCTGTAGTCCACAATTATCTCTTTTGTCTTGTTCACATTTAGCACTAAGTTGTTATTTTCACACGAGGTAATTAGTTGTTCCACCTCATCTCTATATGCTGTTTCATCGTTGTTAATGATGAGGCCCACCACTGTTGTGTCACCAGCAAACTTGATGATGTGGTTTGTATTATACCTGGCTGTACAATTGTGTGTTAACAAGGTGAATAGGATGGAACTTAGTACACATCCTTGTGGGGCTCCAGTGTTGAGTGATGCTATCCAAGGAGTTATTTCCTGTGCACACTTTCTGAGGTCTGTGAGAAAGTCAAGAATCCAGTTACAAAGTGGAATATTGAAGCCTAGTTGGAGTAGCTTCATTATCAGATGAATAGGGATGACCATGTTAAAAGCAGAGCTGAAGTTGATAAATAGTACCCTCCCGTAGGTGTTTTTATTCCCAAGGAGTTTCAGTAATACATGGAGCGCTATAGAGATGTCATCTGCCATTGAGCGGTTTGCTCGATAAGCAGACTGCATAGGGTCAAGATCAGCAGGTAGCCCAGATGTTAGGGCATCCTTAACCAGCTTTTCAAAGCACTTCATCACTGTGGAGGTGAGGGCTACAGGGTGTTAGTCATTTAGGCAAGATGGTGGAGACTTCTTTGGTAATGGAATGATTGTTGAATCCTTGAAGCATTTTGGAACTATTTGTTGACTCAGAAAATTATTGAAGATATCTGTGAGGACATTTATTAGTTGGACTGCGCAGTCCCTGAGCACTTCTCCTAGGATGTTATCAGGCCCAGCTGCTTTTCTCAGGTTAACTCTGCACAGTTTCCTCAGGATATCAGCTGGGTTGAGGGTGAACATCTTGTTATGGTCAATGTGCATTTTCTTTGTTGTTGTTCTGTTCCCTTCCTCTAATTTGCTGAAGTAGACATTCAGCTTATTTAGGAATTCCTTATTCTCCTCACATTGGGAAGATATGAGTCTGTAGTCAGTTATGGGATAGATACCCTGCTATAGGTGCCTGGAGTCTTTTTGATCAGAGAAGTATTTCTGGATCTTTCTGCCATTGAAACATTTTGCTTCCCTCACTCCCTTGTTCATATATGCTCTACCTGTTCTGAGGGCTTCCCTGTCTCCAGACCTGAATGCTGTGTTTCTTGCTTTCAGTAGTTTGTACACTTCTCTCGTCAACCAGGGTTTCTGGTTGGCTCGTGTGATGATGGTTTTGGTGACTGCCACATCATCCACACATTTCAAGATGTAGACCATCGCCACCTCAGTGTATTCTTCCAGGATGATACACTGGTTCTTGGAAGCCACCTCCTTGAATATGCTTAAGTCTGTGCTCTCAAAGTAGCCCTGGTGTGCTGAGATTCCACCCTCTGGTCATACTCTTACCTATTTTTCTGTTGGTCTCCTAGTTAGCAATGGTTTATATGCTTGTAGTAACAATATGGAGAGGTGGTCAGATTTTTCCAGGTGTGGGTGAGGCACTACTTTAAATGCCAGCTTAATACTGCTGTATACCTTGTCCAGTGTGTTCTCCCCCTTGTTGAAAAGTCCATATATTGGAAACAGTTGGCCAGAATAATTTTCAAGTTGGCATGATTAAAGTCACCTGCCTCTATATGAATACAGTCTGGATTGTAGTTTTGCAGTTCTTTTATAACCTGGCATGATGCCCATGCCCTGGTCCAACAATCAAGGAGCCTCAATCCTCACCACTAACACCAGAGAGGACATCTCATATATGAGGAAAAGACAACAAATACACACAGTAAAGTGCAATTTCCCTTAAGAGCACACAGAGATCACCATCAGTCTGGGGCTGGATGGTCCCTTGCTCCCCAGGTCCCCATTAAGACTTCCCACTGGCACAGCTATAGGGTCCAGATCTCAGCCTAGCTGGCAAGCTAACCTGCAGTACCCTCTCTGTCCAAACAGTGCTTCATGCCCCTGCCCAAGAAGCTGACACACACACACACACACACACACACACACACACACACACACACACACACACACACACACACACACACACACACACACACACACACACACACACACACACACACTTTGAGATAAGTATTTATAACTTCACAGACACTCCTGGGAAAGGCTGACACAGATTCTCCAGATGTGGCCCTTTACCCACACTATACAGTAGTAATTGCTGCCACCGCCAGCTAATATTTATCAGCTACCCAAAGGCACTTAAAAGGGTGTCCAATTATTACTGTGCAATATTATTATCCAATTGGTAAGTGTGACTAAACAGTCTAAGGCTTATTAGAGTGGCTTTGTACAATAAACTCTATAAATATGAAATGTACTCTAGAGCTTAACTTATCTCTACACAAACCAGCCACAGTTGAAAATGGTTTAAAAATATTTAATAATAAATACTAAAAGCACAAGACAATACTACTACACCACCGTGCTATTCAGGAGTTCAGAGATCACACAGAAACTTAAAATAATTCAGTAGTACAGTTCTGGCATCACAGAAAAAGCACTTATTCTAATCTTTATAATCCTAGCTATTTCTACAAGGAAACACATTTCTAAGATAACTTACTTAAGACAACAGGCAGTGCGGAGTTAGATCTACAAGATCAAAATGCTTACAGTCTCTCTCTGAGCAATAGTTTTTAAAATGACTAACAAACATGGGCCCTCCCAGATTACATCATTCTCATTTAGTTCCCATTACATCATTTCTTTGACACTTAGTCTGGAGTTCCCAGGCAAACAAACTGCATTATTTAGCAAGCTAACACCTGCTCAGGAAACTACAACAATAAAAGGCATTTCACATATACACTCTAGTAATTATTCCTTAAGTTAAAACTATAGAAAGAATGTGCTAGCTCAGGCAGGCTGACTCTGAGTTCTACAGATTAAAGGATAGATTTGAAACAATTTTAACTTCAAAAGAAAGATTTGAAATGCTTGCCTTGTTTTTCCTTACAGCAGATGGCAATGTTGCTACAATCTCGAAGTTCAACATTCTACAGTTATTTTTTCTTTCATTTAAGAAAACAAGCCTGTATTTTATGTGGAATTTTTTATCATTTCATTAAAACAGAGTTTTATTTAAGTCATTTTGAATTTTTTGTTCCTGTTGAGCGTTTGGATACATCATTTTGTTCTAAGCCTGTATTTTACATTTATATTTACAAATACCAGAACTGTGTATCAAATTCTATTAGGCTAGGCTGGCAGCCTTCACCCATCTCTACCAGTCTTCACATTTCTTCACCCATCTCTACCCAATCTTCACACCTGGTATAATGTGGTCACTGCCTCATTTGGATTAGCACTAGGACTGTAGACAGCTGTGATGCAGATGCTGTTATATTTCCTGAGTAGAAAAACGGGTCTGTATTTCAGTGGATTATCTGAGCAGTATGATGATATCTACTGGTATATTCCAGAGGCCCACAGGGGGTTTACCTGGGGTGTCACAGACCTCAACCTCCAGAATATTTCAAAATGTCTCACTGCCATGCTGGAACATGTGAGGGAGTGCATCTATCTTCAATGCACAACAGAGGAAACAACAGAACAAGAACAATGCTGGAATTGTATGCTGTAGCACACTTCCCTGTAGTCTTTGGGGCCATAGACTGCACTCACACAGAAATAAAAGCACCACCTGCTGAACAGGGAAAGACATACATCAACAGGAAGATGTTCTACTTACTCAACTGCCAGATTTTCTGTAATGCCTAAGAAATCATCCTTAATGTCTATGCAGGCAAGCAAGGCAGTTATCTGACTCGCACATATGGCACATCTTGCATCTTTACATAAGGTTTGCTAGGGGTGATATTACAAAAGGCCATGTGCTAGGATGTGCATGTTATGCACTTTAACTGTAGCTCAGGATACCCATCAGAAATGCACAAACACCCACGGAAGAAGGATAGAATGATGCCCATGCTCAAATTGGAAAAATCATAGAATATGTGTTTGGCATGCTGAAGTCAGAGTTCCACTGTCTAGACACATCAGGGCATGTCATGCAGTACAATCCAGGTACCTAAGCAGACATTCTTAGTCTGTTCCATGTTGCATGATATCATCTTGAGGAAACAGCTGCAGTAGGGTCAGCAAGGCCCTGAACCACACATTCCTAGACCACAGGAAGGGCCAGCACCTCCAGCACACACAGATGAGGATTTTGAGAGAGAATATCAAGCTGCAGAGGTAGCTGGCAGACATAGGAGTGGATAATATGCCCTTGCCCTGGCTAAGTGACAAAGGATAGCACACACACTCCCCACCTAAGACTCAAAGGTTAGCATACACACTCAGCAATTAACAGGCAAATTATAGTGCACACACTCAACAGTGAAGGAATACACATAACAAGCTAAGCACATACACATATTAAACGTAATGCTGTCCAATGCTCACAAACTTTACTTACCCATGTAATGTCTGTGTATGGATAACATCACACGAATACAGCCCCAAAACACATGACATGTTACTGCAGTAATGTCAGGGTAAGTGCAGAACCTTATTATTTAAACAAATATGTAAGAAAATAAACTACCTGCATATTGTCATTCATAAATGTACTCAATCAGAAATTCTGCGATGTTTACACCAATGGCATTCTTGGCTTATACACAACAACTGGCATCATAGAAGAGTACTAGGCTATTGACTTGGAGGTCATTGTAAGCCCAGCCGTTTCAACCAAATGTAATACCATAGAGGTACTAGTCAATACCTAAGATTGCATTTAGTGATGACTGCCCACATCCAGGAAGGTTCAAGGTGTTATCCTTAGTAACAATTTATGGTGGCCCATCCACTCATCCAGGTTCCTCTTGAACAGTGTCATAGAGGTGTTTGTTTCACATGAATTGGTAGCCTGTTCCAAAGACATGGCAGTCACTGGGTGATAAGTCTGTCCCTCCAGCATGTCCTATTTAAGTTGCAGGCCATATTTAAGTTCCTGGAATGGGTAACCCTAGACCCATTTGATTTATGGATATGCAATAAGTTCATTAAGTTTGGATTTTGGGTTGCTCTGTAGGCCAGCTATAAGTCTCCCCTAAGAAGTCTATATGATACGGAGTATAGTGATAGGGATTTTACTTGGTCTGTGTAAGGTAAATGGAGGCCCTTCGTCTTCTTTGTTAGAAACCTCTGAGGTCTCTCTAATTGTTGTACATGCTTACTTAGTATGATACATACTGAATGGGGCATTATACTCAATTATGGGCGAGAAAAGTGCCAAGTATAGGGGCTTATAACTTATTTTGCTCTTGAGGCGATGCTTTTCCTAATTAAGTGAGCTACATGGAAAACTTTCTTTACAAAGGTAGACACATGGTGGTTGAAATTAAGGTCACAGTCAACCTGTGATCCCACTTCACTAAGGGTATTGTTATTGATATGATAATGTGAAGGGACATTGTTTGTGCAGAAGGGAATGATGATGCATTTCTTTGCATTCATTTTCTGAGTGTGACTAATACAACAGTCGTTGGTCTGTGTGAGACCATCGTGGGGTATACTGACATCATTTGGGGAGTCAATGATTGCAGCTAGTTTGCAGTCATTTGCAAACTTGGTCAGCCACAACCCTTTAGTTTTGACTTGAACTTCTTGGAAGTATATAGTACACAGTAGGGGCCCAGCACTGACCTCTGTGGCACCCTGCTGGTAACAGGTCTGCTGGTTGATGTGGTCACTCACTTTGATGGTGTGTGTCTGGTTTGTGAGTCAGTTGGCAACGCATCTTACAATAATGGGGTTTACATTCAGTTTGCAAAGTTTATCAGTAATGCATGAATGTGGGATTGTTTCGAAAGCCTTTCCGAGTTTTGGTATGTTGTGTGCACAGATGTGCCCTCATCAAAGGCCTTGGTCACACTTTCAAAGAAATCCACCAGCTTTAACAGGCAGGATCTGTTCTTCATGAAGCTAAATTGGGTAAGTTCCAGGGTTTGGAGGTCACCTATGTTTTTATTTATGAGGTTCATAATTATACGTACCATGGACTTACAGATGAGGCTTGTCAGGCTTATTGGTCTTTAATTCCCTAGGTCTGTTGCTAGGCCACCTTTGTGAAGTGAAATAACTGTAGCTGTTCTGCATTCCACAGGAACAAATTCTGTGGTTAGGCTATGATTAAAAAGGGTACTAAGTGGTGATGCTAGTTCATGTTTTAGCCTGTTTAGAAGACAGCCTGTGATGTAAAGTGGTTCCATAGAGGCTGCATTCTTTGCCTTGGACAGGGAGTTGAGGACCTGTTCTTCTTCAGCTATGTAAGATGGGGGGATTTGGGGGAAGGTTTGTTGTAAGCTATGAGGAGATAAGGGAGTTAAATTTTCACCAAAAGCATCCATTAACAGGTTTGCTATCTCTGTGGGGTCAGTGTGTGTGATACTGCTGGCCATCATTTCTGCACATGCTTGGGTCCTACTCTTTAGGTTATGGACATAGCTGTAAAAGGCCTTATGATTATCCTTGTCAGTACTTGCTAAGTGTTTCTCAAAGGAGCCGTTGGTGGATTTGACAAGTTGTCTTATATGCCTGTTAAGGCTGAAGATGGTGCTTTTCCATTTTTGGGTCCTTGTCTTTGTTTTCTTGGACAGCAACTTTTTGCATTTATTGTAGAATTTGTTGATGCTAGAAGTCTACCATGGCAGCTTGATTTTACTTGAGGCTCTGGCTTTGATTCTATCTGGTACAGCTGAGTTTATACACTTACGGAAGTGATTGTACAGGACTTTACTGTAAGCTTCATCACAGTTACCACTTCAGCATAGGGTATAGTTTGCCTTGGTGAAGGTCTTTAGTCTGATTTCACCCTTTGTGAGTTCTGTTGTTAGTGTCAGTTTGAAGGTGACTGATTTGTGGTCAGTTTTAACTAATGGGGGTCCAACAGTTGCAACAGTGCACCTGCTTGACATATTGGTGTGGACCAGATCTAGAATGTTTGATTTTCTTGTCAATGTATGGACAGTTTGCTCCTAGGCATTTGAATTCACAAAGTCAAGGCACTTTTGTGCTAGTGAGTTTGGGCTAGAGTGGGTTTCCCAGTTGATGGTAGGATAGTGGAAACCCCCCATAACCAGTGTGTTTCGTAAAATTTGATTGTCTTCAGTTTGGTTAAGTAGGCTTTGTTGGTGTCATGACCCATGGACAGGGATCTATAACTGGCTAGGACTTGAATGGAGGTCTTGCCCACAGTAACCAGGATCTGGACTAACTCCATGGAGTTGTCCAGTCTAACTAGAAGTGAAGGGAATGTATCTCTAATATAGACTAAAACACCACCTCCTTTCGTTTTCAGACATTCCTTTTGCAGTTTAAAGGTGTGGAAGCATTGTAGCCTTGCAGATTGGGGGTACTCTTTGAAGCCTTCAACCAGGTTTCTGTGACTGCACAGACATCTACATCTTCTAGTGATAGAAGTGCTTCCAGGGAGTGCAGGTTTTGGTTTAAGCTTCTAGCATTTAGCAGCAGGACCTTTATTTTGTTCTGATGGGTTAATTTCACTTCGGTAATGTTGTTTTCTAGACTATGCCAACAAAGGCACTATGGCAGAGGCAAGATCCTTTGCCAGCAGTCGAAGGCCTAGGGGTGCCAGGTACAAACCCTCTCTGGCAAAACAGCGAGGTTTATCAATCATGGCTTCCCAGGTAGATAGGAACTAGATCCTCTTGTAATGACACCAAAAATTAAGCCAGTTACTGAAATCAATCATTTTTTTTGTTCAAACAATTTTTATTAATTCCAGAATAACAATAAATATAATATGTTTATCTAATGAATAATCTATTATAGTAAACTATATACAATATTTACATTTGGCCTAAATGAAAGGAAGAACAATCCAAAAACAGAAGGAGGAAAAAAAATGGAAACATTTTTCTTTCTTTAGTTCTGCATTAATAAACATTTCTGTTTCATTCACTTCTAGCTCAAAGAGAGTGTGATAGATTTTAATGTTTCAATAAGACAGAGAATTTTCTTCCAAGGGTTGTTAGTCCATTTTTTAGGAAAGATTTTTGTTTCCTTGACTTTTATTTCCAGAAGCGCTGTTTCTTCCAATAAAATCAAAAATTCTTCAATGTTCGGTTCTGAGGAGGGTTTCCATTTTCTTATAATCCACTTTCCAGCTGCTGCTAATATATTCCAAAGGAGATATAAATTATCTTTCTTCATTTTATTTATTTCATCACCATTCAAGACAATCAAAGACGTTAATACAAATGAATCTGTGACTATAGCTTGAAGGAAATTACCAATCTCCTCCCAATACTTTTTGATTTGGTTGCAATCATAGATTATATGATACCAACCAGCTTCACAGCTTGAAGAACATTTCCAGCAGATAATATTTCTTGAAGAGTTTATTTTAGCAATCTTGTTAGGAGTATAAAAAGCTCTGTGTAGGAATTTCCATGTGAAAATCTTCCAGGCTTCCAAATTAGAAGTTAATTTAATAGAACACAATAGGTCAGTTTTACTTTCAATTGATAAATTAATTATCTGTCCTTTAGTGGTAAAATTCCAGAAATTATGATTAGGATTAACTTTATAATTTATTAGAATTTTGTATAGTTTTGATGTTAAATTTGTCCAATTTTAATTGTTATATATAATTTCCTGTACATAGAGTATTAGTTTAGGTTCAGTTTTAAAGGAAGAGCTATTAATTATTCTGCATAAATCTCAAGCATAAGATAAAATACTTTGAAGTGTAAGCCAATCTGCGTTTGGAATATCGAATGTAAATCAATCATTTTTTGTTTATACTGTGGCATCATTCTATGTGAGGGTAGTATGCTGTTCAAGGCTAGGGACATACCTGCTTGGGACGCATACTCAGAGAGCCCGACCTTGCCTCTCTTCATATAGTCCAGTGAGGTATGTCTCAGTTTATTCACACCAACATGAACTATGACAGAGTCATAATGGTAGCTGTTTTTGAGAGACCTGAATGCATGCATGATTTGCTGAATCCTGGCACTGTACAGGCAGCTGACTGTGACTTTCTCCTTGTCCATCCTTGTGAGTGGGACAACCATGTGTCTCACTAGTGAGTCTCCAGTGATAAGAAAACTTGTTTTCTGAGTGTTATACCTTAAGGGTTTGGGTGAGACACTAGTGTTGCTATGTGTCATCAGTGCTGTGGAGACTGTTAGCTGTAGCAGACTTGTGTTTTGGAGGTCTTTGTTGTTTCAGTAACTTTTTTGAGGGAACCTCCATGTATTTGGATTTACGTGTTTGATGCATACTATGTGTTTGAGTAGTGGTATGTGTAAGAGTAGTGGTACTATGAGCATATGTAGTGGTGGGTGAGTTGACAACCTTATCCATCTTAATGTTTTGAGTGAGACAGAGCATTGATTCTAGACTTTTGGTGTAAATACATCTCTTGCACTCTGTACAAAATTGTGTTATTAGTAGAGGGTTGTCTGTGTACATGAGGCAATTGCTACATTACCTCAAGAGACCCAAGTCAACAAGGTTGACAGGAGAAACAACGGTAGTCCAACTGTCCATAGTACTAGGTTGAAGACTGTTCTCACTAGGGGTGGCTTTTCAGAAATGATCCTGAAGAGGCCTGGTGAATGGATATTTCTGCCTGGGTTTAAGAGAACATTTGTTGAATTTAACTGTTTGCCTTTGGCACACAATTGTGCAGTGTTGTGTGATACACAAACAAGGAGAAACCTGTTCAGATGCAGGACCCAAATACTAGAAGCTAAAACTTAAAAAAAAATTTAACACAATTCAAAAGGACCAATGAGGATGCTTATTCCAAGGCCTAGACTAGCCTCCCTTTACCACTCAGATGCTAATCAAACACAATTTCCTCACAAAAGTGCAGATAGACCCCTTCCAATCCAAGATGGCTTAGAAAATGTGTGCTCAGAACAAACAGACCACTACAAACAGTTCCAGAAGCAGCAGGCCTGGATCTGGACTATTCTGCAGCTACTGGCTACCCTACTTTCAATGGGAAATGCTAGAGAATATTTAACACAGCAGAAAAACAGCAGTGAGACACTGAAACAACATTGAAAACAGCAGAAAATCAGCCAGGAGGCTCTAAAGAGTGATTTGATTGGAAAACCAGAGCATGTAGAACAGATAGCTTTGTAACAATGAAAAAATACCAGTAAATACTTAAACAGTGGAAACAACAAGAATGCTTGCTAAACAGTGAAAACAGCAATAAAATTCAATTTTACAGGCATAGTGTAGCAGGCTATTGCAGTGTAACAGTGTAGTTTAGTACACAGTAAATAAATACAGTATAACAGTAGGTGGCAGGCAATAAAAAAGTGCAGCAAATAGTATAAATAAGAAAACAAACAGGCAACTTAATGTCTTTTGGAAGCTCAGCGGCCTCTAGGTTTCGGGTATGTCAACTCAGAGTTGTGGCTGGTAGCCCACCTCAGTTCAGCTGTAGCTAAAACGTGAAAAAAAAATGTAACTAAATTCAAAAGAACCAATGAGGATGCTTATTCCAAGCCCTAGTTCAGCCTCCCTTTACCAGTCAGGTGCCAATCAAACACAATTCTCTCACAACAGTGCAGATAGGCCCCTTCCAATCCAAGATGACCTGGAAAATGTGTTCAGACGAAACAGCCCACTACAAACAGTTCCAGAAGCAGCAGGCCTGGATCTGGACAGTTCTGCAGCTACTAGCTACCATAGTTTCAGTGGAAAACACTAGAGAATATTTAACACATCAGAACAATAGCAGTGAAACACTAAAAAAAGTTTTTAAAACAGCAGAAAATTGGCCAGGAGGCCCTAAAGAATGATTTAAATAGTTAACAGATGAGTTAATTAAGTACTATGTGGTGGGAAAACCAGAACAGGCAAAACAAATAGCTTTGAAACAGAGAATAAAATGCCAGTAAATATTTAGACAGTGGACACAACAATAAAGTTTGCTAAACAGTGAAAACAGCAATAAAATTTGATTGTACAGAGACAGTGCAGCAGGTATTTGCAGTATAACAGTGTAGTTTAGTACACAGTAAATAAATACAGTACAACAGTAGGTGGCCGGCAATAAAAAAAGTGCAGTAAATAGTATAAATAAGCAAAACAAGCAACTGCTTTTTTAGAAGCTCAGAAGTCTCTAGTCATCTGATATCTCAGCTCAGAGTTGTGGCTGGTAGCCTACCTCAGTTAAGCACAGTACAAATAAGCCGGACACTTACTCACTGTACACAAAACAATTAACAGGACAATTTTATCAAGAGTTTCATAAGCAGAGCATTAAACAGGAATACAATGTTAAAGGTTTGAATGCACTAATTAGAAAACTAAATGAAAAAAAAGCCTTCTGAAAGGAGTATTTACACAAGCATCCATGATCCTGTTATGTACTAAATATGCAAACAATTATCATACTGAGTGAGAAAGACTCTCTTAGCTATCCACTCTGTGCATCAGACAGATATGCAATGAAAAGTCAAACTCAAATGAGCAAAGGGCATTGCAGAGTCATCATCATTTACACATGGTGGGGGAAGGGCAGTAAGGCAAGGATGACACCAAAGTAGTGAGTGTGTGAGACCAAAAAGCACAGAACATTCTGTAAAGCAGGAACTGTCTCAGGCCCACTAACAGGTCATATATCCCAATTAACATTAAAGTTTTCTTAGCTTGCATGTGTGAGGGTCGGTATGGGCAATGTTTGTGAAATGTGTGTGTCTGCAAGAACACAACCAAGCTCTGTTATATATTATGGCTAGCTATGTTGGACAGGTGTAAGTCATGCATGGTAGAGTTGTCATTTCAATCTTGTCACTTCGAACCAAAAAACTGCCTCTGCTGGAAATTGCACTGCTACTTCCATGTCCCTGTTTTGAAGTTGGGGTGCTACCTCAATGTGAGTGATGTATGCTGGATGAGGTCTCATCACATCTACATCCAGGACCATGATTCCATGCCCTACCATATCTGGGTGGGAGACCTCAATCACTGATAGAAGAGTGGAACTAGTGTCACTATGGGATTGGGATTTTGCATGGCCACATTAGCAAACACCAGAGGATGTCGCTGCTCTACAGGCACAAGAATGCCAGCACAAATGCTGCCCAATCCAGTGTGGCACTCTTGCTATCCAATGAGTCACCCACACAGTTGGAGCAGTGATAAATGTCAGAATGTGCCACGTTTAGTACTCACACAATCTCTACTGAGGCCCTTGTGGAACTTGCCTGTGACTCCATGATGGCCCTATGCATACGTCTGGTGGCAAATGACACAACAACATCACGACAAGCATGGATAATAGGATTCCTCTGAGCTCCTCTAGCAACCATCATGTGGTGTCATGCCCTCATGATTACAATGGGCAGACTCAACCAGCTGTGTAACTGGAGTGACCACACTACCCTGATCCTCTGTGTTATCCTCCGCCTGTCCCATATTTGAGGGCTCTGTGACATGGGTATGCGTAGGTAAGCCAACTTTGTCCAAAATAAAGCTAGTGGATGTGTGAGACACAACCTCAGTGTCACCTAAATCTCTGCACCCCTGATTGTGCCTCTATAGCACCATCATCACCACCACCACAATAATCATCATCATTGGCTACTGATACCCTGACATCAGGTGGTATGAGTCCTACACAGTGACTGTCAGGATCACCTGTGATGACAATCAATAAACATAAGAAGGAGAGAAAAGGGAGTAGATATGATCCTAACTTGGTTCTATGAACTCATGTTAAACAATTTCAGATGTTAAAGGAATACAACACTTTTTATTTTCACCTCAGACTTACATCTATGTAATGGTTATTACTAATCAAAGAACGTTTGTATTTACTATCTAGAGTTGTTCTTTCATATGGTAATTCTGATGCCCCTGGAAAAAGAGGAAGGCAGTCAGTGGCCATCTGAGAGGTCTAACACTTCCATTAGCCTACACATGCAAAACTGCTTGAAATGGATGACAAACGGAGCACAGTTCTTTGCTGTATCTGGTGAAATTACAATAGCAAATGATAAAATAATGCTGTGACTTAATCATACTAATTTGGGAAACACGGCAAGAACTGACAAATGTGCATTATATAAGCAGTGAATTTTTAAGATTGCATACATATCAAAACACTTTTTTGATTGCATATTGAAATAAATCCAAAATATGAAAATGAAAACAGTTTATGAAGGAGGCAAACCTACCTTATGAAATAGTGCAGTAATTTGTAAAATAATCTCCTCAAAATAACTAGTAATAATGGTCTGTCTCTGTCCAATTAGTCTCCACTCCTTACATTTCCAGGGCTACATCCTTATCTTTATATATTGCAGCTCTCTGCACAGTGTGAATATGTAAATGAGGTGTGAAATCATTAGCATTCCTGAATACCCAAGTAATCACTTGGTGTAGGGGAAGTAAACATGGTGTAAGTAGCTACATAATTGCATGCACATGCCCTAGGACTGCAGGGAGGAACAATCACAATTGCTAACTGCTAACAGCTTGCAAGTGTTACTGATTGCTCTTACTACAACAGGCAATACTAAAGTGATGCTTTTCTCTGAAGTGCATGTATCATGCAGAGTAGACTTAAAATAAAAAGTGTAAGCACATTGAGAGTTGTGAGGTCAACCTCAACAAGACTGATATCCTTGTAGTAAGAGCACACAGTCTCCTCTCTGCTTAAATGTGTTTGAAATGCTGATCAGCTATATTACACACTGGAACAAACATGCAAATAAATGGCCCTGATATTGCATTTCTGTAGTTAAGCTGAAAGGAGAGGAAGGTACTTAGAAACAAAAGATAAGAAATAGCTGGCAGTGTTGTTAACCTGGCTTTAATATGGTGTGGATATTATTGGTGTAAAGTATTTGCCAGTATCACCTTAATCTAGACATGTTCAAGCAAATGAGAAAGTAAGATTTTCTGGTTCTGTGTTGGTGGCAAACAGGGAGAGGAAATACTACTGTGCATGTGTTGCTACTGCATTGAGCTGAAGGTTCAATTCCAGATAGTGTGCTGTCTGACTGAATTAATGCATATTTTCTGGACATGGAGAAGACTGTCAGGAGTGATTTGTGATTTGTGACAGATGGGTACCAGTAAGAGAGAAAGGGAAGGCCTACAAGAAGGTAGTGAGACCAGCTATGTTATATGGGTTGGTGACAGTGGGATTGACAAAAGGCAGGAGTCAGAGATGGAGATAGCAGAGTTAAAAATGCTAAGATATGCATTGGCTGTGACAAGGATGGACAGGATTAGGAATCAGTATATTAGAAGATCAGCTCAGGTTGGATGGTTTGGAGACAAAGCCAGAGAGGCAAGATTGCATGGTTTGGGCATGTGCTGAGGAGGGATGCTGGGTATATTGGGAAAAGGATGCTAAGGATGAAGCTGCCAGTTAAGAGGAAAAGAGGAAGGCCTAAGATAAGGTTTGTAGATGTTGTGAAAGAGGACAAGCAGGTGTTAGGCGTGACAGAGCAAGATGCAGAGGACAGGAAGAAATGGAAACAGATGATACACTGTGGTGACCCCTAATTGGAACAGCCAAAAGAAGAAGAAGGAGATGATAAGGTTGTAGCACACACATATCTGAGAAACTTCAGGGTCCTGCCTTTTCATTTTTATTCCCCTATATTTGTTACAAATGACAATGGTCTATTATTTATTTTTTATTTTCTTGTGTGTGCTCCTCGTTTGCACATGTTTTGTCGAAGTACACTATTGAGTGGCAGTGTTTCAAAGCAGTGAAATCAGTGCCCACTGCCCAAAGTACAAACTGAGAAATTTAATTTGTCTTGCCATCAGTAGTGCATTTCTGAGTGTCTGGTGTTGAAGAAAGCTGCCTTTGATATTTGTAGAGTAAGCGGCACATCTTGTAAGATATTCAGTGTTATTTATATTACTAATTATACAAATAAACATATGCTTTCAGATTTCTGTAAACATTCCAATAAACATGCACTCTGCAAGGAATTTCTTGCTCTCATGTGAAGGCTTATCTCTGGTTAACAAGTGTTCTGACAATACATGCCTAGGTTGCGTAGTTTCCATGGTATCACAATTTGTTTCTGAAAGTATAGCACAAATATAATTCTTGGTTTGTGTGCAATATAAAATAGTACTTGTAGAAAGACTAGGAATGCACTGACTATTATTACTCTAAAGAATATGTGTTATTGATTATGTTGCTATGCTTATACATGTTTATCTTATGCTTTTTAAGTTGATTTCCAGAAAATGCACTGGAATGTAAGGATGTGAGCAGACTGTTAGAGGTCTGACATTCCAAACCACACAGGTGTCAATGAGTTAAAGACAGAGTTAATACTCAATTATCTCAATGCTATCCCTGCCTATGGAGTAAACTAACAAGATATCAAACAAAGCAACACTGTAGTGTCATTCAGGGTAACCTACACAGTTGAATGTGCACTTAGAAATGTTCCAAGTGAGTACCCAAAAATGGCAGCCAGTAGCCTTGCCTATCCTCTCTCAAGCCTTATAAATAGGTCAGTCCAGGAATCTCACATTCTCTCTCCCAGAAAAAAAGTCACATATGACTTTAGACATATAGCAATATTATCTCCACTCACCAAAATACTTGAAATGTATTCAAAAGCAATTGCTGGACTATCTCCTGCAGAAAGAACTCTTATTCCCTACACAATATGTCTTCTGTTCTTCCCATAGTATTAGCACTGCCCTTCTAACCTATATAGATATTGTTAATAAAACTAGATATAACTGCAAACTAGTCTCTTCCTTATTTCTAGATGTGTCTAAAGCCTTTGACACAGTTTGTCAAAGAACCTTCTACTTCAAACATCCTCAGTAGGTCTCTCTCAGCCCACCTTCCTGCGGTTCAAAATGTATCTGTCCAATAGGTATCTGTCAGTAAAGTGACACTCCATGCTCTCTCCTTACCGTCCAGTCACCACTGGTGTACCACAAGGCTCTAACCTTTGTTCCCTCCTCTTTTAAGCCAATACCCTCAATACATCCACACAACAGGCTACCATAATACAATACGCAGATGCCTTCACTCTCATTTGCACATCTGAAAACATAGTATACGTCAAAAAAATTACTTAGGAAGCTTTAACAGATACTGACACATGGCTTTGTAACTCACGACTCATCTCAACCCAAAAAGACCAAACTACTATTTTCCCCCAAATGATTCTCTCTTGAAAAAAAAACTCAAAATTTAAAGTTCTGTCTTTTGCTAATACAACCATTAAAGTCACTTCTAATGGTACATTATTATTAGGGGTGATAGTAGATCATGATCTTACAATTAACATGCATACAGAACATTGGATAAGAAAAACTCATAAAAAAACTAGGGACATGTTACAGAGCCAAAAACGTTCTCACCGACTCAACTGAAACTACACTTGCCACTACTCCACACACTTTATGGTGCTCCAATCCCTACTAACTTCCAGAGTTCACAAAAATTAAAAATTGAGCAATATCATAACAAAGTTGCTAAATTTGCAGCAAATATCACCTTTCAGAACCCACCACTGTATATCACTAAAAAGCCTACATTGGTTAGAACTGTCTCATCAACTAACATATACACAGCTTCTTAAAAAATATAAAATTATCCAGTACCCATCTGCCTGTTCATCAATAAAAAACATTTTACACAACTATGTTCTCAGTCGGTTACTGTGATCCGTTGACCAAACACTCCTATCTACAAACCTTTCATATCTGCTGGGAAATGTCTAAATCTTACAAGATTGCTAAGGCTTAGACAATTGTACAAGGTTGCTAAGGCCTAGAACTCCTTATTTATAAACATCAGGTCAATACCCTCCCCCCTATCTTTCAAAACCAATCTGAAAGATTTCCTAGCTAAAATCTGTCTGTGTTCCTGCTCAGAACCAGGATAAACTACATCCTTAAATGTGAGCACGTACCTTTTCATTCTTTAAAACTCCCTTCTGCACGCACTTCCTTTCTTCTATCAAATTCTCTTCCCTGACTTTCTCTCTAAATAAACCATAAGCCTGTTTTCCCTCACTTCATATTGCAATTCCTCCTTGTATTAGACTAATTAATTTTAATGTCTATACAAACTGTCTAAAATGTCTCTAAATAGTAAAAGATTGTCATATAACTTATATCAATTCTTAACCAATGATTTTATGTAATGTCTAATTATTTAAACTACAAATGTTTATTTTTATTTTTTTACTTTTGAAGATTACAAAATTATTGTTCTTATAATGTTTTGCAATAATTTGGGGAATTTTCTCTCCAGGCCTCCACTTATAATGGGCTTCTACCCATTCAGATTTTCCTGGTAATCAAATGTCAATAAATAAATAAATAAATAATTACCCATCTCATTTTTACATTAAAAACATAATTTTTCCAATAATAAAAATGTAAACCAAACATTATTTTTGGTATTTATGCATTTATTTCTATCTTTATAAATTGTGTAGTCTAATCCATCTGCCCCAGATGCTCTGTTTTCATTTACTTATTTTAATATGCTTAGCAGTTCATCTAGTATAATTCATTTATTCAGAATTTCATTTTCATGCATGCTGAAAGGAGATACTCTCAATTAGACATCTTTATTCACACTATTTATAGCACTTAACTTTTCCAAATATGTTTTTCTTTCAAATCAAATTATTTTTGTCTTTCACCACTTTTCCATCAGGCATTCTTACACCATCTATACACACATTTTGCATTTTATTCTTCTCTACCAAGAAAGGATATGGAACTTCTTTAGTTTCTTGCGCCACATATTACTGTTTTTTTTTATTACAATTTCTTATTCTGTCTTTATTTTCTAGACACATCTCTTTTTTTCTTTTAACAAATAATTATATTCCTCCATCATATCTATCATCACTTTCATTATCATAAAACATCTCCTTTTTTAACTTTTAGGCTTCTCTTTTACAAATCCACAAATAAATATTTACATCTTCTTTTAACTTACTCTCCCATTCCATCTTATTTATATATGTGTGTGTGTATATATGTGTGTGTATATATATATATATATATATATATATATATGTATATATATATATATATATATATATATATGAATCTTACTGTCTTATATAAATCTGATAATTTTTTAATTCAACTTCTAACTCCTTCACCATTATATTTAATCAATTTTTTTTATTCATTTTCTTTGTCATATTACATTGTCATCAGTTTCAGTTCTAGCCCATATCTCTTTGTGGTCTTGGAATTCTAAATTTTTTAACTCCTTACATATTTTTTAATGTATTAGAATACAATACACAGTCAGTTTTTGTTTTGAATGTTGTTTTCACATATGAATAATTTGTTATCCTTAACAACATTAATTTTCCCATTTTGTATTTCTTTAAACTATTTAATACCAGTAGTTTTGTTTGCTTTCTAAGGTTATATTTAAAGTCTCCAATTATAATTATATCCATATTTACAATGACATATGGAAGTAAAACTGAAATAAAATGCCTCTTGTTTCAACTTCTGTAGTTGCCTATATAGTAATAAAAAGAGACGCATTCCTTTCCTGCTATCCACAATTGAATAATGTCTTTCTTTTGCAATGATGTGAGAAAATTTAGATAAAATTCCTGGTGATTAATACTGATGTGCCAGAGCATTGTTCTGTAACAAAGTTCCATATACTAGTGTTGTCTCATAACACATCTAATTCCTGTTGTTGTTCAAAATGTAATCATCTGGTATATAATAGATATATGACATCAGTTTTAATGTCCCTACAAAACCGATAGACTGTTAACCATACAGTCTCATTCACTGCACTGTTTACATTAAGATAAACATATGTTAAACTATTTGTTTCTATTCTTCATCAGCTTAATTTTTCTTTTTTCTGTAAATAAACCTTATCCCAATTGATTTTTTCTTTTCACCTGTTGCCATCTGTAACTCACCCCTTCCTCAGTATTTTCAGTAAACACTCACAGCAAGACATTGTCGTGTTCGATTCTCAGCTAGAACGTCTTCTGTGTGGAGGCATACGTGAATGGGTGTGCCTTCATTGAAGGTTGTGCGTCAGGGCTGGTAACTCGGCACGTAAAAATCCACTACCAAACATTAGCGGACTGGAGTTCCACTGTGGCGACCCCTAACCGGGATAAGCCGAAAGACACAACAACAACTATTTTATAAGTATAGCTACATTGCTGTGTGTTTAGCATAATGGTTAAGGTATTCACATTATAAACACAAAGTACATGGTTTGATTCTGACCTCAGATTATTGTTTGGGCTTATAATGTCTCTTTAGGGCAGTTAACCTGCTATTCACCTGTAAATCTAAGTTCAAGAAATGTTGTTTTCTGTTTCAAGGTTAGGAGGTTGGTGTAATAGTTTACAGGATCATAGGAGGTTACTAGGCTATTGGCCCTGAGGCCTTTATATCCCTAGCCAAAAGCTTAGCCCATGTTTAGACAAGTCAGCTCTCAAAGTCCCTGTCCAGCAGGGACAGAGGTGGAATCCAGTGGTATATTTTCTGTTTCCCATCCAGTTATCCAGGTCGCACTTAAAAGGGATAATGAGGTACTCTGCTTGACGTGGAGAGAGAGTCTACTCCACAGATAGGGGAGTCTCTGGGACACAAATTTGTCTTACCAACAAGTCCTTTTGATATCACAGACCAGACTGAGGTCACACGTACGGGTTGCTTAAGTGGAGCTTGACTTGCAGATATGCAGCAGTCCCATAAAGGCGGGGTCTGAAATTGCTCTGTATACCAGACAGAGGTCACCTCGGAGGAGTCTGTATGAAACTGAGTAGAGGGACAGGGCTTTTGGCCTATCTGTGTAGGGTAGATGCTCGAGGCCCTGGATTCCCCTGGTGAGGACCCTTTGTGATCTCTCCAGCTGCTGCATGTGCTTTGTGGGGTACATGACAAAGGGGGCATTGTACTCAATAACTGGCCTTTTAAGGAATAATACAGGGATGTTATAACGTCTTTGTCCCTGGATGAGATACCCTTACTTATGAGGTGGGCCATGTGGAAAGCTTTCCATACAACAGAAGCAACATAGTGGTCAAAAGTCAGGTTGCTATCAACCTAGGTGCCCAAATCCCTCACTACTGATTGTGTACTTAGAACATTGTTAGTAATGTGATAATATGTGGGGACATCACTCTCCCCAAAGGTGATGATGATGCATTTTTTGGCATTCAGCTTGAGGTCATGATTCTGGCACCAGTCATTTATTTGGATGAGACCCTCTTGGAGGACATCCACATCACTTGGGGAATTGATGATTGCGCCCAGCTTGCAGTCATCTGCAAACCTGGTCAGTCATAGCCCACTGGTTTTGGCCTGCATCTCAGAAAAGTATATCTGAATAACAGAGGCCCCAAGACCAATCCCTGGGGTACGCCACTCATTACAGGGCTACTGCTTAAGGTGGTTTCCCCAATTTTGATTAGCCAGGTTCTGTCAGTGAGACAGTTTGCTACTCATCTGGTAACATATAAATTGATGCCTAATTGAGAGAGTTTATCTAATATGCCTGAGTGGAGAATAATGTTGAAGGCTCTGGCCAGGTCAAGGTAGGTGGTGTGCACCATCTTCCCCTCCTCCATGGCTTTGATGACTGTCTCAAAGAAGTCGACTAGATTTAACAGACATGACCTCCCCTTCACAAAGCCAAACTGTGTGGTGTTGAGTGTTTAGAGGTTGTCAGCATCCCTGTTAATGAGGTCCATGATAATCCTTTCCATGGCCTTGCAGATCAGGCTAGTTAGGCTGACGGGTCTATACTTTCCTGGATCGGTGGATGCCCCACCTTTGTGTAAAGAAATGACAGTGACTGTCCTCCACTCAACAGGGACAAAGCCGATACTCAGGCTTTGTTTGAATAGGGTGCCTAATGGTGCTGCAAGCTCACACCTGAGTTCATGTAGGATACAGCCTGGTGTGTTATCAGGTCCCAATGGAGCTGTATTTTTTGCCTTTGAGAGAGCAGTGATGACCTGATCCCAAGCTATAAGGGGTGGGGGTAGGTACCAAATGTCCTGATTTACTGATGGGGAGAGAGAGGGGAGAAGTTTTATCTGAATCTGTAAGCCAGTAGACTGGCTATATCTACAGTATTTGTGTATGTGGTGTCCTTGACCACCAGGTCTGAACAGATTTGGGTGGTTCCTTTAAGACTGCGGACATATGTGAAGAAGGCCTTATGATTGTTTCTAGTAAATGTGTCCAATTTGGACTCAAAGTTGGCTTTAGAGGATTTCATTAGTGCTCTTATTTGCTTGTTCAGGCTAAGGAGAGATTGCTTCCAATTAGGCACCTGCTCCTTCTTGGTCCTGGACAGCACATTTTTCCTTTTGTTATATAGTTTATTTATTGCAAATGTCTACTAGACAGGTTTACTCTTCCTTGCAGAGGATGATTTTGTCCTGTCAGGTATTCATGATTCCATGCATCTATATAAATGCTTGTATAGTACTTTTATGTAGATTTGGACATTGATGCCACTTCCTACAGTGGGAGAGGGGGCTGTGAAGCTGTTTATACCATCTGCTAGGAGGTTGAAATCAGCTTTGGAGGAGTTTTTTTTTGTTTGACCAAGCTGGAGGGGGGTCAGGGGAGATAGTGACTTTGAAAGTGACCACTTTATGGTTGGATCTTACCAGGAAGGATGATACTGTAGGGCAGTGGCGGCTGGTGATTTTAAATCCAAGGGGGCTGTAGGAGACAGTTGAATGGGTTGGGGTCAATGGGAAAGGGGTGTGGCCAACTAGAAAGGGGCAGAGCTATGCTCAAAACCACAACAAATGGAACTTTAATTAAATACGCTGCCCTGGGTGCCAAACCATCATTATGAGAGTCCAATCAAGACAAAATGAAGTGTTGAATAAATAAATATTTCAATGCATTGGCTACATGACAGTTTACTTAATATCTAGATAGAAACAAAAAGGTTGTGAGGGATAAAAAAATAAATTACTTTTTAAATACATTACTGGAATGCCAGTCAAAATCAAGTATAAAAAAAACAAGCAGCACTTAACTCAAACCACTTCTCCTTGCACTGCAGTTCTAATTAAAATTTATATTCAGCTTTATAAAAGTACCAAGTAACATGCTGAAAGTAGCAATCTATGTGATACCCCCACTTTTAAAAATGTTTCTTATCCAAAAAAGACATGCTGCCTGACAACGACTATCTACTTGTTTCATGGGGAAAACATGATCAAAGTAAAAAAAAATGAACAGAAAACAAGAAACAAGCTCAAGATAAATTGCTTAAAGTATTACTGCACAGGTTATGGACCACATGTGATAGATTGGCATTCTGTTTAGTTTACGGGTAAAGCCTGCAAAGATGACTGCAAGTCTCCAACAAATGTAATGATCTTCTTAAAATACTGTAATCTTGTCCTTTATTACAAATACTGTCATATGCATTTCAATATCTAAGGCTTATACGTTATCTAGTTATGTAAATATTCTCTGCATGGCAACAACAAAAAGGCTTTTTCAATGTTGGTAATTCTTTAACAGTATGCTTATTAAAGCTTACTTGCATCTTACAAATTCAGACAAGCTTACCTGATGATCATTAAAGCATTGCTATTTAAACACAGAGCAACAGGGTACTGCAACAGCATGCATTTTCTGAATAATAATAATAAGTATAAATCAACAGTATAAAAATATTACAGAAAACCACAACATTTTGCAAAATAAAGGACATATGAAAAGCCACTGTCGTACTTGTGTCTACCTTGGATGGGGGAATACTCTGCACACTTACACTGCATAACTGCTCCTTGCCTTGCTTGGACACATCCAGAGTCACTACATGAGGGAGTAGGGTGCAACAAGTATGTCACAATTTGAAATGTCTCTGGCTGATGGTGATGGCTCTGACATATTTGTCATACCACTCAAACACAAAGCAAGACATCTAAACAAAGCCATACATAGAAGTGGGACAAAGGCCCAAAAATAGGGACAATTTTTAAATATTTATAAATGTAGAAAGATAATAGAATAGTAGTAGGCCTTGCTTTAGTATGGATTTTCTAAAGGGTATGAAATCTGAAACTCAAATGTCTGTTATTATTTTCTAACTTCAATCTGTATTGATTTGCCACTAATTTGCCAGAAAACCACAATTTTATGAAAAACGGTCCAAAAATGTTATGCAAAATTATAAAATTGACACACAGTACAGCTGGGAACCTGTCAAAGAGACACCTTTTTAATATTAGTACTGTTAACTTGAACAGCTGACAAAACTAGAGAATCTACATGCATTTCTGAAATAAAAGTAATCTATAACTCTGATCACTATGGTTATTTATAATTGCAAACCCTCCACGTTTTCTTCCAAAATTGCTATTTTGTAGAGAGATTATTAGGGGGAGAGCAAAATTTTGAGCCAGAATTGGGGACAGTTGAGAGGTTTGGATATTCCTGTTTTTATAAAGTGATTTATTTGCATTTACCTCTCAACCTCGTAATGAAGAAAATCTGGACAAGGCCAAATATATTGGGGGAATATACAAACAGTACTAAAAATTTATCTTGTATAAACTTAGTTGATGGAATAACAGGCCTTGCTTTATCATGCATTTTTTCTGAAGGTTATGGTGGTGCTGCGGTAGCGTTGTCGCCTCGCAGTAAGACGTTGTCCTGTTCAATTCTCAGCTAAAGTGTCTTCTGTGTGGAGACATGCATGAATGGGTGTACCTTCGTTGAAGGTTGTGCATCAGAGCTGGCAACTCGGCATGTAAAAATCTACTGCCAATCATAAGCGGACCGGAGTTCTGCTGTGATGACCTCTAACCAGGAAAAGCCGAAAGATACAACAACAACGACATGAAGTCTGAAACTCAATGTCTGTCATTATTTAGTAACTTAATTCCTAAATAATTTGACAGAAAACCACAAATTTTATGAGGAACAAACCAAAAATAATAAGCAAAAAATCTATTCATTCTACAAAAAATCTGGACAGTTGAGAGGTATAGTTCAGCCAGGGCTGTCTTTGAGTTTGCTGCCCCCCCTCACAAAATCATAGTTAAATGGAGCCTCCCCCCTGCAGCCATTCCAATGTCCCATTACTTGGCTATTTCATCCCATTTACAATAAACACTGTAATGTGCATACTGCTTTACTTCTGTGATAATTTGGATTTAATATGAAAGTTTTGTTTTGCATTTTACAGCACAGACACTAATAGACCTGCTAAACAAAGCAATGCAGTTTCACAATGAAAATAGACTTAGCATTAAAACTTCTCTGCCCTTGAAACTCACATTCATTGAAACAGCATTGAAACCCACATTCAAAGAAAATACATTTTGCCAGTGGCAGATAAAGATTAACTTTGGGCTGTTTTCAAATCAGAGGCCCCTTGCACATGAAACATACATGTGTTCTTTGATACACCTTCCTGACTGTATTAAATAATATTCCTTGTATAATACCGTGCAGTTGTTAGAGGGCGTTTTAACTTTATTGTTTTGAACATTTTTCCAGTAAACAATGAAACAAAATGCATGCACCAATAATGACAAAACTGCCCAATTTAAAACATTTCCATAATAAAAGTCTACTCAGACTTCAACAATTCACCAATATCATTAAATATGCACAATCTCTGAAGAAGTAAATGTCATCTAAATAATTCCACATTAAGGAGATCTGAAACTATTGAAGAGGCTGCTGCTAGCAAACAACTTTATATTTCATTGTTTCATCTATGAATAAAGTGCTTGTTGCCCTTGAGGAATACATTGCCTATGTTACATTAAAAAATGATAAGCTAGTAATATTACAATAGGGAATGGATGACAAACTGATAACAGCTTCATAGTTACTAGGTATCTTCACCAAAAAGGACTGCAGCATCCACCCCCTTTACAACACAGTATCAGCAATACATCTACATAGTGTGGGAGTAGAACCCACAGCCTTCTGCATCAAAAGTAAGTACACTACCTAGATTTTTTTAAATTATCCCTGTTACCCCTTGCTGATCGGCCCCACCATAGGCTACTAGCTTTGCCGCTGTCCGTACTGCATTCTACCCTAACCACTACAGCTTAGGCAACCTAACCTATAATGATATCCACTACGGGACTCTGCTAAAGCCTGCTGAGGAGCTTTCAAAAGATAGCCCCACTCAAGACTTAATTAAGGTCTGCCCGTGCTGCATTCTACCCTAACCACTACAGCCTAGGATACCTACCCTATAAGGCTATCCACTATGGGACTTTGCTAAAGCCCAATGAGGAGCTTTCAAAAGATAGCCCCCCCAGACTTAATTAAAGTGTATGTACTGCTGCATTATTGTAACATAAGTGCTACTAGTATTAAAATTGCCATAGTGCCAGTGCTTTTTCCCTGCACTTGCTAAGCAGCCTACAGCAGTCTATTTCTTTACCCGTTAATTGCCCACTAAACTGCACTTTATATGTTTTGCCACTAGGTGGCACTGTTCACACACTAAAGTATAAAGGCCTATTCATTTCTTTTTTTCTGTTCCCTCCCGAAGCTATCCCCCAATCTCTTAGCATATTTTCCCCACTGGCCTGCTTTGTCCTGTGCATAGTTCGATTACCTTTCTCCCCCCAAACTCCCAAGCCTTGACTCTCCTTTGCTGTTCCTACTTTCTCCAAGTGCCCACATTTCAGTTACAGCTGGCTGATTGGTTTCTGCCAGCCACCTTCTCTCCAGCTCTTTCTGCTCTGTTTGCCCTTCGGGCTCACTTCTCCCCCATAGCTATCCTCTCCTCAATTTCAAAACACCTAGAAAAATGCATCCACCTACAGCTTATGCCATTCCTAGCCAATCACCAACTAATTACTCCAACCTAACATGGTTTCCGACCTGGCCATAGTACGATCACCGCCCTTCTCGCTTTCTTAGACACAGTAAATCTTGCCCGTGACTCTGGAAAAATAGTTTCTACAGTTCTACATGATCTGTCCAAAGCATTCGATACTATCTCCCACACTCACCTCTTAAAACACCTTTCTAGCCTTCATGTCTCCCAGAATTCTTTATCCTGGTTCTCAAGCTACCTCTCTGACAGATCTCAAGCTGTGAAATGGGGGAAAGGCACCTCAACTTTCCTTCCTACCTCTACTGGGGTACCCCAGGGATCCATACTTGGTCCAATGTTGTTCAACATCTTTATTAATGACTTCCACAAAGCCATACCCAATACCAACATTGTACAATATGCAGGCAATTCAACTTTAGTCTGTTGCAGCTCCAACCTCTCATTGCTTCAAACAGTGACCCAAACTGCTTTCTCCTCCACCAAAAAATGGATGCTCCAAAACCACCTCTCACTAAATGCCAACAAATCCAAAATACTATTATTCTCTCTGTCAAAAGGCTCACCTCTTGATAAAAACCTCATTCCAAATTAATAGCCAAAACAACACTGCCATAGAGGTTGTTACCTTCACTAAACTACTTGGGGTAACTATTGATGAACACCTAAAATTCGACACCCACATCCAGCAAAACATTAAGAAAACTCATGCAAAACTTAGTATGCTATACAGAAACACCCACTTTCTTTCACCTCCCACCAGACAAACTCTTGCCACTGCCTGTCTACTCCACTCACTTTTGTATGGTGCTCCTCTTCTAACAAACTTATCTGCCTCTCTCTCTCTCTTCTAAACTGGAAGTCTGTTATAATAAGGTTTCTAAATGTGCCACCAAGGCCAAATCCTCCTCCCATCATTGTACTGCTCTTCATTTGTTAAATTGGCTTGAACTCCCCAACCATCTAGACTATCTCCAAATTACGACAGTCCACAGAATAATTTTTCAACCTACTAAGTTCCCGGCACAAACCAACATCCTCCAACCTTACACCCCTCTAAGAACTCTGAGATCAACTCACCAAAACATAATCACTGTCCACAAACCCAGTTGTCCTGCTGTCAACTTCTGATATCTTTTTCATTAGCTAAAAAATGGAATTCTCTTCCATCCTCACTAAGGACTTGTGAAAGCATTGAAACCTTTAAAACTCTGCTACACTCCTACCTTTCCTTTATCAGGAAATGCAGCTGTTCTCTCCCCATAGAGTCTAATACTCTTTCCTCCCCTTAAACTCCTGTCTTCTCTGAGCACAAGCTAACTTAACTTAAATGTAAATACTGTAAATATCACAACTGTACAACTTACAAATAACCTTTACCACCTTTTTTCTCTTTCTTTCTCTTCTTAATCTTTTCCCCCCTCACAATTGTTTCCACTGCCATCCTAAATTTTAGATACCATATAATCAATGAATGTATTCCTGCTCTTTTGCTTAAAATAAAATTATAACCATGATTGCTGTACTATGATTGTATCTGTAACTACACTATGTAATGCCATCTTAAATATTTTGATACTATTTAACTAAATAATTTATTTTTGTTCTCAAGCACAAAATGACATTTTAATTGTGTTTTCTTTACTATGATTGTATTTGTGAATACACTATGTAATGTGGAGCTTTTCTCCCCGGGCCACCACTGAAAACAGACTCCATGAGCTCAGTGGACCTCCCCGGTCATCAAACTGGAAATAAATAAATAAATAAATAAATAAATAAATAAATAAAATACCTGCTGTGCTATTAACATTACAAGTAGACTCAGCATAAGCAACACTAAACCTCTCTTCCCCTGCAGCTCTCAGATCCTTGTAAAATCTACTTGACACTCAGCTGTATTTCTCAACTTTGCAGCACAAGAAATCTGAAAAAAGCCAAAATTTATTGGGGAGGGACAAAAGCCCCAAAACCAGGGACATATTTTAAACATTGCTTGTATAATCTTGGAAAGTTGCTAGAATAAAATGCTGTGTTACTACCATAAATTTCACGGCCAAGCCTTGAACCCAGGACCATGTGCAAAACAGTCAGAGCAATATACCACTATGCCAAATCAGCTGTCTTGTGAAAGAGAGGAAGACTGAAACGTAAATGGCTACCATTTAGTGAATTCAGTTCTCACCATAGCTGTCAACCTCTTAGCACAAAACACCTGGACAAAGCCAATAATGGGTGAATACAACCCCTAGACATATTCAGTGAATTCAGTTCTCACCATAGCTCTCAACCTTAGCACAAAAAACCTGTAGGAAGCCAATAATGGGGGAGTACAGTCCCAAAAATAGAGACAAATTTCAAATATTCATCTTATAAACTTAGAAAATTGCTAGAATAAAAAATTTTGTGTTATCATGTACTTTCTGAAGGATATGAAGTCTGAAATTCAAATGCCTGTCATTTTTATTTATTTAACATTTGTTAACCAGGAAAGTCTGACTTGGAACAAAAGCCAATTTTCAGCAGTGGCCCAAGGAGAAACACTCCAGACACATGCCTTTGTAACATGAGAGGACACCACAGCACCCAGAGGAAACCCACACAAACACTGGGAGAACTTGCAAACTCTACCCTAGCCAAGAATCAAACCAGAGAAAATCTAGCTGTGAGGCAACAATGCTACCAGTGCACCATCACCCACATACTGAATTACAAATCCACAAATTTTTATTTATTTTATTATTATTTTATGAGGAACAGAACAGAACAAAATTTGAGGCAAAAATCTGCAAAGTTTTCACAGATGGTGGTGGGTAGGGGATTCCGACTCTTGCTACCTACACCCAAGGTACAGGGTTTTAGCCTGAACCACCATCTGAGTTCTCTCTAGTCCCCAGAACAGGGTTTAAGCCTGAACCACCATCTGAGTTCTCTCTAGCGACCAGTGTATATCAACTGGGGCATTTTACTTACACATTTACGCACACACACTCCAGCCTGTGGATGTTGCAGTCCAGATCTCTTCCATTCTATGTAACCGCATAGAATTCTGGCCATCAGTGTACCCAGATGCCTTCTTGCTGCATAGAATTCCAGGCATCAGAGTAACGAGATGCCTTCTTCCTACTGCTGACTGCTATTGCAGTAGTCTGAATCCCCTCTGAGTTCCACAAGTGTTGCAATAGTCTGGATCCCCTCTGAGTTCCGCGATTGCGGAAGTTCAGAAATGTTCTGAGACTTTGTTTTTTTCACCCCTGCCATAGGGGTGCTGCAGTTGTTACTCATGTTGGTTAATAATAAGTCCAAGATATTATCACTTCTTGTGGGGGTATCGAATAGCTGTTCCAAGGCATTTGCATTGATAAAATCGAGGAATCTCTGGGTTATTTGTATTCTGGCATGAGTAGTTTTTTTTCAGTCTATGATTTGGTAATTAACATCACCCAGGAACAGGGTAAAGGGTCGAATCTTGATAGATTTGAAGAGGTCCAAATAGGTAGAATGGACATCTTGAGTCAAATTTGGGGGACTGTAGCCAGCTATAATAGAATAGGGGTATTGTCAATGGTTAACTTCACCTGGAGTTCCTCCTTTGCATCAAACAGTTTGACCAGCCTGGAGGTGTGTGTGTCTTTAATATACCATCGGGGTGCCATCTTGGATTCCCAAAGCAGCTGACTGTACCCCTCTGGCCTTCAGTATACCTTGATATTTCCACAGCCCCTGGGAATGGGTTCCCCTCCTACTGGTCTACAGCAGTTTTTACCTGCTCAACCAACCTCATGAACCTGGCCACTAAGCAATCATCCTGAAAGAAGACGGACTAAAAAAGCATTATTTACACAACCCCTGGGAGCAGGTTGCTTGGCCGTTCCCTTTCTACTGGTCCACAGCAGTATTTACCTGCTCTACCAACATCATGAACCTGGCCACTAAACAATCATCCTGAAAGAAGACGGAATAAAAAACATTGTAGGTGCACCTGAATTCCAAAACAGTTTGGGCTTATCCCTGTATTAAGTGCATAGTGTACCTTAACGATAGGCCAGGAATGGCAGCTGCCCCCCACTACCATTCACAAGCTAACATTTCTTGAAAGCTTTAACTACAAACATCTTTAATATACCATCACATACCCTTTTTAGTAGTTGATCCTGACTAGGGTTACCATATTTGGCTATATGAAAAAGAGGACGATATATATTTTTTCATCCTCTTAGGGTTGCCAGATTCTTGACTGGCCGGGTCAGGACAAAAGGTCTTTCACACTAGGTGAAGACCAAAAAAAAAAAAAAAAAAAAAAAGTGTTTAATGATTTTTGATTGGCCCATGTGCCGGTATACGAGCCAATCAAAAACTTGCATAGTGGACCCTCTTCTGTTCAATGCAGAACATCAAACAGTTCTGCATTGAACAGAGCTCCATTTTGCAATTTTTTGATTGACTGTTATACTGGTATACGGGCAAATAAAAAAAAATAAAACAAAGTGGAGACTGTTTTGCTGGGACTGTAACTGGCAGTGCGGGACTCGGGATTGGACTGCCAATCCCGGGACAATCCCGCTGAAATAGGGATGCCTGTTTTTTGAAAATTCTGTGATTTGTAATCGCAGAATTTTCAAAAACCATCCGGACGCACGGACAGGAGCCCAAAAAGAGGACTTATCTGGGGAAACACAGATGTATGATAACCTTATTCCTGACTCCCAGCTAAGCCAACCACACTAAAGTAAACATAATTTCAAATACAGAGCACAAGGTTTGAGCAATGGCTAAGTAGCACATTGTAGGCAATAAGGACATCACTTTTGTTCTGTAAGGTCCTGTATCTATTCAAAAGAAAACAAAAACTAACAGGCAAGGTACTTTTTCTCCAAACAGACATATCTAAACCAGTCTGTGGACTGAGTGATTGTTTTTTGTCTGACTCACTCCTACCCAATGTCAGCCCCTGCTCTTATTAGTCATTACACTTTCCACCCCCTCCCACTCTCATCCAATATGGTCTCAGCAAATTTGATGTAAACCTCCCCCACCACCTCCTCCAATATGGTATCAGCAAATGTGATTTAAGCCTGTGGTGCCATCTTGGATTCCCAAAGCAGCTGTTTGTATCCCTATGGCTTTCAGTATACCTTGATGTAAGTGATTGATCTTTCTGAAACAACAGTTGCAAAGTTATCATAATATGTAAATTCCCTTAATGCCTTCTGCATAATACAATAAGTGTTATGGTTGAATTTAAGTGCTCAGGGTTTCTGCGGCACTGACAGTTCCCAGTAGGCCTCATTTTAAGCTGTAAGTTGAATCTGCTATTTTTAGATAATTCAGACAGATTACTTACTGTTTTCCCTCAAAGAAAAGGGGAACCTGATTGTTTCTGTAACCTCACAATCTGGTATGGCCCCGCTCTGTACACCTCGCTTGGCTTGGCTGCCTCCGCTTCCCTACCCTGCCCCTATTTCCCACCCACCCCATCTATACCTTAATTTATTCTAAGCCCTCATGACCTGACCATACCACCTGATCTACAACAATCACTCACTCAACATCAACTTCAATTAATACACCACTCCCACTTCCAAACAACACCTATTTGATAGACATATCTCCACACTTCACCCATCCTCCTAAAGAACCACATAAACTCATTCACCTCAATCACCTAGCTACCATCACCATAACATCTCTACCATACAATCATGCTAACAACACTATCATCTCTATCATTAGCACTCATATCACTACCTTTTATCACATCCATACAAACAAACCTACCTCTACACAATAACACACGTCATATAACACTCATTTCCACACCCTCACAAATTCATGCAAACTTCTTCATCAGCCCTACAATTCTAAATCTTAATACTACACCTCGCACAACATCACAATACCAAGATATAACTCTAGAAACAACTCACATAGATCCAACTCACAAATAAACATTATGAAGCACATACTATCATCCATAAAGTAAATATTAACCTCTGTTGATAAACATCCTAATCTAGGCCCTCTCAAAACCAGATATCTAACCTGCTGATTCTTGATAGCAACATAAGAAGCATCACCAACAAGATATCTGAACTGTGCACATTTATAGCCCACTACCCTCCTGACATATTGACAATCACAGAAACATGGCTAAACTCTAGCATCCAAAATGAAGACTTCCTCCCCCCAGGTTATAATACCTTAAGATTGGATAGAGCAGGCAGAAAAGGAAACAGGGTAGCCATACTCTTTAAAAACACACTGAACCTTCACCTCCTCCAGGCCATACCACCCAAATTTCTAAATGCTGAAACCCTGTTTACTGTCCTTTCCATAAATAAAACTAAGAAAATCAGTATTCTATGCTGCTATCTCCTGTCCTTCCTTGAGACTGTTAATAGAGCTCGCGACTCAGGCCACACTGTCTCTACCTTACTACTTGACCCCTCTAAGGCCTTCGACACTATATCACACAGCCTGCTCTTAACCAAACTTTCAGAACTTAACCTCTCTCCCTCCACCATAAATTGGTTCTCCAGCTATTTATCTAATAGACACCAAGCCGTAAAATGGAAAAAGGCCACTTCCTCTTTCCTTAATACCCCCACTGGAGTTCCCCAAGGATCAATTCTTGGACCCCTCCTGTTTAATATATTTATAAATGATTTCCACAAATCCATTCCATTCGCTAACATCATCCAATATGCAGACGATTCTACCATTATCTGCTCTGCCACCTCTTCCTCCTTGCTTCAAAAACTTACTCAAGAAGCTTTTTCAATCACAGAACATTGGATGAAAATAAATCACTTAGCCCTCAATGCCTCCAAAACAAAGCTAATGGTATTTACCCCTTCTAAATCCACTTACTTTGACATAAACACCTTCTCTATCACAAGCCAAGATAACACACCCTTGGAACTGGTGTCTGAAACCAAGTTACTTGGTGTACAAATTGACAGTCGGTTCAATTTCAATTCCCATCTACAACTGAATATTAAAAAAACCCATCAAAAACTAGGTATGCTCTACCGGCAGAATCAGTACCTTACAAGCTCCTCCAAAATCACTCTCGCTTCCTCCTTTCTTATCCCCTCCCTCCTCTATGGGGCTCCATTGTTAACTAATCTGCAGACCTCTCTAAAAAAACAGCTTGCTTCCTGCTATAATAAAATTGCCAAATTCGCTAACAGCCATAGATCATCCACCCACCACTGTTCCTCTCTCCTAAAACTAAATTGGCTTGAACTACCCAATCACCTCACATATATACAACTGCCTTTAGCTCATAAGCTCATTCTCAGCCCCTCTCTTTGTCCCTCCCTCTCTTCTGCCTTTAAAATGCACCTACCAAACAGAGTATTAAGATCTAACAATCAAAACCTACTAGAAGTTCATAAACCATCCCATCCCCCAGGCAAACACCTACTATCCTTTAACCTAGCCCGCCTTTGGAACTCACTCCCACCATCCATACGCACCACCTCCAACCAGCACATGTTCAAAAAAATCTCTTCATACACATCTAAAATCCCAATGGGAATGCTCTTGCTCTCACCCCTCATAAACATAAGATTACCTCACTTTACCTAACCACTCCATATTGTAATATAACATGACTATCTTATCATGTTTACCTCACATTAATCTTCATTGTATTGTATTGTTTTGAATGCTTGTAAATTTTGTCCATTATGTTTTATCTTTTACTTTGTATAATTTTAGTAGTAATCTTTTAACTACCTAATCTGCCTGATTTGGAGCTTTTCTCCCCAGGACTCCATTGAAAACAGGTTCTTTTTGGCCCAATGGACTATCCTGGTAAACCAACTGCAAATAAATAAATAAAATAAAATAAATATAACCCCAGGTAACAACTCTATCATTATAGAAGAAATCCTACACTGGGCAAAAGATAACCTACCACAAAAAACTATCCTATTAGGTGACTTAAATACTGACTGGACAGCTTGTGATTCCAACAACCCCACTAACCATATTAATCTACATGGGTTCATTCAACTGATCAAAGAGCCCACTAGAATAGATAAAAAATAAAAAAAAATCAATTCTTGATTGGACTCTAATCAGCTACCCAAACAAAATTGCCAGGTAGGTTGTCTTCCAGATGGTTTCAGTGACCACCTCCCCACATTCCTACTACACAAACACTCCAACCTACCCAAACCCATTGTTTACAAACTATTATGGGTTGACAACAACCTTACCCCACATTATCTCAAATACTGTTCTCAGCCACTGTAACTGGGAACCACTACAAACCCTTGGATTAGACCAGGCAGTTGACTACTTTAATACTACTTTTATTAACATTCTTAACAAACTCGCCCCAGTAGGAAAATTAGACTGAAAACTAACTATGTACCTTGGCTAAGTAGGGACACTAGAGCCCTACTAAAAGCCAGAGATAAAGCCTGGAAAATTTGGAAAAGAGAAAACACCACAGGTTCCAAGCAAAACTACCAACAGCTTAGAAATCAGGCAAAGGCTCAAACTAAACAAAATTAACACAACTACTTCCTCAGTGCTCAAAACAAATACTCAAAAAATCCACAAAAATTCTAGCATTCTATTAACTCCTTACTAAAACCAAGAAAAAACCCACTACTCCAGCTCCAAACTCTACAGACAGTAATTTACACATAGCCACTCAATTTAACCACCACTTCACAAAATCCATCCTGGCTCTATCCAGCCAGCTAACTAATTATAGTCCATCACATACCTAAATCAATCAACCAGAAAAGATTCCCTCCTTTACTCTATCACCTGTCCCCACCTCTACAATTAAGAAACTCCTTCTAAAACTTAAACCCACCACCCTTGCAGCCGATAACTTACCCGCTACCTTCATAAAAATAGCATCTGACTCTCTATATTACCCCATCTCCATCCTAATCAACTGCTCCATACAGAAATCCTATATTCCCAAACTCTAAAAAGTATCTTATATTATTCCTCTTCATAAAGGGGGTAACCCCTATGACTTCTCAAACTACCGACCCATTGCCATCTTATGCCCCCCATCTAAAATTCTAGAGAAATGCATCCATTTGCAAGTCATGAAATTCCTGGACACATATCAGCTCCTCTCTACCACACAACACGGCTTCTGCCTCATCACAGCACAACCACTGCTCTTCTTTCATTCTCTAATCTAGTTAACCTTCACAGCAACAACAACAAATATACATCAGCCATTTTCTTGGACCTCTCAAAGGCATTTGACATGGTCTCTCATTCCATTCTACTAGATTCTCTAGCTTCACTTTCACCCCATCTACCATAGCCTGGTTCAGAAGCTACCTATCTGACAGGCAACAATCTGTCCAATGGCAAGGAGCACTATCCCCCCAACTTCCAACTACCATAGGAGTCCCACAAGGCTCTACACTGGGCCCACTTCTCTTTCCTATTTTCGCAACCTGAATAGCTCTATCCAGCATGGCACACTTATTCAATACGCAGATGATTCAACCCTGATCTGCACTTTCTCATCTCCCACCATTCTACAGCAACGTACCCAGGAAACCTTTAACTCTGTAGAAAAATGGTTCTCAGGTATCCAACTAATCCTAAACCCAATAAGAAAAAACTACTACTATGTTCCCCTAACAAACAAAAAGCTCTCCCCTCCTTTTCCATCACCTCTAAAAACGGCACTACTATCTCCCCTTCTGTCCACACCAAACTTCTTGGTATTGAAATTGACAACAATCTTCACTTTGATATCCACATCTCACAAACCATCAAATTGGTTCACAAAAAAATTGCCACACTATATAGGCACAAAAACTTTCTCTCACACCAAGCAAGAGTCACCCTTGCCCAGAGTCACCTTCTGTCCACACTACTGTATGCAGCACCTATTTTCACCCACATTAGAAAAACTGACCTAAACAAGCTAGAATCCTATTACAATTAGATAGCCAAGTTTGCTACAAACTCCAGTTACAGAACACATCACTGTGTTGCACTAAAAGAACTAAAATGGCTAGAGTTACCACAACTACTTAACTACCACCAGCTAGTTACTGCATATAACATCCTTAAGTACCCTAAAAAAAAATCTATATCCAATATTCTTACCCATTACACTGCAAATCGGCATCTCCAATCTAGTGACAAATCTCTTCTCTGCATCTCCAGGCAAACAATACTGCAGGCAAAGTGCTCTTTTCCCACACCATTGCTAAAAACTGGAATTCCCTCCCCCATTCTCTGACCACTGCCTCTACCATCCCACAATTCAAAAACTTCCTCAAATCACATCTACTAACCACCTGGTTATGTCCTTGTATCACTTAACCTTTAATCTCCCATCTCCTCCTTCTTTTTCCAACTTCCAAGCTACTCACTTTAACCCTCTACAGTATTAAACCCAGCCAATAATTCTGGCTATTAGTTTCTACTTCTCATAGAGGGCAATTGCTCCTCTTTTTGTTACAATCATTATACACCTGCACATTAAATGGAATTCCTGACTGTTTCTCCTGGAAAATGTCTTTTTCCAATTTATTTTTATATATTTTCAGTGAGTGTGTGGCAAAATGTCTAACTCCATGTTGTATTATTTAAATGACCTTTGTGTAACACTGTATAAATTTGCTTCTCTTGTTTTATTTTTTTTTTTTGCAACAATGTTTTGGAGCTTTCTTCCCCGGGCCTCTGCTGTAAATGGACCTGGTCCAGTTGGAATTTCTCGGTTAACAAATGTAAAATAAAATAAATAAAAATAAATAATGAAACTTCACCTGCTATGGTTTTGCTGCTCACATTTTGTGGTTTGTCTGTATGATAGGGTAAGTAACCAGGTGAGGCTGGGGTGCTCTCCGAAGCTTTGAACCAGATTTCTGTGACTGCACACGTCAGCATCTTCAAGGGTTAAGAATGCTTGCAATGACTGCAGTCTCATCTTTAGACTCCTGGCGTTTAGAAGCATGACCTTTAATTTGCATTTTGTTGAAATCTTTATGTGGGTAGTATCAACCTCATGACTTTTCCTAACAAAGGCACTATGGAGGCAGCAAGGGCCTTTGCCAGAAGCCTGAAGCCCAAGTAAGACAGGTGCAGCCATCTCTAGCAAAGCATCGTGGTCTGTAGATCATATCTTCCCAGGTTGACTGGATACCCCTGGAATGGCACCAGAAAATAAACCAATTGTTAAAGCCATCATTTTCTGTTTGTATTGAGGCATCATTCTGGGTGATGGTAGAATGCTGCTTAAGGCTACGGACTACCTGCCTGAGACACATATTCAGTGAGCTCAATAATGTCTCTCTTCAAATAGTCCAAGGAGGTACATCTCAAGTCATGCATACCAACATGGACTATGACAGAGTCATAGCAGTACCTGTTGTTGACAGACTTGAGTGCATGTGCGATATGGTGGATTTTGGCACCTGACAAACAACTAACCGTGACTTTGTCTTTATCCAGCCTGGTGAGAGACACATCTGTGTGTCTCATGATGGAGTCTCTTATGACCAATATGTTGGGTTTATGGTTAGGCCTTAGTGGTTGCGAGAGACTGGTGTGTGGACTATGCATGGTATGTGGTGTGGAGGGTTGTGGAGTTCTCATGTGTTTTTACCTCTGAAGTCTCTTTTGTTTGGGTTTCTTTTTGTTGAGAACCTGCACATATGTGGATGTGTGTTGTGCAGTTGTGGGTGGTGTTTGAGGTGAAGTGATTATGTTGAAAACCTTCTCAGTGCCAGATATACTGGCTTGTGAGGAGAGAGCATAAGCATAGACTCTAGCTTCTTTACGTAATTGCATCTCTCTCAAATTGTGTTCCTAGGTGGTAGTAGTAGGTGGTTGTCCATGTACATGAGGCAGTTGCTACACTGTTTCAGGATGCCCATATCAACCAGGCTGGCAGGAGAAACAGTATGAAATTGTCCATCCATATTTGCCAGAATTTGAGGGAGAGAGGCCAGGGAGAGCTAAGGAGTAGGCCTAAAGCTCAAGTGCTTATACAAAAACTAAGAAGCGTAGAAAAATACTTACCTTTTAAAGAGACTAAAAACAAGCAGTAATAAATGCAGCAGATAAGATGCAATTGAACACTTTAGAGAACAAATAGCAGAAAACCCAAGATAAAGTAATAGAGTAGGAAGAGGAAACACAAATACTGTAAAAGTAGCGGAATAAAGTATTTTTTAGTAAAGTAGAAAGGGAGAAAGGAGATTGTTCAAGGTTAAGAAACTAAGGGGATATGCTTTCCCAAATGTTCTCTCTGTATTAGGTGGAATGAGCTACTGACACTGGACTGGGAGGAGAGTCCCAGATTAAATTTACAGTAGGGGCAGACAACTGCAAAGCTTCCAAGTATAAGAACAAGACACTGATGAGGTGGGAGGACAGGAAACTATGCTACAGCTACTAGCTACACTAGTTTAGGTAGAAAACACTACAAAAATGTTTATCACAGTAGAAAAACAGCAGAGAGACACTAAATGAAAGTCTTAAACAGATAAAAGAGCAAGGAGACTCTGGAGAATGCTTTTAACTGCAAACAAATTGGTTGTATGATACACTCCTTGGCAGGAAATCAGAACAAACAGATGCTTAACAAATGGAGAGAATGTCCAGTTAATACCTTCCACACAGTGAATCTAGATAAAAAAACTTCACAAACAGTGTGACAGTAGCAAAAGTGATTTAACAGGCCTTCTAAGGCAGACAATTTTAGTACAATAGTGTAGATTAGTTCATAGGAATAAAATACAGTAAAAATATTAGGCAGCAGACAATAACAAAGTGTTATAAATGGGCACAATAAGCAATAACTAGTAAAAATAAGAAAACAACAGGATACTTATTGTTATATATCACAGATCAAAGTTGTGGTCAGTGCCCCTCCTCCATTCAGATCAGTGTGAATAAACAGAATATGTCTCAATGGCAGTGCAGAAATACCAGAAGGTACAACTTGAAACAACTTAAAAAGCTCAAAAGGACCAATGAGTGCTTACTCCAAGCCCTAGACAAGCCAACCTCTGTCAGCCAGTGACCAAACAACACAACCCACTCATTAACATGAAGAAAGGCTTCTGCTAATCCCAGATGGCCTGGTATATATGCTAAGAACAAACAACCACTGCAAACAAACAAAAAGGCCCAGAAACAGCAAACCTGAAATAGGAGTCTGCTACAGCTACTAGCTACACTATTATAGGCAGAAAACACTACAGAAAAGTTTATCACATCAGAAAAACAGCAGTGAGACACCAAATGGAAGATTTAAACAAATAAAGGAGCAAGGAAACTCTAGAGAATGCTTTTAACTGCAAACAAATCAGTTGTATGATACACTCCTTGGCAGGAAATCAGAACAAACAGATGCTTAACAAATGGAGATAATTTCCAGTTAATACCTTTCACACAGTGAAACTAGCTAAAAAAAACTTCACAAACAGTGTGACAGTATCAAAAGTGATTTAACAGGCTCTGTAAGGCAGAGAATTTCAGTATATTGTTGCAGAAAAAGGTGAAGTCCCAAGACTGGAAATACTCCCTTATTAGCCTCAACAAAAAGTTGAGATCGCTCATCAAATCCTCTAATGCCAGCTAAGAAGGCAGAATTGCAGCAGACACTATAAACAATTACAAAGCCATCTATAGTTATATCAAGAACCTCAACGGCAATACCCACATTTGCTCTGAGCCATTGCACAATGGTACCTCCTATACTGAGCCAACACATATTGCCAACATACTGGCTGACCGATTCAGTGACAACCCCCCCCCCCCCCAGGACCAATCACAAAATCAGAAGAATGCCAGGCACCTAGCATTACTGCAGCACAGGTTAAAGCTGCATTGTTCAAGGCCAAGAATAAAGCTTCCATGGGACTCGATAATATCCATGGCTGTGTTCTACATAAACTACAAAGCGAACTGGCACCAAATCTGTGTGCCCTGTTTAGTTAGAGCCTCACCTCAGGCTTTGTCCCTACACTGCCACAGTCATTCCTCTCTATAAAGGGGGAGTGACTACAGACCTTGGGAATTATAGCCCCATTAGTCTGACAAGTCTGATATGTAAAGCTATGGAGTGCATCATCATGGACTTGATTAACAAAGATATATGAAATCTCAAAACTCTGGACCCCACGCAGATTGGCTTTGTGAAAGGGAGATCATGCCTGCTCAACCTGGTTGACTTCTTTGAGTCAGTCACCAGGGCTGTGGATGAAGGTAAGGCAGTGCATAAAGCCTACCTCGATCTGGCTATGGCCTTTGATACCATTCCTCATTCAAAAATTACTGATAAACTCACCGAATGAGAGATCAACCCCTATATCACTAGGTGGGTTGCAAACTGGCTCACAGAACACACAGTGTGAAAATGGTGAACTCCAAGTCAGGCTGCTGACCAGTCATGGAGTGGAGTCCCAGAGGGATTGGTCCTGGCTCCTCTCCTGTTCGGCATCTACTTCTCAGACGTCCAAGCCAACACAAAGGGACTCTGGCTCACCAAGTTCACAGATGACTGTAAGCTGGGAGCCATTAACTCCCCAAGTGATGCAGACATCCTACAGAAAGGCCTCACTGAGACCAGTGACTGGTGTCAAAACCATGGCCTTAAGTTTAACGCCAAAAAATGTGTCGTCATCCCATTTGGTAAAAGCTCAGTTCCCACTAATTATCACATTGATGGGAGCCTACTGAACACTGAAGGTGTTATAAGAAATCTGGGGATGCAGGTTGACAACAACCTCTCCTTCGACCACCACATTGCCACTGTGGTCAGAAACTCCTTCTATGTGGCACATTTCATTACCAAGGGTTTGCATTCAGGAAGAAAGAGATTATTGTCTCTCTCTACTTTTCCCTCATTAGACCAATCAATGAGTATAATGCACCATTCGGCATGTACCTCATTAGACACCTGCAACAGCTGGACAGACCACAGAAGTACCTCATAAAGAGAATCCTAGGCATTAAACATATGTCCTACATGGACAGAGTCAATCCAGCTATCCTCTGTCTCATATCACCTACTTAGAGGTGGTCTCTGCTTGCCATACAAAGCCATGTCTGATCCAGCTCTGTTAGAAATGCTACATCTAAAGAAATCCCAATCCCTCTGTACCACACCCTCCAGAGACCTCAACCTCATTACTACAATCAACAGAACATGCTGGAGGGACAGGTTCCTCACCCAGAGACTGCCCATGCTCTGGAATAGACTTCTCATACATGTCAAGCAGAGCACCTCGTTATCCCTCTTCAAGAGAAGTCTTGATGAGTAGACAGGCAATAGAAAGTTCACCCCGGGATCACTCCAGTGGCTCTACTTGATAGATGCACTGGGAAATAACGTTGTGTGCCAAGATGCCAGGGCACGTCTATGGACTATGCTTGTAAATGCTCCAGGGCCATTAGCCTAGTAAATACCTATGAACCTATGAGCAGTGTCACAATAACAAAACTGATTCAACAGGCCCTGTAAGGCAGAGAATTTCAGTACAGTAGTGCAGATTAGCTTATAGCAATAAAATACAGTAAAAATAGTAGGCACCAGACAATAAAAAGTGTTATAAATGATTAGAATAAGCAATAACTAGTAAAATGAGCAAAAAAAAAAAAAAAAAAAAAAAAAAAACAGGATACTATATTACAAATCAAAGTTGTGGTCAATGCCCCTCCTCCGGTCAGCTCAATGTGAATAAACCAGCACATATACACACACAGTTGCCAGTGCTGAGATTAGAGTCCCTACCTATTTAGTTGTATGTACTATAGTGTCACATACTTCTCACATGTGCTACGGAGTTTATAAGGTGTTTATCTCACACACACAAAGTACCTGGTTTGATTCTCACTAAAGGGAATTGGATACGCTTAAAATGGCTCACAAGAGGAGCTGGACTAGTATTTGTCTATGAATCTATAGTGATTATCTATATCCTTTTTTTCTTCATTTACTATGTCTTCCCCATTCACTTTTTCAGTTTCTTCATTCATATTTTCTTCTGTAACATCAACATGATTTCCATTTACATCTTCCTTAATTTCCACTGTACTGTTGTCATGTAGATTTTCTACAAGAACATTTTCAACATTTACATTTACATTTGCATTTTCCTTCCCTTTAAACCCAAACTCCACAGAAAAATGCCCTTTTCATTTGCATTTGCAACATTCTGTCATACAGTTCTTGATTGCATGACATTTTTCACGACTTTGGGTACAAGTATCATTTGTTATATTGAGCTATCAAATTCCATTTTTTTCACACAAAAAAAAACATGTACGCAGTTGCTCCCAATCTTTCAATCCACCTCTGTCACCTTTAACAATGATAGCATTCAGTGTATGCTGAATCTTTCCTTTAGCATGTTTAGTGGTATCATGCATTCCCATGCACAGCTCATATACCATGTTTTGTTTTTCTTAAATCAAATATACTGTCACATGTTTTCAGTCAAAAAAGCAAATCAGTCTTACCCATATTAAGTTCTGACCTGAATATAAGTTTGTCTTTTAAGTGATGCACTTTGTGCTGAAAAAAAGAGAATTGTTCATTTGGTAGACATTCATGTGCTTTACATATCTCCTAACTTTCATGTGCTTTAAATATCCTCCGATACCATGGCAATTAAGCCACAAAATGCTTCTTTACCAAACAGAATAAAAGCTCTAACTCAGAAATCTTACTAACCAATTGTTAGAGAGTCACAATCATGGGTATATACATACCCCCAGGTAGCAACACATAAACAATGGAAGCTATTCCCTGCTAGGTTTTCCTCAAAAATTACTCATGATACCATAACATTGGTTGATGTTAATACAGACTGGCAAAATATGCAATTTGAAAAGCCAACCAGTAACATAAATCTGTACAAGTTTACCCAACTTACTGCCACACCAAATTGGTATAATAAAGCCACGGCCAACAATCGACCATTGTCTGGATTCCAACATCCTTTTCAAATAATATATCAGCTCATGCAACTCTGCCTTGCAACCTAAGTAATTACTTACCAATCTGCACCATAAAATATTAAAGTAACAGCCTCAAAAGACATCATTACAGCCTAGTAAGAACACATACTAACTTTTATGAAGATGCTTTTAATATACTGCATCTCCTTAACTTGGTGTCACTAAAGTCTCTCTGTGTGCATAATGACAGGACTTTTCAGAAGTGCCAAATAATATAGCCATGTTCATAGGTTCATAGGTTCATACTAGGCTATCTGCCCTAGGGCATTTATAAGCCTAGCCAGAGTGTGTATGGCTTTCGCCACCCATTTTAAATTAATTTTGCTATGCCCTTTTTCGAGGTTAGTATACTGTGCCTCTGTCTAACAGTGACTCAGAAGTGATACCCGGGGTAAACCTACAATCTCCCATCTACTCATCAAGATTCCTCTTGAAGAGAGTCAATGAGGGACTCTGCCTAACCTGGACTGGGATTTTATTCCAGAGTGAAGGGAGCCTCTGGGTTATGAATCTGTCCCTCCAGCATGTCCTATTTATTTCAGTGCTGAGGTTCAAGTCCCTCGAGTGCGTAGCTCGATGGGATTTGGATTTTCTGAGGTGCAGCAGGTCCATTATATGTTGTTTTTGTTGTTGTTATGCAGCCAATAGAATATCTTGATATCATCCTTTTGGGGATTATTTTCTGTCTCCTTTCTGGTTTTGGAACATTTAAGAATAAAGACACCATTTAAAAGAACAGTCTACATCATAACTTAATGGTGTTATCCTTGCTTCACAGTGCTGTCCTGACATCATCTCACTCTGGTGGAGTTTGCATGTTCTCCCCTTGCCAACATGTTTTTTTTCAGGTATGTCTGTTTCCACCCAACTCTCTAAAACATGTTGGTTGGATAGTTGGTGATACTGAAACTGTTTTTATGTCTGTACTTGTACGTATTTGTGCATGTGTCTGCACGGGTCCTTGGATGCACATGAGGGTACAGTATTAACTCTTTGCTTTCTGGTTCCTAAGATAGTTCTGAAAAGGGACCACAGAAAAAGTTCATCCTTTTAGATAACCATTGAGGCACCTATCTGGTCCATCTTCAGGCTCTAGCTTTTAAGTTTCTATAATAATGTGCAGAAATTGAAAAGCCGCTTTTTTGATCTTAAACATATGTTTCTTGTAAGGAGACCTTTTTCCACATTAAAACAGATAATGGTTTGTAATGTATAATATGTGTCTTCTACTTGGCAGATATCGATAATATATGGCCTAGACAGTCAGATGCAGCATTTTAGAAGTGCAAATAAAGATTCTTTTGTGTAGCAATTCTGGCTTGATGACAACAGTTTCTGGTATCTCTTATGGGAATTCCATAGTAAGAGATTAATATAAATGCAAAAAGGGCCTGTACTCACATTATGGAGAAAGAAAAATCTTTAGAAACTAAAGTATTGGGAGATTGCATAATAGTTAAGATGGTTACCTCCGAAACACAAGGTACAGGGTTTATTTCTCACCTTTGAAGCAGAAATTGTCTAGGCTTAAAAATGGTCCACAAGAGCAGCTAGCCTAGTACTTGCCTATGAACTTATGAACCTATGCTGTGTTTGAGCTGAGTAAATTCCTTTTAGGTATTCTAAACACACTATCTCCCCTCAGAATAAAAAAAGTCAAAGCCAACCCTGCCCCATGGCTATGATTAGCAACTAAACAATCCATGAAACAAAGAAACAAACCATAAAAGGTGTGGACAAAACAGCTCCCAGTTTACTAGCATATAGATAACTAAGAAACTTAACAAAATAACTTACAAAAAAGATACGAAAGCCTGTTATTCAACCAATCAAAACATGCACACTAATAATCCAAAACCTTTGCCTCAATCAATAAAATGTTAAATCTAGAGCAAGCTAAGCAGTTAACACCAAACACACAGAAACAAAATTATTTAATAGGGAACCAATTTAATACCCCAATTTATACAGACATTATACAGTCATTAACCAACCAAGTGATTAATCAAGCTCTTGATGACTCGACTCAATAAAATAACCTCCTTCAACATTTATCCTTCCAACCAGTTTTCACAGATACCATGAAAAAGTACATAAAAAACTAAATATATAACAAAATAAGCCTACATCAACTGACCCTGACAATCTACCTCACAAATATGTTAAATTACCAGCTGTGTCTATTGTACATCCTCTTTCATCTCAGATAAATGGATCCATATCTGAAAACCAAGCCCCCTTGTTATGGAAAAAAAAGTCATTCATTATTCCTTTACCCACAGTTGCCATTTTATTGCCCGTATAAAAAAAAAAAAAAAAAAGAATAATGTATACATACACAACTTCTCATTCATCTTATAGATAACCAACTTCTGTCTTCAATCCAGCTTGGCTTCCATGCTCATGACAGCACAACTACTGCTTTCCTGAATTTTATCAATATTGCCTGCACCCATAGAAATTCCAAAAATCTGGTATCCCCAATCTTCACAGACTTATCAGAAATGTCTGATATTATCTCTCACCACAAACTCTTACATAAACTCTCTCCCTTAGGGCTCACCAACACATCACTGCAATACATCCATAGCTACCTCTCAAACAAAGAACAAGCAGTGAAATGATAAAAATGATTTCTCCATCTTCTTGCCTGTTGCTATTTGTGCCCCCGAGCATTTATACTAGGCCCCATACTTTTCAACATATTCATCAATGTCTTCTTCACTGCTACAGGAAATACTATAGTTCAAAATGCTGATGACTTAACCCTAGTCTGCTCTACCAAAGCTCTCACTGAACTCCAAGATCTTACACAACAATCTTTCTTATTGACTGAAACATGGAGAAATGATTCACAACTATGTCTAAACCCAGAAAAATAAATGATGGTTCTTTCCAAACAGATTTCTATCAAAACAACAGTATTTACTATCTTCTCTGCCAACAACACTAAGATGGAACACGTGAACCAGGCAAAATTATTGGATGTCATCATAGATGACCAGTTGAAATTCGGATCTATATTATAACATCGAAGTCTTAAAACTTTGAATGTTATAATATCAAACCATTTCCATCGAAACACCAGAACAGAGAATACTCAGAATAGCGATTTTTTTTCCCAGGGAAAAAATTTGCTGTTCCGACACACATACACACAACACAAGCACACCAAAATAAAAAATCCACGCACATACACTTCACAAAACCCTACACTAAACCATACATACACTACTAGCTATCCACTTACCTTCACCCAACCCTAACCCTAAGGTCCGTAACTACCGCACAGTCACCTTACCCACTCCCTAACCCTAAAGTCCCTATCGCACACTCACCTTACCCGCTCCATAACCCTAAAGTCCCTATCGCACACTCACCTTCATTCACACACTTACCTTAACCCGGTCGGTAACCTTCGCTAAACAGTCGAAGAAATAGTAAAGCTGCAGAAACAGCCCACTGGATACTTTCCCTAGGAAAGTATTTGATATTCTGCAGCTTCGCTTTTTTCAGTGTTTGGTGCATAGGGTTCGATATTATAACATTCAAAGTTTTATGACTTCGATGTTATAATATAGACCCTTGAAATTCAACCTCCATATATAACATGTAGTTAAAAAAAATCATCAAAAACCTAAGTACATTACATAGCAAACCTGCCTCTTTCAGATAGCCATAGGTTCATAGGTTCATTGGTTGGTGCTAGGCTATCAGCCCTAGGGCCCATATAAGCCTAGCCATAACAATTCCCTGGCTATTTCTTCCCACACTATTTACTTCCCTGAACCCCTGTCTAGCATGGTGACTGACATGATCCCCCTGGTGAATTTCCTATCTCCCATCCAATCATCAAGGTTCCTTTTGAAGTGGACCAAAGAGGCGCTCTGCTTGACATGTATGGGCAGTCTCTTCCAGAGTCTGGGGAGTCTCTGGGTCAAGAATATATCCCTCCAGCATGTTTTGTTTATTGTGATGACAAGGTTTAGATCCCTGGCACATGTAGCTTTGAGGGATTGGGATTTCTTTAAGTGTAGCATATCCAACAGCTCTGGGTTTGACATGGCCTTGTAAGTTAAGCAGAGATCGCCTCAGAAAAGATGATATGCGACAGAGTATAGCTGGAGTTTTTTAAGGCGGTCAGCATAGGGCATCTGCTTTAGGCCTGTGATTCTTTTAGTGAGGTATTTCATCGGCCTTTCCAGTTGTTGCAGATGTCTTGAGAGGTACATACCAAATAGGGCGTTGTATTCCATAATTGGTCTAATGATGGATGAGTACAGTGGGACAATGACCTCCTTTTTTCTGGATGAAAAGCCCTTAGTGATGAGGTGTGCCACACAGGATTTCCTGACTGTTTTGGCGATGTGGATATTGAAGGTGAGACCACTGTCCACCTGTGTCCCTAAGTCTCTAATCACACTTATGGTGTTTAGTGTACTGCCACCTATGTGGTAATTCACGAGTACATGTTTTTTCCCAAAGGGGATAACTATACATTTCTTGGCATTGAGCATGAGCTCATCGCTCTGGCACAAAACATCTGTTTCAGTAAGGCCCTTTTGTAGAGTATCCACATCATTTGGGGATTCATTAATGGCTTCCAGTTTGCAATCATCTGCGAACTTTGTTAGCCAGAGTCCCTTAGTGTTGGCCTGTACTTCAGAGAAGTAGATGCCAAACAAGAGAGGTCCCAGGACTGAACCCTGAGGTACTCCACTTGTTACTTGTCTGGAGCTGGATTTGGAGTAAGCTACTTTTACAGTGTGGGTTCTGTCAGTAAGCCAGTTGGCAACCCATCGAGTGACGTAGGGATTAATGCCCAGCGTAGTACATTTATCTATGATTCCAGAGTGGGGGATGGTGTCAAAGGCCTTGGCAAGGTCCATATAGGCTGTGTGGACTGCCTTACCCGCATCCACGGCTCTGGAGACTGATTCAAAGAAGTCAATCAGGTTTAGGAGACAAGATAGGCCCTTCATGAACCCAAACTGGGTAGGGTCCAGTGTTTTCAGGTTGTGAATGTCTTTCTTTACAAGTTCCATGATAACACATTCCATGGCCTTGCAGATCAGGCTCGTCAGACTGATGGGGCAGTAGTTCCCGGGATCCAAGGTGGATCCCCCCTTGTGAAGTGGGATAACTGTAGCTGTGCTCCACTCAGTGGGCATGAAGCCTGAGGTGAGGGTATGATTAAACATGACACTTAGGTGAGGTGCCAGTTCATTTTGTAGTTCATGTTGTACATAGCCCGGGATGTCATCTGGTCCCACGGATGCTGTATTCTTAGCTTTGGAAGTGCGTTTTTTTACCTGTGTGGCCATTATTACCGGAATTTGGCAATCTTCCAGTATTGAGATGGGCTATTTAGGGGGTGAGAGTGGGGTGAATTTGGCACTGAATTGATCTGCCAGGATATTGGCAATATCCTTGGGATCAGTATATTTAATGCCAGTCTGTTGTAGCGCAGAGCAGATCTGAGCATTGCCATTTACATTTTTGACATAGCTATAGAACACCTTGTGGTTGTTTTTGGAATCTTTGGCAATTTTATTTTTGTAACTAGCTTTGGAGAATTTTATGAGGGATCTCAACTTCTTAATGAGGCTGGTAATGAGTTTTTTGCATCCTGGGATTTTCTTCTTTTTTGCAACAGTTTCTTCCTTTTGTTGTAAAGTTTGTTTTTGGCAGGGGACCACCAGATTGGCTTCCTTTTTTGGAGGAGAGCATCTTGTTTCTATTTGGGATGGCATGATTCATGCATAAGTGGATGTGCTCATACAGTGCCTTAGTGTAGGACTCAGCAGTCGAACTTTCAGTTCCCGTCTGCATGGGTGTCATGATGTTTGTAAATTCTGACTTGAGTGGCATGAAATTGGCTTTTGAGAAGCTTTTTATGGAGGTTTCCTTACTGGGAGGTGGGGGTGGAATGTGGATGTTAAGGATGATTAACTTATGGTCTGACCTGACCAATGAGGGGGTGACCATAGGTGTGGAGCATCGATTTCCCAGAAGACTTATAACCTCTATTTTCTTACTGCCATCTCTCCTCTGTGCTGCCCATATCTTCACTCTCCTTCAAGTCTTACAACTCTCCAAACTTGAGCAATGCTATAATAAAATAGCCAAATTTCCAGAAAACTAGAATAGAACACTCCATTGCCTAAAGCTTGGAGAATTAAACTGATTAGAACTATCACATCAACAAGCTCTTTCTCAGCTAATAACAATACAAGATAAACTAACAACAACACCAGGATAAACTAGACCCACAAAATGTGAACAAATACCTATTCATACCTTACATCTCCTTACTCTCCCTTCTTCATTCACTTTCTTACTTCTATCAATTTCTCTCCCCTGACTTTATCTCTAAATATACCATCAGCCTGTTTTTCTCTCACTTCATATTACAATTCCGGTTTGTATTATACTAATTTGTTTTAATTTATTTATTAACTGGCTAACATTTCTCTAACTATTAAGTCATTGTTGTATAATTGTATCTATTCTTAACCAATGTTTTCACATTGTCTAATTTGGTATAATTATTTAAACTGAAGTTTTTGTATTATTTTTAAAAACTGTAAATTTATTGTTTTTAAAATATTTTCTATTACTTTGGACCTTTTCTCCCTGTTCCTCTGGTAAAAATGGGTTCTACTCAGTTAGCCGTTCCTGGTAATCAAATATCAATAAATAAACAAGACTTTTCTATAAGCCAAAAAATTGCCCAACAAACAACTTAATACAATACTACTCCTGCAATAGAATTTTACACTTTACAGAAAAATCCCTGGTCACTATAGTCAAATCATCTAATACTGTAGATGACTCTCTATATTCAAGCAGTGTAGCTAAACTATTGAAATACATCCCAGTACCACTGAAATCCATTCAGAATGCAAACTCATTTAAAACAAATCTGAAACATCACCTAACAAATCAGTGGATCTGCTCCTGTATATCTGTGGGGTAATGCTACTGTTATGTTTAGCTTGCCTTATCATCAAGCCATTTCTCTTCATTCAGAATCCTATGCCCCACAATCAGTCCTCACCAGTAGTAGGTTTACTAGCATCTCCCAGCCATATACATATTTTTGTGACAATGCTTACCCCACCTCTATATTTTAACATACATTTTATAATATCCGTATATGTAATTTTCTATAAACTTGCTTCATATCCCACCTCTTAACTATAATATTAACATTTTCTGCCCTATCTGGTTCCTTCCCTTATCTCCATTTGTTTGAGTTTTTAAGTATTAATCATGTGATTTTTTTTTTTATATTTTTGAAAAAACACAGTAACATACGTCTTGAAATGCTTAGTGTTCAATATCAACCTATGCATAAGTAACTTTTATATTGCAATAGTTACCTTTATTCCACGTGAATGTAATCTAATTAGCACATATATGTAACTGTTAATGCATATTACTTAATGTCTGTTCATGTATATTACTGAATGCCTGTTTAAAACTTTTTGCAACATGCTGGAGCTTTTCACTCTGGGTCTGCACTGGAAAGAGTTTTTTTTTACTAAACCCAGTCAGACAAGTCACATAAAAGCAATCCTGTTTTTTGGCTTTTTCCCGGTTAGGGGTTGCCACAGCAGAACTCCTGTCCGCTAATGATTGGCAGTAGTTGTTTTAAGAACGCAAAGGTGCCAGCTCGACGTTCAACCTTCCATGAAGTCATGCCCATTTACGCATGTCTTTCGAATGCCCACCCAACCACAGGGAGGACATGCAGACTCCACACAGAAGGCACTCCCCGCATTCCAGCCAAGAATCGAACGGGAGAACCTCTTGCTGTGAGGCAACAATGCTACCGCTGCACCAACGTGGCTTAAGTCCCATAAAAGCAAAATAAATAAAATAAAATAAAATCATCATCAGACATCTAGAAGACTGGAAAGGTGAAATGAGGTTGTAGTGAGTAATGATTCTGAAATAAATATATCTGATAACTCCTTCACACTTAGCCTGAGTAGCATGTCACACCTCCTGACAGCTGAAGAGTTCTTGCCCAGCAACTTTCACCTGAGCTAAAATTCTGAGAATGTAGTTTTACAACCTACCTGTAAACAAATGTATAAATTTTAAAAATTATTAAAATACTAAAGTTATTCGGCACATCATTCTCTTCACAATGGTCACAAAAATATGTCAACTAGACAATATTAATTTCATATTGAGCAAGCAGTCAGATATAATGAACATTTAGTAATAATTATGCAAAAAAATGTATTATTATCAATGTAACCATAATAGATAGACACCATAAGTATTTTTGAAATATTTGTATAATTATGAATGAGTTGCATATTTACTGGACAAATAAATGTAAATATTTTGAAAGGAGTGCTACTTAGAACCAACTATCAGTGTAAAGATTTTTCAGCATTGTGTGTACTTTCATCTTTCACCCAAAAGTACCATATACATATATTCTGGTTAAACTTAATAATATAATTATAAATATGTAGCCTATATTCATAATATTTATTGAAAATAATACAGATTTTATCTGGTATACAATACAACAGTTGTCCGAGCAGCCACACTTGACCTCTATGATGACTAGGCATGCAAAATGTTGTTCTACAATGTGTCCAGAGCGACAATACCTAAAATATTTACAAAAATATATTTATATAAATGTACATATTGAGTTACTAAAAAAGTTTTTATATCTACAGATCTGTGGCAGACAGACTACAAGCATCATTCACAGTTTTGTATCACACAAGCTTTCATTTGACACCATGGAGTACCATATACATACTCTCTTGTTCAAGTTTTTAATAGAATTATGAATCTATAAATATAGTCCTAATATTTCCAGAAGACTCACATTTTCTCTGGTATAGAATACACTATTTATCTGAGAAGCCATTCCAAACCTCTATAGCGAATGGCCATTTGAAATGTTGTCCTACAATGAGTCTACATGGACAGTTCCTATGATATTTACAAAAATAGGAAATTTATGCATATATGCATATTTTATTACTACACAAGAATAAACATCTGCAAACTGCTAGACAAAGCTCTCCTGATAATCTCTATGCTGCTATCATGATAGACCACTGTTTTTCCATTCATTAAACAGCTCTACAACATTGTGTAGAGCCTCCAAACAAAGGTAAACAGCAGAGTTTTCTAATGACAGCATAATCAGCTAAATTACATGCTATTGATCAAATCTAACATGGCAGATCCATTCAGGAAGCTATAAAGTAACCATGTTGAGATGGTATAACCCTTTGCATGAACTTCAGAAGCTATTGGAATACAGCCACCATCACACTTAGGAAAAAAGCAGCAATGTTAGGGCTGCTGATGTTCTCTTATGTGTATGTGCAACAGGCTCAAATCTGAGCTGCTGCTGCTGATAGGTCTTGACCAAGGAGAAGAAGCATATCCAGAACCTGTGTAACATATCATGGACTGCATAACATCGAAAGAGTAGAGTGGTACAGGGTTGACAGGGAAACAATCTAGGAACTCTGCAGCTTCTTGAAATTGAGGACAATCTATACCAGTGGAAACTAAGGTATATGTAGCATTAAGGATATTAGCTACATTTAGATTGCAAAGACCCACAGGGATATACTAGGGGTGTCACAGGCCTCCCCCTCCACAATATTGTACCAATGTCTTAATGCTATGCTAGAACATGCAAGGGAGTATATATATTTTCCATACACACCAGTGCAGAGAGCAAAGTCAATGCAGGAATTTTCTGCTGTAGCACCCTTCTCTGACGTTTTAGGGGCCATAGTCTGCACTCTCATAGAAATAAAAGCACCAACTGTTGAAGAGGGAAGGATATACATCAACAGGAGGGGATTCCACTCAATCAACTACCAGGTTGTCTGCAATGCCCAAGGAATCATCCTCAGTATGAGTATAGGCAACCCAGGCAGTTACCATGACTCACACATATGGTACACCTTGCGACTTTACAAAAGGGTTGCCAAGGGTGATGTTCTACACGGCCATCTACTGGGTGATGCAGGTTATGCACTGGAACCATGGCTCATGACACCCATCAGAAATGCACACCCACTCTCAGAGGAAGGATTTAATGATGCCCATGCTCAAACTAGAAATATCTTAGAGTGTGTCTTTGATGGTTCCACTGTCTAGACACATTGCAGGGCACTGCAGTACAACCCAGGCACCTGCACAGAAATTCTAGCAGTCTGTGTCATGTTGCTCAATATCATCTTGAGGAAGCAGCTGCAGCCGGACAGCAAGGGCCAGGACTACACATTCCTAGGACATAGGCAGGGGCAGCACCTCCAACACATACAGACACGAATTCTAAGCGAGAACCTCCAGCTGTAGCATACATGATTTACCCTTACCCTGGGTAAGAGACACAAACACTCACCAACAAAGGAATGCACATAACAACCTAAGCACATACAAATATTAAACGTGATGCCATCCAATGTCCACAAACTTTACTTACACATGTAATGGCTGTGTAAAGATATCATAAGATAGAGACAGCCCCAAAGCACATGACTCCTACCTGCAGTAATGTCAAGGTAAAGTGTGGAACCTGTATTATAAGAACAAATGTCTAGGAAGATAAATGTAAATGATATATCTGCATACTGTTAGTCCACCAATGACATTCTTGTCTTACAGGAATGATATCTGCAATATACCTCTATGCATTGTGCACAATAAACAGCATCAAGCTGGCCATTTATGTATTGTATGCAAACCAGTCAACAGGACAATTATGTCAACAGTTTTACAAGTAGAACAATAAACATGAATGCAATATCAGTGGTTTGAATGCATGACTTACAATACTAACTGAAAAAAAGCTCCCAAAATGAGTATTTATAAAATCATTCAAAATTTGATTATATATTAAATACAGATAAAATCAACTTTCTTAGCTATCCACTCTGTATATCAGACATATTTGCAGCCCGAAGTAAAACCTAAATGAATGAAGAGCATGGCACAGTCATTATCATTTGCAAAGGACTGGGTGGGGGAGGGGCAGTAGGCCAAGACCGACACCAAAGTAGTGAGTGTGTGTGCGTGTGCAGGAAACACAGAACATTCTGTAAAGTGGGAAATATCTCAAGGCCACTAACAGGACATATATCCCAATCAACATTAAGGTATTCTCAGCTTGAATGTGTGTGGGTCGATAAGGTCAGTTTTTGTGAAATGTGTGTATCTGGATGAACTTACTCAAGCTCTATGCTAGCACTACTTCATGCCTTGTCAGACAGGTGCGAACTATGCATGATAGAGTTGTCAGTTCAGTGTCATTGCTCCTGACCACACAACCTACCTCTGCCAGGAGTTGCACTGCCACTTCCACATACGCAGTTCAAAGTGGGGGTGCTAAGTGAATGTGAAGGATGTCTGCTGGATGAGATCTCTTCACAACTACATCTAGAACCACATTCCCTTGGCCTATGCCATCTGGGTGTGGACATCTCAATCACTAATAGAGCAGTTGAAGTAGTACTACTATGGGCGCAGCATCCGGCACAGCCACATCAGCTTACACCAGTGGATGTTGCAGCTATGGGCACATGGATGCTAGCCCTCCACCAGCAGACATTCTATCACAGACACAGCCTGGTACAGTGTCTCACTCATCCTAGCATATGAGTCACCCCCACAGTTGAGACAGTCACACACACAGAATATGCCACTTTTAGGACTTGCACAATCTCTTCCTAGGCCCCAGATGAATGTGCTTATGGCTCCATGAACAGTACATCTGGTGGCACGTAATACAGCAGCATCAAGATGACACCGGACAGTAGGCCTCCTCCTAGCACCTCTAGCATCCCTTCTGGGTGGCACCAGGCCCTCATGATGGCTACGGGTCGGATTCAACCAGCTATGCAACTGGAGTTATTACACTACCCTGATCAACCATGTCACTCTTAACCTGTCCCATATCTGAAAGCTCAATGGAATGGGTATGCATAGGCATACTGACTGTGTCCAAAATAAGGCCAGTGGATCTATGAGCCACAACTTTAGTGTCAGATTGAACCTCTACACCCCCTCACTGTGCCTCTATATCACCATCATCATCATCAGAGGCTACTGATACTCTGACATCAGGTGGTATGAGCTTTACACAGCCACTGTCAGGAAAACCTGTGATAATAACCAATAAACACTAGGAGAGCAGTAATGACTGTAAATGATTCAGTCTCAGTTCTACACACTCATGTTAAACAATTTCAGATGTTAAAGGAATACAGTACGTTTTACTCTCTCCTAAACTTAACACCAAAGTAATGGTTATTACTAGTCAATGAATATTTGTAGTTAGCATCTGCAGGTGGTCTTTTTGATGTCCCTGATAATTCTGATGTCCCACCATCTGCAGGTAGTCTTTTTGATGCTGGGTTGCATACCGCCTACTCAGAGGTGATCTCTGCCCGACATACAAGGCCATGTCCTACCCAGAATTGATGGACATGCTCCACCTAAAGAAAACCTTATCCCCTCGAGCCACATGCTCTAGGGATCTAAACTTCACCATAATAATAAATAGGAGGTGCTGGAGGGATAGCTTCCTGTCCCAGAGACTTCCCATGCTTTGGAACAAGATTCCAATCTACATTATGTAGAGCTCCTCGCTAACACTCTTCAAAAGAAACCCTGACGAGTGGATGGGAAACAGAAAGTTTACCTTGGGGATCACTTCAGTAGCTCTGCTGTACAGAGACACAGGGAACTAATCTAAGGGGGCTGTGAGAGCCAGCACATTCTGGCTAGGCTTATAAATGCCCTTGGGCAGATAGCCTAGTACCTACCTATGAACCTATGAACCTGTGGTGCTTCTGATGTCCCTGGAAAAGGGGAAGGAAATCTAATAAGCATCACAATGCAAATGACACAAGGACAAGAGAATATTGATCTGCCAATCTTCTACTTAAGAAACATCTCAGAATCAATCAGACTGACCATCCCCCCAAAATAATCTCTGTTGGACTATTGTCTCTGTTGGACTCCCATCTGTTCTAATGCACACAACTTGATGTTTACAGATGTACACGTAGTAACAAAGATGTTTAGAATAGCATTCAATACCAATATATCTATCTATCTATCTATATATATATATATATATATATATATATATATATATATATATATATATACATATATCTATAGCATACCTAGAATTTCTTCTTGGGACACTCTTGGCCTGTTGTCAACATCAGCTCCAAGATAAAGGAGTCTATGTGAACCCACTGCTGAGCTGTCTGGACATCTGATAGTGGACAGGAAATGCTAATTTTCAGAGAGTGTTGGTTTTGTAACAGGGACCCCCCCCCCTCCACGTAGCCACCTGTTCTCATGCCAATCACTGCTAAGCGGCGCACAATTAAGTTTAAAAGTGAAAATTTTTATTTGGGCAACTTTCTGTAGTGCAGGTGGGTTTCGCGTCAATTCGTGGATATCAGCATTCTGGAAAGTACTGAGAACCAAATGTCCACCTGCTATGTAGCAGTTTCTGTAGCACAAGTTGGAACTGCACTGACTTTACAGACAGAAAACAAGTGATCCAGGGTTCAAATCCAATAATATTTATTTTTTGTTTTAAAAAAAGAGTATCACAATGCAATTTCTAACAACACTTTGATTAGGAATGTAGCACTAAATAAAAATGGCTATTATAACTAGGTTGATTGCAAGAAATGTCTCATTAATGCTTCAACAAATAATGTTTTCTTTGTAACACATTTCATTGATTTAATTATGATACACATTTAAATGTGTATTTAACTATTTAAGCAGAACAATGAATTAAAATGCACTTGCATATCGTGCATATCTATGATGAGCAGAATACCTAAATTAAAATCATCTTCACTCTTCACATAACACAAATCTGTGTTTAGAACAGTATGTGATTTGAAGTATGTATGCATGTATTTATCATACCCCAACATGTGTCATTCAACTCATGAGTGTTTATCTACCTGATATACATTTACAAACAGTAAGACTGCCTCTTTCATGGAAATGCATTAAGTTATACACATACAGGCCTATTTGAAGTATGTCTCCAAGCATACTGAATGCAGGTTATCTGTAATAAAGAGGGTTGAAAGGGAGCTCTCCTGTAGCACTGAGAAATAATCATGATATCTGGAATGTATGCATTATTTCATCTTTAGGTTTGATTCCCACATTTATCAATTAACTTTTTCACAGTGCAATTCCAGAAAGTAATGTGCCAAGTCATTTTAACCTCCAAAACACCAGGGATAACAAGACAAGCCATTAAGCATGTCACTGTTGACCATCTGAAAAGGTATAAATGGATTGAGCTTCACACACAGCAAATCTCCCTGTCATGTTTATGTTTCACACCTTCATTGCTGTTTGATAAAATACCTTCCTATTTGTTTGAGCATCACACATGGCAAATCTCCCTGTCATGTTTCACACCTTCATTGCTGTTTGATAAAATACCTTCCTTTGTGTTTGAGCATCACACATAGCAAATCGCCCTGTCATGTTTCACACCTTCATTGCTGTTTGGCAAACAAAGAGGAAGGTGTTTTATCAATGGTTCTCTCTGCTTTCCATCATGCAAATGCAGTTAGCATGGTTGTGCGTGTTTCTGCGCTATCAGTTTAACATATGATTGGAATTTGATGCCACTTCAGACATTGAGGTGCTGCTTGACTTCTGCAGGTATGGCTGGTGTGTGAGATGATGGTGCTAAATGTAGAGCACAGAGGTGGAATGTTGAGTCCAGGATTTTTGTGGCACTCCTCATGATGCACTAGAGCTATAGCCTGCTGCAGGGGGACTATACTGGGTCTCAGTATAAGACTGAGGCTTGGAACAGATTAGCCAAGGCTGTCTCTAGTGAAACTGGCATCCCACACACTGAGGATACTTGTCATCACCACTACAGTGACCTGAAATGTCACAAGAAGGTCCTCTTTAGCTGATGGGTGATGGTTTTAGAACTGCTGACATCCCTCAGTTGTGTCAGTATCGGCATTAAATGATATAAAATGTCACAAGAAGGTCCTCTTTAGCTGATGGGTGATGGTTTTAGAACTGCTGACATCCCTCAGTTGTGTCAGTATCGGCATTAAATGATATAAAATGTCACAAGAAGGTCCTCTTTAGCTGATGGGTGATGGTTTTAGAACTGCTGACATCCCTCAGTTGTGTCAGTATCGGCATTAAATGATATAAAATGGCACAAGAAGGTCCTCTTTAGCTGATGGGTAATGATTTTAAAACTGCTGACATCCCTCAGTTGTGTCAGTATCAGCATTAAATGGTATAAAATGTCACAAGAAGGTCCTGTTTAGCTGATGGGTGATGGTTTTAGAGCTGCTGACATCCCTCGGTTGTGTCAGTATCGGCATTAAATGGTATAGAATGCAGGACGCAGCCAAGAATGCTTTCATTATGCTTTCATGTCTCTTCTTCACTTCTTCTCTGTTGTTCAGATGCTGAATACATTGTAGCATACAGGGAGGTGCACCAAGTGTGGTTAAATCACCTCAGAAAGGCAGGGAGTACATATGCATCAGGTCTTCTTGTGAGAGCCTAATCCCTATTGTAATCTCATGCAATATGGCAATACTAAACTAAATAGTTGTATGCATGACATCACAGCAGTGCAATTGATTAATGATCCAACAGACTAGGTGCTTTCCATCATACCTGGATGTGGCAGAGGTGCGCAAACTGCACAGTCATAAATGTGTATTTTCTGGAAGTATATAACCATGTCACATGCCATAGACCTAATTCTCTCGCTCTCTCTCTCTCTTGTTTTTGTCTTACCCCACAACTTCTCTCTCATCTTTGGGGTGAGGAGTATTTCATATGGCTTAAAAATGTTCTGTTGTCATACATTTCTGCTTACCAAAACTGGCATGCAGCATAGAGAGGTAATGTAACCATTGAGGCTTGGCCCACCATCCCTACAAAGGTTGTAACACTGACACCCAGTATTACAGGATGCATAGTTGTCAGCACTGTCTCCCCACCCCCTGCCCTACTTGCCCCATTTGCATGAGATAGCTTTGCCTCTGCAGCTAGTACAATGGTACCCTCCAGGAGTAGCAGTAGCGGATGTGGTGATCTATTCACCTGCCAAGAGCTGACAGGGCTGGTGGAAGGTATCATAGAAATAGGCCTGAGTGCCCGAATCAGCTATGTAGAAAATCATCATATTGCCAAGACAATGCCATATCGAGCCCTGACACAGGAAACTGATGCAGGAGACAATGACAACAGTTCTGAGGGTGAAGATTAAATTCCCACTGTTCTCAGGCTTGATGTGGGTGCAACTACAATGTCCCCTACCTATCTCCAGTCATAGATGTAGGTTAATAGCTGTGTACTACTCTAATGGCCCTGGGGCCTTTACAAGTCTAGCCATAGGATTAACCTGGCATAGTGCCACCCGACCTTAGTTCCCAGTGCTTCTGTTGACTAGAGCCACTGGAGATATCCCCGGGGTGAATTTTCTGTTTCCCATCCACTCATCAAGATTTCTCTTGAAGAGGGTCAGTGAGGTACTGTGCTTGACATGTATGGGAAGTCTGTTCCATAACATGGACAGTCTCTGGGTTATGAACCTATCCCTCCAGATTGTTCTGTTAATTATGGTAATGAGTTTGAGGTCTCTAGAGCCTGTGGTGTGGAGGGATTGGGATTTCTTCAGATGTAGGAAATAAACAGCCTTTGCAGTTCTTGAACCCAGGTCGCTGTACACTATAGTCGTAGTAGTTAACAACTAAGCCATCACAGCAGTCATGGTGTCTTCCAACCTTTTGTGTCCATCACCACCCTTGTCTGTCTTGTTTGTCCTGCATGTTTGCACCTACTTCCTCACCTAACCTACCTACCTGGCCCCTACATTCCTAAGTCCCTACCCCAACATTTCTCTCTCATTGCAAGTCAAAAAAACAAAAAATGAGCACGTGTCCCACAAAAAATAAAGACCCATACTTAGCTCTCCACTTCACCTATGTATCTTCTTCACATACTTCCTTTGGTACAATTGGATCTACAACATTGTCCTGCTGTTGTCATCAATCTTGGAGAGGTGAAAGTCCAAATTCAGGAAATTATGTCTGCACTTCTATATATATGTTGTGAAGAAGTGGATAGCTACGGTTCTCTCCTACTACCTTACTGCAAATTTGTCTAGTCTTTCTCCGGTGTCCTCACCTCTGCCCCCCCACCCATTTCACCACTTTCCTTTCAACCACTTTTTCACATATTTAATCTCGTCAAAAATAGAATCACATAGAACACTCATGGCCAGAAATGGCCCATAAAAAAGCCTTCACTTTTTACCCCTCAGCATTTGTGCAGAGCTTGGCATCACACATGACTGCCAAGCAAATATGAATGGCTTTTCATGCCCTTTCGTATATGTCTGTCCATCTCTCTTTAGCTTCACCCCTTCTCACGCACCACTTTGTACATTGACTATTCATTATGCTTATGCTAATGGATATACATGCTATCTTACAGCATTTTCACATTGTCATTACTATGTTGAAGAATAATATCTGCATCTTCCATTGCCTGAAGAGGTTATTAATATTCCTTCAAAGGTGTGATTTTGACATGTGTAAACTAAGTTTTCCATTAGGATGTGCTGAGATTAATGATCAAGTATATAAACTTAATTCTTCCTCTTGACAACAGTTCAAATCTTACATTAGATAAAACTCTTACTGCCTGTTTTATGTGTCCATGCTGTGAATGTTTTGCCTTTGTATCTGTCTAACTACCTTCTGTTTTATCAGTTGTAGTCCACAGCATTTGCACAAGGTCTGACAGTGGGTAAACATGGTATGTGATGGCAAATTGAATTTCAAGTGTTATTGCAAAATGTGGTGTGTTTTTACCTTACACTGCATTGTACATCCAATTAACTTGTGATTTCTCTTGAAGTGCATCTGATATGTAGTAGGTTTAAAGATTACTTCAATAGCCATTGCTCATACAATTTAGCCAGACAACATATTTGTGATAGTCATCCCTATGTATTCTTAAAATCAGGATCAAAATTAGTTATGATAATCACTTAACTGCTGTGAACATAGCTTTGGATTTCATGGCAGCAGATATTTGTTCTGCCAATGTAAATGTGAGAGTGCTACTGTGGCACATGCATTGAGTACTGTAATGTTCACCAATGTGATCAAGTTCATGGGTGGTGTGTATACAGTAATGCAGATAAACCTTCCTTAACCACAGAACATTGATAGAGGACTGATCACAATTGTGTGCTCATGAGCATACTCATTTAATTGTCATCATTCATTATCAGGGATCCTTTCTTAATTTGCACATTAATTTCACTTGTTTGTGACAATTCCCATTGCTACCTCCTGTGGCAGATTCCAACAATATACTGTTCTGGGTAATACATTGCAATATAGTGTGATGCTGGATCTGTTCTCATCTGTCTGCACAATAAGTGTATCAGGCAGTAGCACCTGAAGCAAGGGCATTATGTATGTCACATCCTGTTTCCACATTTGTAACACCACACACCTATGTATGGGATTCATAACTATTAGAACAGTGAAGTGCATAATTCCCATCATGGGTGATCCTCTTTATATATATGTTGGGTCTATTTCTGTGGTGTAAACAGTTAATGCACAGGTCAGTGTGTTAGCATTGATGGGATGGGTTTGATTCTTGCAAAAGTGGCTTCTAAGCCATTCCAAATTTTCCAACATGTTATATTGATGAAATGCATACTGTGCAAATATCTCATAATGCATGCACTGTCTTTGTAAACTGTCATCTGAACTCAGCATGCTAATGAGATTCATATGCCATGTAAGCCCCTCTGTTACAATGCTAATCTGTGTACTCTCCACATCCTATAACAGCATGTCTGCTTTTATTTAGCTGTATTTGCTCGAGAAGTGTGACCACCACTAATTATTATGACATATATACTGCAAAAGTTTATTATTATAAAATTGTCTTTGTGACATAAGCACCTTCACATCAATTATCTACTAGAATTACCCTCCCCTCTTACACATTTCTGTATGCATCTTTTTGATGTCTGTGCACATTGTCCTCAGTACACTTTTCCTGTCAGGTAACCATGTATGGTAGTTGTCTGTACTGTTTTCCCTTCTTTCTTACTTATAGCTGCAGTCATATGTTTGATTTATATGCACTCAGTACTCTGTCCCTGCCTTTGTACAGCTTGCATCATATGCTTTAAGTAGCTCATCATGCTCTCTGCACAAGCACATTAACAGGTTTTCCCACAGATGAGCTTGTTTGTTAACACTGTGTGCTTGTGCTGCTCAACACATTTTCCTGGCCAACAACAATATTGCCCATGAAAACTTGCTTGTATTTGTGTAAGTGTGATGAGCAGCATGTACATGCGATTAGCGCTCCTCTCATCATGCTAACATGTAAACATCATTCAGCTGTTATCAGTCAGAGGCTGCATGTTAATGTTTCATGGCTTCACAGAGCTGATAATATATGCAATATAATCAGTTGTTGTATCTGCCTGCATACCTTGCGTGCTCTGCTTTTCACATTCTTGTAAGCTTTGCACTAATTCTGCCTTATTTAACTTTAGTTTTCAGTTTGCATGGGTTTCTTTCCTGCGTGACCTCCACCCCCCCCCCCCCACACACACACACACCTGGGATTAACTGCAGTAACCGCTTTCTACTTTCTCCACTGAAGCCGGTTATCCTAACTAAATAATACCTCTGGGAAGCAGGAACCTGACACCTTTCAGCTTTCCTGTTGTAACAGGTGAATTACAACTTAGTTTTTCTTAAGTTTTAAGGTTTAAAAGGTATATGCACAGCATCCATGAAGAGTTCCAACCAACTGCCACTAGAATGTCCCAACACCTTGAATCTGCCGTACACACATACACACACACACACACACACACACACACACACACACACACACACACACACACACACACACACACACACACACACACACACACACCTTGAATCTGCCATACACACACACACACACACACACACACACACACACACACACACACACACACACACACACACAGTGTTCCAGTTCCAAGCCTTTACTGTTTACATTAGTAAATTTTTGCTTTTACTTTCAGCATAGTCTCTGTACTAATCACAACTCTCTGTAAAACTGCAAACGACCCTGTTTGTGTGCTTGCAGTGATAATTATTTAAAGTATTCCACAGCTACTTGGATTACGCTTTTTTAGATACTGATATTTTAAGTTTATTACTCACCTTACACTGATAGTTTGTCAGCTTTCTCCTTGTGGAGGCTGGACCTGCTCCGTTCGCTATGCTCACTCCACTCGCCACCCTGCCCCCATTCCCACCCTCCCCCCATAACATCAGCCTTATACCTAGCCTGACCACTCCCACACTTCTCTTCCACCTATCCCATAACCTCTTCAATTATTTCTACAGTCATACCATACCTCCTACATACTCTGCCTTCCCTCCATTCTAAATAGGGCCATATAGTGCTCTATCCCCTAAACTATCACTATCCAACTCATATTCATTATGTAATCACACTGCACTCAAGCACCATCATGTCTATCACAATTATTACTTTAATTCTGCTTCTCCCACTTTCACTTACTCTCCTAACAATAATCACAACTTTCCAGACACCCAGCATACCTCCTATACCCACCTGCACAACCACCACACATAACCTACATTTATCAAGTTACTCAGACATCCCTAGCTTATTCACAGCTAATAATTCTGTACTATCCAAAGTGAGAATTCTACCTCTCCAAAGACACTCCCATTATCACCCCACCAGCAGCAACTATACTGTTTTTAGGGAAAAAAATGATAGTATAACCTACATAGTTTGCCAACGCATTATTTCCCAGTGTGATGATGTAGAACCCATCCCAGGCCCACCCCCCTCAGCCCCAGCAAGCCTATCAAATCTCTCATGCTATCAACCATAAGTCTCCAAAGCCTTAGAAACAAGATACCTGAACACCATGCATGGATTTCACAGTACAACCCAGATATTATAGCAGCTACCGAAACCTGATTGAAATCATATGTAAAAGACACTGAATTTCTCCCCTCAAGCTACTCATGCCTGAGAGTTGATCAGTTCCACAAGAGAGGAGGAGGAGTAGCATTACTCTTCCCTAGCAGATATACATTAATTCCCTACTCAAAACTAACACCCAACTTCCTCCCAGCCGAAGTACTAATCTCTATATTAAAACTTAACAACCATAAAAACATTTGCATAATTTCTCTGTATATTCCTCCAGGAAACAACATACTAATATTAAAAAACATACTTGCTTGGGCTTCCCAAAATATAGATAATAAAACCATCATTCTAGGTGATGTAAATATCAGTTGGCTAGATATTGCCCACAACAGCCCTTGTAAAAACATAAATCTTTACAACTTCTCCCAACTAATTGAAGACATCACCAGACCTCAGAAGATTAACAACTGGGGTTCCACAATAGATTGGATATTAGTGTCCCGCCCTTACAATGTTATCACTGCAGGGATACTACCTAATACCATTAGTGACCAGCACCCAGCATATATCCTACACAAATGTATTGCATCCCCAGGCCAACACCAATACAAATTAACCAGAAAGTTTACTAAGTTCCAACCATCCATATTTAATGAAACCTTAGCTGAAGTAAATTGTGAACCCCTCAAATCTCTACCACTTAATGATGCTGTTGATTTCTTTAACTCAACATTTCTAGACATCTAAATAGGCAAGCACCCATCCACCAAAAATGAATAAATCATAACCATGCAAGCTGGCTCTCAAAAGCCACCAAAGAAATAATGTCCACAAGGGATAAAATCTTGAAATTATGGCAGAAAAATAAATACCCCTCAACTCTACTACATTGCAAGCAACTCTGTAACCAGGGAAACGTCTAATAACCAGTGATAAAAAAGCCCACTACCTCCACCTACAAAGCCAACATAAAAATAATCCTTAAATTCTGGTCCTCCGTCAGCCAACTATTACACCCAGGCTCTCAAAGCAACCCATCCCCTGACCGACAAAAAACCTCTACCGAACTTGCCACCCTCTTCAATTCCTACTTCATTGACATTATAGCTAACCTAACCACCACCTTTCCTACAGTTAGCACCACCACCACCAAGCCAGCTGATGACCAGATCACCCCAGAAAACAATCCTACCCTCAAGTCCAACCTAAAATTCTCCCCCACACCCATCACCACAATACAAAAACTTTTACTTAAGCTATACCCATGTACTCTGGCCCCTGAAAATCTACGCCCACATGTCTTGCAGCTAGCAGCAAACTCTATAACTTATCCTGTCAGCATACTCATTAACAGATCAGTTAAAGATTCCCTTGTCCCAGAAATCTGGAAAAAAACATTCATTCTCCCCTTACACAAAGGTGGCACCAACACAGATGCCACAAATTTCGACCCATAGCTATTCTCTCACCCCTCTCTAAAATACTGGAAAAAAATGTATACATGCCCAACTCCTCAACCACCTGCTTGAAAATCAAATTTTATCACCCACTCAGCAGAGTTTCAGACCAGGCCACAGCACCACTACTGCCCTCTTTTCCTTCCTTGATACAGTTAACCGGGCATGGGATTCTGGCAAAATAATTGCTTCACATTTCCTCCACCTCTCCAAAGCTTTTGATACCATCTCCCACACTATCCTCCTCTCCAAACTATCCACCCTCCATATTTCTCGTCCTATCCTACAGTAGTTCAATAGCTATCTTTCCAATAGGGAGGAATCCACCAAATGGCAACAATCTTACTCTGCAGTCCTCAGTACTTCCACATGGGTACCCCAAGGCTCCATACTTGGTACTCTCTTATTTTTATTAAGAACTTTCATTCCACTCTTCCACAGTGCTCAGTAATCCAGTATGCAGATGACTCTACAATAATATGTACTGCATATTCCAGCTCTGAACTCCAGCAAATCATCCAAAATGCCCTCACTGCTACTGAATCTTGGATGCTTAACAATTATCTTGCCCTAAATCCAAAAAAAAAAAACTAAACTAGTAATTTTTACCCCTAAGAAAACCACTCCCTTAGAAAAAAAATTCTTCACTATACAAGCCAAAGACAATGCCACTATATAAGTTGTCCCACACACTAAATTGTTAGGCATTATTATAGATGAAAACCTTACCTTTGACCTACACATAAACAATAACATCAAAAAAAAAACACACCAAAAGCTCAGTATGCTCTACAAGCACCAACACTTTTTTAGCATCTCTACTAGACAAACCCTTGCAACTACCTTTTTATTACCTTTTCTCCTTTATGGTGCACCTCTCCTCACTAATATCCAAAATTCTACAAAATCCAAACTTCTCATCCCAACACTGTAACTCACTGAAACAATTAGGGTGGCTGGAACTCCTCCATCATCTCTCATTCACCCAACTAACTACAGCGCACAAAATAATCTACAGACCCACAGACTGTCCTGCTCTCTCGACTCTACTTGCAATATACCAAACCCAGCAGGCAACTAAGATCTGAAAATCATCTACTTCTAATTGTAGAAAAGCCCACCTTACATGCTGGTCAACTCCTCTACTCCTTCACTGTCGCCAAACTATGGAACTCACCTCCACCTTCCATAAAGAAACACAGGCAGCACCTCCACCTTCAAACAAATACGGAAAATCATCTTAACTCTTCCTGGCTATGTTCCTGTTCTATAACCTAACCTCTTCTCTCTCCTTATATGATAATTAAACTCCTATGCCTTTTGCTACTAGTGACTGATAATACTTTCTCCATATTTATTTTTATTTTTTTATCACTTGTTGACACTGGTACAATAATACTGATTAATATATCTCTGTTTATACCTCTGTGATAGACTTCATCTGGCAAACATCTAAATTCCTGCTTTAATGTAGATTTTCTGTATATATTACTGTAATCAAACCAAATATATTCCTGCTTTTTTGTATATATTCTGTATATATTACTGTAATTACTTTGTGTGACACTGTTTCTACTTCTGTACCAATTACTGTTTATATTTTTTCTGTATCTATGTTCTTGTTGGAGTTTTTCTCCCCAGGCCTCCACTGAAAATGGGGTCTTTAAGGCCCAGTGGACTTTCCCGGTAAACAAATGCAATAAAATAAATAAATAAATAAATGTAGGCTTCATAGTCTCTTAATCAACTCCACTGAGTAATAGTATATCAATTCCAAATATTAATAAGGCATATATTTGTGGGCAGCACAGTGGTGTAGCTGTTAGCATTGTTGCCTCACAGCAAGAGGTTCTCTGGTTAAATTCTCAGCTGGTATGTCTTTGGTGCTGAGTCTGCATGTCCTCCATGTGTTCGTGTGGGTTTCCTCTTGGTGCTGCAGTTTCCTCCCAAATTCCCAAGAATGCTGCAGGTGGGCTGGACACTCTAAACTGGCCCTAGGTGTAATTGTGTGCATGTGTGTGCCTTCTGAGGAAGGGAGGGTGCCGGGCTGGTAACTCAACACCATAAAACTCTACTGCCACTTGTTCTGTGGACCATTGATCTGCTGTGGTGACCCCTAATGGGAGGAGCCAAAAAGAAGAATAAAGCATATATTCATAATTTAGCTTAACCTCATTTGGGTCAGAAGCTATTGCTAACCCAAGTTCTGACTAAGTTGGTGAAATTATATATACACATGTATGTGTGCACATGCATGTATATGTGCGTGTATGTTTGCACGAATTTGTATATAAACAGACACACACATGCATATATAAACATACATCAATATACAAACATATGCTTGCATGTACACACATACGCACATAAACACACACACACACGCACACACACACACACACACACTCTCACACTCATGCATATATAATCATACATCCATATATATAATCATATGCACACGCACTCATACACACACACACACACACACACACACACACACACACACACACACACACACACACACACACACACATTAATATATTTGGAATGATAAAATATTAAAAAGCTGGACCACCAAATAGTCTAGAAAATATTGACTGCAGTATGGACAAAAATCCCGAATGATAGACCCTCCTAAATATAATTATAAAGCTAGCATCCCCAAAAAAGAAAATAAACACCCCATAATACTACATTAAAAAATCAGTAATCCACAGCAAGAAATGCACTATACCCTTGTGACATAGGGAAAATACTGATAGCCCAGCTAACTCGAATTTTGTAAATAAGTCTATGTCATTTGTAAATATTAATATGATTTTTATAGAAATGTCACAAAAGTAAACACTTCCAGTCCAATTACCTGGAATTTTGTAAATAATTCTATATTATTTGTGAATATTGATATGATTTATACAGAACTGTATGTTATGTACTGATCTTCAAAAATGTAGCCACAGCATACCCTGCTGGAACATAGAAGATTAATTTACAAAATTTCAAGAAAATAAGTTGAAATTAAGTGCTTTACAATGTGATATAAAAGTTAGTTAATGCAGCAAGGAGAGAGGATGTCTAGAGCTAGAAGTGTTTTCTGTTGCCTTGGAGAAAAGTAATTACTAGGTTTAAAATGTAGAGTGTTGTATGGCTTTATGACTTCCTACCAGTTGCACATCTGGGAGATATGTATTTTTAACACAGAGATGTTAAGTTTCTGTTTAGCCTGGGAACTGAAGTCAGGTGAGAAAATGATGTCATCCAAGCTAAACCAGCAGTGATGTTTGATACTGGTTTAAGAACTCTCTCAGAGACTGTGCATTTTGTATTTTGTCTTGGAACATCCACTCATCATCATCCTCTGCATTTGCCTATCTGTAACTAAGATCCACGGCATAGTATATATTTTAAATATAGATAGGAACATAGTAAAGATTAGTTTAGATGTTTTCTGTATTTATTTGAAACTGTCCTGTAATGTTGCTTTAAAATATTTCCTATGATTTTGAACTCTGAAGTAACTATGTTTGTTTACTGAGTATTGTTTTGTTCTTTTATTATTTATTATTAAATATATTTAAACCTATCATTGTGTCTGATATTTGTGAGACATATTTAAGCTCTTACAGTACTTGCATATGTATTTGGTGACAGTGTACAGGAGGCTCCTAAATAGCCTAGGTCTTGGTCAGACTACCATTTGGATAATAGTAACATCACACAGTAGGATTGGACACCCTTTGCAAGGGCCTTATAGTAGCTGATAAGTAGTGGTTGGGGCAGTGATAAGTACCTTATAGTCTGGGCAGAAGGCGGCATAGCTAGTAAACCTGTGCCAGCCTTCCCCAGGTCTGTGTGTGTGTTTAGCGCGCACGTGTGTGTGTGTGTGTGTGTGTGTGTGTGTGTGTGTGTGTGTGTGTGTGTGTGTGTGTGTGTGTGTGTGTGTGTGTGTGTGTGTGTGTGTGTGTGTGTGTGTGTGTGTGTGTGTGTGACACAGACACACACACACACATTTCAGCTTGAGGGACCATATTCTTCAGAAAATTCATGTTCATGCAAAACCTGTTATCCTACTAACTTTTTATTACATTTAAGTTTCAAGCTCATATTCTTCAGAAAATGCATGTCAGTGCAAAACCTGTTATTTTTCTGGCTTTCTAATCTCTGACCACAGAAATGCAGTACCTATTACTCTGGCAGTCTTAAATATATAAGTGCATCATTTCAACCCTGTCCCTAGTTATCTGGCTTTATTATAACTTTGTCCTTGACTTCAGCATTACAAAGAAAAGGCACGAAAAATAATTACAAAAATAAATGCACTTCACTAACTCTGTTTTACCTACAACTGCCTAGATGTCTGATGATCCAGTTGGCTTATCTTCTTGTGATGTCATGTGTCTGCAAATGTCTGGGTATAATGCAGAGACTTAGATAAAGAAACAGTTTACCTGTTTGACGTTAGTGAGTGAGTTTACTACAAAACAAAATGTGTGCATTGATTGTAAAGTGCCATTGTACCACCAGAGATATTAAAAGTGTTTTAAGCATTAGAGAAGGTTTCTGTACCATTCAGGATGCATTTCTCTGACAGCTGTATGATCAAAGCGATGAACCAGAAAAGGTTCTGAAAAATACAGTTTACTATTTGTTTTAGTTGCAGGTATACTTTTTTATTCATAGTTTCATGGTTTCATAGTAGTGTACTAGGCTATCTGCCCGGGGGCATTTATAAGCCTAGCCAACAGTGATGTGGCTTCCGCCACCCCGTATTATATAGTTGCGCCTCTCTAGTAGTGACACATGTGGGACCCCATTATTTAGTAAACTATACCTCTGTCTAGTAGTGACACTGAGGTGACTCCCGGGGTAAACTTGCGATCTCCCATCCATGCATCGAGATTTTTCTTGAACAGTGCCAATGAAGGGCTCTGTCTCACATGAACTGGGATTTTGTTCCAGAGTACGGGTAACCTCTGTGTTATGAATCTATCCCTCCAGCATGTCCTGTTCATATTTGTGCAGAGGTTGAAATCTTTAGCTCGCGTGGTTCTGGTGGATTTGGATTTTTTGAGATGGAGCATGTCCATCAGTTCTTGGTTGGACATGGCCCTATATGTTAGGCACAAATCACCTCTGAGCAGGCGGTATGCTACTGAATAGAGCTGGAGTTTCTTTAATCTAGCTGGATAAAGCACATGTTTGAGACCTATGATCCTCTTGGTGAGGTACTTCTGGGGTCTTTCCAGTTGTTGCATGTGCCGGGTGAGATACATCCCAAATGGAGCATTATATTCAATCATGGGCCTGACAAGGGAGGAATATAGAGGTACAATGACCTCCTTTGATCTGGATGAGAATCCCTTCATGATGAGATGGGCAAGGTAGAATGTCTTTCTGACCACTTTGGCAACATGGTTGTCAAAGGAGAGGTCACTATCGACTTGAGTCCCCAGGTCTCTGATTACTTCTTCCGTACTCAGTGGGTTATTGTCTACGTGATAATTTGTGGGTACTTTGTTTTTCCCAAAGGGGATGACTATACATTTTTTGGCGTTAAGTTTGAGGCCATGATTCCGGCACCAGTTGTCCGTTTCAGTGAGGCCTTTCTGTAGGATGTGTGTGTCAGCAGGTGAATCAACTATGGCACCCAGTTTGCAGTCATCTGCAAACTTTGTCAGCCATAATCCTCCCATATTTGCTTTCACATCTGAGAAGTAAATGCCGAATAAGAGTGGTCCCAAGACTGAGCCCTGTGGGACACCACTGTGACTGGTTTTGAGTCTGACATGGCTCCAGCAATTTGGACCTTATGGGTGCTGTTTTAAGCCAGTTTGCTACCCATCTTGTGACATATGGATTTACATTTAGGCTGCTGAGCTTGTCTATGATGCCAGAGTGTGGTATCATGTCAAAGGCTTTAGCCAAGTCCAAGTAGGCAGTGTGGACAGCCTTGCCCTCGTCGATGGCTCTAGTGACTGTCTCGAAGAAGTCAACCAGGTTTAAGAGGCAGGATCTGCCTTTTACAAAACCGAACTGGGTGGGATCAAGGGTCTGCAGATCCCCAATGTCACCATTTATGAGTTCCATGATGATTCTTTCCATAGCCTTGCAGACCAGGCTGGTCAGACTTATGGGGCGGTAGTTACCAGGGTCAGTAGAATTTCCCCTTTGTGGAGTGGGACCACTGTTGCTGTGCGCCAGTGTTCAGGTACATATCCTGTAGTGAGGCTAAGATTGAATAGCGTTCTTAGGTGCGGGTTTAGTTCATCTTGAAGTTCACGTAACACGCAACCGGGGATACCATCAGGTCCCATAGATGCTGTGTTTTTTGCTTTGTTGAGTGCTGATTTCACCTGTATGTCTGTGATGACAGGTAGGTTACATTCAGCAGGGATAATTACTTCATCTTTAGGGGGTGAGGGAGGGGAGAAATTTGCACTGAACCTATCTGCCAGAATATTGGCAATGTCGGTAGGGTCAGTGAATTTTTTGTCGTTGTGTACTAACTCAGAGCATATCTGGGAATTTCCTCCCAAGGTTCTGACATAATTGAAGAAGGCCTTGTGATTGTCTTTGGTATCCTTGGCAATCTTTCTCTCAAAGTTTGCTTTAGATGTTTTTATGAGAGAACGTAGTTTTTTACTTGTGCTGATCAGGGAAGCCTTTCCCTTGTGGGATTTGACTTTGTCCTGCAGTAGCTTCCTTCTTTTGTTGTACAGTTTGTTTATAGCCGGGGTCCACCAAACTGGGCGTTTTCCCTTGGTGGAGAGGGTCTTGGTTTTAGTTGGGATTGCTTGATCCATGCATTCTTGGAGATGTCCGTAGAAGGCTTTTGTGAAGGATTCAGCATTTTGGGATGTGGTTTCCATTAACCCAGTAGGCTTAAAGGATATCATTTCTGACTTAAGGAGAGCAAAGTCAGCTTTTGAAAAGTTTTTCACTGTAGTCTTTTGTTCTGGGGTGGGGGTGGGATATGTACATCCAACGTGATCAGTTTATGATCAGATCTTACTAGTGAGGGGTTTATATCCGTGCGGAGCATTTGGACCCCATGTTTGTGATAATCAGGTCAAGTATATTATCTCTCCTCGTAGGAGAAGTGACCAGTTGCTCCATAGCATTTGAGTTAATGAATTCCAGGAATCTTTGGGCTAGGGTGTTAGGGCTAGAATAGTGGGCCCAGTCTATGTTGGGGTAGTTGAAGTCACCCAATATGATGGTGTTTGGTGTGACATTCATATCCTCCAGTGTTTTCAGGAATGCTTGATGGGATTCCTGGGATTGGGAGGGTGTTCTATAACATGCAACCAGTTGTATGGCAGTTTTGCCTATGGTGAGTAAAACTTGAATGGTTTCTGATGCTTCATGGGTAGCCACCAATCGAGAGGTGTAGGTGTCCTTTATGAAAATGGACACTCCCCCTCCCTTTGTGGTTCGGCATGGAACTTGAGGCCGAAAAGCATGATATGAGGTATAGCCTGGTAGCGCTGGAGTGCTCTCAGGAGCCTTGAACCAGGTTTCACTTACTGCACAGACATCGATGTTCTCCATACTGAGAAGTGCTTCGAGTGCCTGCATCTTGAGATTTAGACTTCTGGCGTTGAGCAGCATTACCCTTAATTTTTTTCCATTTTTGTTTTTTATGGAGGTTGATTTGTCTTTTGAGCATTGCCTAAAAAGGCACTATGGGGTGGCAAGAGCCTTGGCCAGTATCCTGAAGCCCAGTGGTGACAGGTGCAAGCCATCCCTTGCGAAGCAACGTGGCCTGTCCAGCATGTCATCCCAGGCTGACAGACATTGGATCCCCCTAGAATGACACCAGTGATTAAGCCAATTGTTAAAACTGATCATTTTGTCTTTGTACTGAGGCATCATTCTTGGTGAAGGCAGGATGCTGCTCAGGGTCAGGGTCATACCAGTCTGGGCTACATAATCGGAGAGCTCCTCAATGTCTCTTTTCATGTAGTCCAGGGAGGTACGTCTCAAGTCATTCACACCAGCATGGACAATGACTGCATCATACCTGTACTTGCTTTGGAGTGACCTGAGTGCATGTGTAATGTGGCGGATCCTTGCTCCCGATAGGCAGCTCACCGTTACCCTCTCCTTATTCAGCCTAGTAAGTGGAACGTCGGTGTGTCTGACTATAGAGTCACCTATTACTAATGTCTCTGGCATAGTGTTTTGCCTTAGGGGCTGTGATTGTGTGACACACCTGTTGCTTGAGGTATGTGTTGTAGGTGTTACGTTTTGTGGGGGTGTATTTCTGGGTGTCTGCTTTGGAGGCCTCTGTTGTTTTGGTAAGTTTTTTATAAGAGCCTCCGAGTATGTCTTTGTGTTCTTATGTGGTTGGTTTGTAGTAGTGGTGGTTTTATGTGTGACCGGTTTTGCTTCGGGTGTGGGTACCTTCTCCTCCTGTCTGGTCTTGCCAGTCCTGAGTTGAGAGAGTTCAGCCTCCAGTCTGGCTATATAGTTGCATCTCTCACAAGTATATGTGTTAGCAGGAAGGAGGAGAGGGTTGTCTGTGTACATGAGACAATTGTAACATTGTCTTAAGATTCCCAGATTAACCAGCTGAACAAGAGAGGATGCTAGTGGTCTACCACTCGACATACTAGAATATTATAAGGAGTGCTGTGCCTTTAAGGGAAGTGGGTATTCACAGGGGGTAGTGGATGGCTGTAGTGCTTACTTTAGGATAAGAGTGCTTATTTTATTATAAGAGTGCTTGCTAAGAATAGAAGTTCCGAAAACAAGTATATATACAGCTAAACAGATGGAGTAGAGCTTCTAAGGGAAAAATTGAAGAGCAGACTTGGCGGAGCCAGAAATAGTTTAAACCTGTATAACCGCTGCGCTTATGCCAACGCTGCTGCGCTATGCTCAACCACGCAAAAACGCCCTGAGGCAGATTTTTATACAGGGAACTTGAAAAGAGCTAGAAATGGTCCAAAGCAACCAATAATTTACAGCTCAAGTGCTGAGGTCACTTCCCCCAGGGACAGATAGGCTGTTCAAGGCTCCCCACTCCCACTGGTGAGCTCAGAAACTTCCTTCTATCCAAGTAAGGCAATGGCCAACACAGGAACTACACACAGCCCAGAATACAGCAAAGCCTGTATACTGGTCTTAACTAGTCGAGCAAAGGCGGGAAAACAAGGAGTATTTTTTGTTTTTGTTTTTCAGGAAAGCACACAGAAATGCAATTAAGCAAACAGTAAAATCGATTTACACAGGCTAGCACACTTTAGTGGGCAGCCTCAGCAGTTAAATTAACAAAAAAACAGTATTAATCGACCAGAGTCGACCAAAATGCTACTTTTAAGTGCAGATACTTCAGAAATCAGGAGATAAACACAAAAACAGTTATATCTAGTTAAATGAAAGCCAGAGAGGACAATGCAGATAAAAAAAGCCAAAAAATACTTAAATCTGGAAAGTGGTCGCTTCTTTCAGTTCTCTGTTGCCAGGACCCCTCTGCAGGACCATGTGGAGCTCTGTTTGGGTATATAGCCAGAAAAAAATGCCCTGAGGCGGATTTTTATACAGGGAACTTGAAAAGAGCTAGAAATGGTCCAAAGCAACCAATAATTTACAGCTCAAGTGCTGAGGTCACTTCCCCCAGGGACAGATAGGCTGCTCAAGGCTCCCCACTCCCACTGGTGAGCTCAGAAACTTCCTTCTATCCAAGTAAGGCAATGGCCAACACAGGAACTACACACAGCCCAGAATACAGCAAAGCCTGTATACTGGTCTTAACTAGTCGAGCAAAGGCGGGAAAACAAGGAGTATTTTTTTGTTTTTGTTTTTCAGGAAAGCACACAGAAATGCAATTAAGCAAACAGTAAAATCGATTTACACAGGCTAGCACACTTTAGTGGGCAGCCTCAGCAGTTAAATTAACAAAAACAGTATTAATCGACCAGAGTCGACCAAAATGCTACTTTTAAGTGCAGATACTTCAGAAATCAGCAGATAGACACAAAACAGTTATATCTAGTTAAATGAAAGCCAGAGAGGACAATGCAGATAAAAAAGCCAAAAATACTTAAATCTGGAAAGTGGTCGCTTCTTTCAGTTCTCTGTTGCCAGGACCCCTCTGCAGGACCACGTGGAGCTCTGCTTGGGTATATAGCCAGAAAAAACGCCCTGAGGCGGATTTTTATACAGGGAACTTGAAAAGAGCTAGAAATGGTCCAAAGCAACCAATAACTTACAGCTCAAGTGCTGAGGTCACTTCCCCCAGGGACAGATAGGCTGCTCAAGGCTCCCCACTCCCACTGGTGAGCTCAGAAACTTCCTTCTATCCAAGTAAGGCAATGGCCAACACAGGAACTACACTCAGCCCAGAATACAGCAAAGCCTGTATACTGGTCTTAACTAGTCGAGCAAAGGCGGGAAAACAAGGAGTATTTTTTTTGTTTTTGTTTTTCAGGAAAGCACACAGAAATGCAATTAAGCAAACAGTAAAATCGATTTACACAGGCTAGCACACTTTAGTGGGCAGCCTCAGCAGTTAAATTAACAAAAAAACAGTATTAATCGACCAGAGTCGACCAAAATGCTACTTTTAAGTGCAGATACTTCAGAAATCAGCAGATAGACACAAAAACAGTTATATCTAGTTAAATGAAAGCCAGAGAGGACAATGCAGATAAAAAAAGCCAAAAAATACTTAAATCTGGAAAGTGGTCGCTTCTTTCCGTTCTCTGTTGCCAGGACCCCTCTGCAGGACCACGTGGAGCTCTGCTTATTGTTCGTTTGAAGATGTGCAACCATAGTATTCAACAATTATGACTGTGTATCTCTAGCTGCTTATCTGATGAAAATATATATATTTTTATGGATGCTATCAGATGATCGAGTTTTTGGAAACTCAAAAAAAAATGTATCAATGAGGCCATATAATCAAGTTTCTGAAAGTCAAACATCAAAAAAGAAAATTTACCTTTTTTGGAGTTTTTGCAGTGGGCAAGCATCCATGTACCTCCCACCCCCTGCAAATAATATACAGCAACTACAAGATCCCACTGCAGTGATGAAAAGGGCAAATTTCCCGATCCTTGCTGTACTGTGATCTCCATTCAAAAGCTTTGAGTTTCTGAAAACTTGATCATGTGGTCTCGACCATATGGAATTCAAGTTTATAAAGACTCGATTAACTGATAGGGATCCATTTTTTATTTGAGTAGTGAGAGCTCAGTGGGGCTCTGGGCTTGGTAAGGAAGGCTTTTGTTTTAAAGCCTGTGATATGTACTTGGAATGGAGATTGCAGGGGTAGCATTATAGCTTGGTTGAAATAAGCAAGGAATTCTCTTGAATAAGAACTGAAAGCTAGTCTTTTTTTAAGAAACATTTAGATAACTAATAATGAAATATAATTGTAGAAGTAATGTGCTACCATTCCACTGTTCCAGCACAATCCATTTCAGTAACATATTGCAGAATAACTTTTTTAATGTAAATTGTTTTACTATTTCGTATCATTTGGTGCTTATCATTACCTTACTGCAGAATATATCCTCACTGTAAACTGTAGTACCATTTCATATTTTACACCTGTTTATTAGATGTTATACAAGCACTGTTAATCTGCTGGCACTTCAGTATATACATTATTATGAGTAAATTCATTTTCTCCATTTTGTGTCTTTCTCTAGTTTCCCTTTCTTCTTTTATTATTTTAATTATACATTACTGTGCTTTTCTTTCATTTTTTTGTCTCCCATTTATGTTCATTTCCTGCAGGTCCAGAGATTCCATGAGCAGTTCAACCACATTCCCCCTGGTTTAGGGAAAGTTCACCCTCTGCATGTCCAGAGACACCCTCCTGCAGACACCCTGATGCAATGCAGCCAGCTAAGGCATGAAACCCATGCGCTTAGGAACCTGGCAGAGGATGTGGTAAAGCAGGCAGTGGGCAAACAGCTTCAGTCCATGCAAGATCCTCTACAGTGGGTACAAGACTTAGCACTCCAGTTGGCTTTCACCTCCAAGCCACTGCAAGCCTCTGCCCCCCCCCCCCTCCTTCAGCATCAGGCTCTTCCACTGCACAGCCGTTATGCAGTGGAAACATGTATTTTAAACATCGCTCTTTTGCTTCTTTTATGGTTTAAGTGAGTGAATTTGCTGGCATTGCAGTCATAAAACAATCTCATGTAACTACTTCTCAGGTTTTAGCTGAGGATTATTTACAAAGGGATGAACATAAAAATGCATCCTTGCAAAAAAAGTATGTGGAGTAGCAAACAGAACCCGGGTTACAAATGCAAGTCCATAACATATAACCAGTACACATATTTTCATTTCAGTCTAGCTTCTCTTCAGTTAACACAATTCCCCTTTCCTTTATACAGTTAGACAGGGTGTCCCCAAGGCTGACAAGAAATTAACTGTGCACAGGCACCATTTTTTCTTTTGGCACAGTTTACCATACAGCAGGGAATATTCCTGGTAGTTTCTCCTCTGTAGGACAGTAGCTTCTATCCTTTTTCCAGGCTTCAGGGGAAACCTTCGAAACTAACTTCTTGTTTGACATATAGCTCCTTGGTGACTTCTTTTCAGAACCGTGTCTAGACATAAAAGTTAGGAATCTGAATCCCTCAAAGAAGTAGCGACAGCTCCTTCCTTTTAGCTGTTATGAACTATTGCCTCTTTTTGGTATGCCTGCATTCTTTCCATCTGCCTATTAATCTGTCTGTCTGTCTGTCTATCTATCCATCTATCCATCTATCTATCTATCTATCTATCTATCTATCTATCTATCTATCCGTCTATCTATCTATCTATCTATCTATCTATCTATCTATCTATCTATCTATCTATCTATCCACTGTCTGATTTACCTGCCTGTCTCAGATTAAGGAACTCTGTTTCCATGGCTGCATAAGTCTGTGGCTATTGTCCAAATAAGGAAATGCATTCTTTGATGTGGTATAACATTTGAAGAGCACTGAGTTTTAGGCATTGCAAATATGTGCAAAATAGAAAGCCAGTTTTACTTTTTAATGTCAATTACATATTATATATAGCTGGCACTTTTACATTCTATACATTTTTCATGCTACAAGAATTACTGGAAACAAAATTCACATTTCTATGAAGTAATTACATTTATCTCTGTTTATAAAATATCCAAATTGCACTTCCAAAATATATAGAACAAATTAATTTGGTAACAGGCAGGTTATTTCAGTATAAATCCCTCTATAAACCGAGAACCTTCCCAGAATGGTGCATTACAATAAGTATCACTGACTAATCCACACAGAACTCTTACAATGCAAATGACAATCATCTTGAAAAGTAATTTATCAGAGAAATAAATGAAATAGAAATGTGTTAGGACAAAACATAAAGCAAGTAAATCAAAAATAATAGTATGAACACCATTCATTGTTAAATATGCATAAAATGAAATGCAAAGAGGATTCTGACACAAATTGAACATATTTTATAGGAATGAAAACAATAAAAATTAGATTTAAGTATTTAACCTTATCAGGAACAGTAAAACATCCATAAAGGTAAAAAGAAAATAACTTCCTGATGAAAGTCAAAAGATAATTTCCAGAAACAGGAAGTGAAATAATAGATGAGACAGCGACAGAAAGTGGATGCATGCAGGAAAGCCCATCAGTACCCACAGCAAGAGAAAATCATTGGATGACACAGTGGTACAGCAGTCAGCATTGTTACCTCAAACCAAGAGATTCTCTGATTTGATTCTTGGCTGGGGTGTCCTCTGTGGGAGTCTGCATGTTCTCCCTGTATTCATGTGGGTTTTCTCTGGGTGCTCCAGTTTCCTCCCACATTCAAAAGACATGTGGCTGGAGCATTTCTCCCTGGGCCTCTGCTGAAAATGGTTTCTGCCCAGTCAGACTTTCCTGCTAAATAGAAAGGCTGATATTCATATTCTGGGGTTTGCATTTTTGTAGCAGTAGTCCATGAACAACTGCTTTATATAGATATGCAAATCAGGCTTTCACAATGAATTTGCAAATGTGGAGGCCTTTTTATAAACATGCCTCCTTTTCACAAAAGCATAATATGCTTAAGGCGTAAGTGGTGGTGGTGGGGGGCAACTGATACGCAGATGAGCAGCGTTACACATTTGTGTATCAGTAGGATTCATAGAGAGGAATCCATATTACGTTTGTTTGCACACCATGGGTGTAACTGGCCCTGAGCTTACACCAGTAAGCAACAATTTAATAGAAGAATATAAAGATGTGAGGGGAAGGGAAAAAGGCTTCAATTTGATGTCAGGGATGTGCTTGTGCATACTTGGACATACTGTTGAAGGGGTTGATGAGGAAATGTTTCATTCTGGTGCTTGTGCATACTTGGGCATACTGTTTAAGGGATTGGTGGTGGAAGTTTAAATTTTGCTGTTTATGCATACTTAGACAAACTGCTGAAATGATCAGTGCAAAAACATTTTATTTTGGTTCTTGTATATACTTGGACATACTGCTCAAGGGATCACTGGGAAAAGTGTTTCATTTTGGTACTTGTGCATACTTGGACAAACCGCTGAAGTGCTTGATGGGGAAATGTTTTTACTTTAGTGCTTGTGTATACTTGGACATATTACTAAAGGGGTTGGTGGGGAAGTATTTCATTTTGGTGCTTGTGCACACTTGGACATTTTGCCGAAAGGATTAGTGGGGGAATGTTTCATTTAGGTGCTTGCACATACTTGGCGAAACTACTGAAGGCATGAGTGGGGGCAAATTCACAGGCTACAACTCCAGTTTGAAAGGGGAAGCACCTCATTCAACAACAGATATGCATACTGTACAGATACTGATTTCTGAATTGCAAGAACACCTCATTAGCATACCCCATTTTACAAAATTTTTCATTGCATCTCATTACACTTAAAGCCTTTCACATAGTTTAAATAACTTCTATGACTCTCACTTTTGCTATGCTCATTCGCAAACATCAGGGATAGCCCTATTTCATGCAAATGACTGTGAAATTCAGTCATGCTAAACTGAGAGGTAAAATACAGTATTCAAAAGTAAAACACTGTATCAGTACAAATGCAAGTAAACATAGTAAAAATACAAGTAAAAATTGCCATAGAAACCCAGTGAAATAAAATAAACACATAACAGCAGTTGCAACAATTTAAGAAAAAAAGATGGGGAGATTACTGCTTCATGCATGTCTTTCAATTCTTTGAGCTGTCACTAAACAATTCCTCTTGTGAATATTTTTAAGGCATTTTAGCTGAGAAACAGTATACAAATTTATAAGCTCCATCCTACTTATAGTCAAATGTCCTTATCCTGACTCAGTCACTTGTCATTTCTAAGTTAATAAGCTATTATATTCCTGTTTGCTGACAGGCTGAAGAACAATTACTTAAAGCTATGAGTCGCAGTAAATTTAAAACCTTCACATTTTAAACATATTTTTTTCTTAATTGTTCAATATAAATGTTTTTGTCACATTTCAAGCAAGAAACGAACTCCACATAACAGATAAGTTAAATAAATAACAATTAAATAAGCAATACAAGCAAAACTTTATCAAAAATACTTCAGTCTTTTCTTCTTTTCCCATTTATAATGTGAAAGAGAAAAAGTCCATCGAGTAATAGCATATCAATTAAACATATTATAAAGTAGTATGAATGCAGTGATTAAAGTTTTCACATGACTTTTATCCTCCATTATTTATAATGCTTAACATTTCTTACAAACATCAATGCACTTAATTAACTTACAGAAATACTATAATATTCTAAATAATAAAACATTACTAGAGGCCGATTTTAAACCACAATAATGCTACTGGAGGGTCAATTATTTACCTGCAATATCTCCTTTCAATCATTATTGCATGTTCAATGTTTTTTTTTCCCTGCATTTAGGCGCTGTTAGATGTAAATTATTAACAAGGTATTAGAAAGAGAATTGATTCAATCCCATGATTAAATAAAAAGGTCCCTATTTTGTAACTGAGTCTGTGGAATATGATAACATGAGATATTTAGTTATAATTTTGGAGGAAAAAGAGTTCCCAGAGATTCAGAAATGTCATGTGTGTGACTGAAGCCAGCCTAACTCTGTTTACCCTGTGGACATGATTAGCCCCAGTACATACTAAGAAGTGACCAGGTACGTGTGTATGATGAGCACCTCCTCACCATGACTACAGCAGGGACTCTGGGAAAATGAAGTTGGAAGAAGTTGAGGATGCAAGGAAGTATTTGTTTAATCTTCAAGCGCAAGGCACGAAGACACATGACATGGACCTGTACCCCTAAGTTTTTGGTCACAAGGCTTGTTCGCTGAGCATTTTTTTTTAAACGGAGTATAAATACAGTATATGCAATGATGATAATTGTGGAAGGTAGCAATGGATTATGATTATGGTAGGACAGCAGAAAGAAGTATCACAAGGGCAACTACAATAGGAACTCATGACACGATTAGGGATGTGAAAGAAAATGCAGAAGGGTCTATGAGACAGACATACACAAATATCAGTTTCAAGTAACTGAAGTTAAAAAACACAATGGGTAGGGTACAGAAAAATAATAAGATGTATCAACCATAGCGAGTTGTAACATCAGCCAAGTCTGCTCACTGTACCTGTACTACATTGCAAATGTTAAAAAATGCATCCCTACAGCCCTGAGGTAATGTAAACCCTGCATATTAAACTGCATAAAGCAGTTTATTTACTAAGTGAGTTACCAAAGCAATCAAACTAAGGATTAATGTGAAGCACATAGCAGTTTATGCTCACTTGCTGAATGAAAGCAAAAAAGACACACAAAAGCATTCAGCCCTGATATGAACTGAACCCTGAACATTTTGCTCTGAAACTTAGAAACACACTACATTAATAGTCGGAGCTAAATCCATGATCTCAGTGAATCACTTCTGGAGGTGATTGTTACATAAATTTATTTATTTATTTATTTATTTATTTACTTACTTACTTACTTACTTATGTGTGCATCCTTTATTGACCAAGACAGTTATATGAGGCTAGTGGCCCCTTTTCAATGTATACTTGAGGTGGTATTAATACCAGTCCTATTTGGGTGGGGCATCAGGAAATGTCTCCTACTCTTTGGAGCTAAATGCTGCTGGAAGGGCATCTACAGCAGCAAAGATGATGTCTAAGGGAAGCAGCACCATAGAGGAAGAGCGAAAATCTATGGATAGTTTGGAGGTTAAAGTGAGAATTTGGTGAAACATTTGGTGGACACAGAGCTTCAGAATGTAAACAAAGATTCCTCTGTGGCAGATGTTACAAAAGAGCATCATGTAGCTATCATCACTGAGAAGAAAATGATGCAGATAATAGAACTGGCAGTAGCACAGCTTGCAAATGATGTTCTGTTACAAATAATCGAGGAGAATAATTCAAGTGGCAGTTCTGCTGTTTCTTAGGGTGAGATGGCAGATATTTTTTTTTATTGTTGTTTGGAAGTGCTGAGGATGGTAATGGAGAAAAGAAGCCATGTGATGTGTCAGCAGAAAATGCAGCAGTTAAAACTTATGCAACAGTGACAGAAAGTAAAAGAGGAAAGCAACAACAAACTGAGAAGATGGCTGTTTTTTTTTTTTTGCAGCAGCAGCAGATAATGAACTAACTACAACATGCAGCAGTGACAGAAAGCAAAAAAAGGAAAGAATCAACAAATTGTAAATAAAGCTGTTTTTAAAAAGAAGAGAGAGCCACCTGAGAGAATAAAAACAAAAATGACACTGCAACAGACGGATATTCTGCATATGACAAGTTGGCAACTGTTCTGGGTTTTAAATCTCAAGAAATGTGTGTGTGTATATATATATATATATATATATATATATATATATATATATATATATATATATATTTATTTATATATATATATTGAGACAGGGACTTTTTTAACTTCACATTTGAAACTGATGTACTAATGATGACATATCTGCACTGTGTAACAAAAAGGATATTTATGGGTGGAACAATTATATGATTTCTCGTAGTAACTTAAATGTTAAAACATATTACTCTGCAGTTTAGAACTGACAAACTGGAAGAAGATGATATTAAAAAATACATGCAGGGTCCGTGTGAAACTGCTGATATCACTGAGAAACTCGGACATGGCAGAAATGTATGGAATGGAGGGTAGAGTTTGGAAGCTGTTTTGAAATGTGAAAAAAAAAACATGGCACACACTGTGAAGATTGGAGGAAGATGGGCGAAGGCTGCCAGCTGGGCCAGGGCACGGTCGTCGCACACACCTTCTTGCTATATGTCCTTTCTTCCCACACTGGTTACATTGTAGCTTGTCTCGATCATCAATTAAATAATAAAAGTCCCCACAAAAGAAACATGTTTTAGGCTGTCCAGCTTATCTTAATGCCCTTCTATGATGAGCCACCAAAATAAGATAAGGAATGCATAGTAAACTAATGAACAGGCAGAGTATTTTGTAAATGTACTGCATGAAATAGGAGTTGAAGGGTGGGTTTGTTCATGAAGAGTTATGAAGTGGGATATTAAAATTTACACGGAAGAAAGACAAGAAGAATAAAATAAAAAACAAAGACTCTTCACACTAAATAACACCGATTATAACATTTTATAGAATAATACAGAGGGGAATGAAAGGAAGAATGAGGGATATTATGGAAGAAGGTATATAACGTATAAAAGGGAAAGGATGTCAAGAATGGTTATTAGTTGTGAGAGAAATCGTAGATGATATTATAAGTAAAACTGAAGACCCTTCACACTAAATAACACCGATTATAACATTTTATAGAATAATACAGAGGGGAATGAAAGGATGAATGAGGGATATTATGGAAGAAGGTAAATAATGTATAAAAGGGAAAGGATGTCAAGAACTGTTATTAGCTGTGAGAGAAATCGTGGATGATATTATAAGCAAACGGGGGATGTGGAATGTATGATAGGTGACATTAGCAAGGCATTTGATACAGTAGGACATGATAACCCGGTGGGGTGTTATGAAGAAAGTATGGAGTAGTCAACAGAATTAGGAGAGTGTGCATGTCAGTATATCAAAATAATAGAGTGAGAGTGTAAGAAAATGGGTGGCTGAGTGAAGAACTATGCATGAAGTATGGTATAAGACAAGGATGTCCCATAAGGGAATGTTGTTTGCATTTGTAATGAATGTGATAGTGAGTTAAGTAGCTTATAACATGAAAGGTGCTAGATATGACGTACAAAAGGAGGTGGTGATTCCAGTAGTTTTGACATATACAGACAATGTAGTTGTAGTTATTAAGAACAAAATAGGGAGGAGGCAGTGCTGGTTTGTCTGAATGGATTTTTAAAGGAAATGTGAATGATCTTGAATAAAGGCAAAAGTAAGGGTTTGAGTGTGTGGTGAAAATTGGGGGTACATATTTTTCATTGAATTAGGTGTTTTTGCTAGGGATAAAATCTGGGAAAGTTATGTAGTTATGATGCAATGGGAGGGTATCATAAAATAAATTATAGAAATATACAGTATATTGTGTGAAGGATGCATGGATTAGCATTCAAGAAAAATGTTTATGTCATGAATTCTGTATTAATGGGAAAACAGTGTCTATGCCAAATGTGTATATGATTCCAGAAAAATATGAAAAGGAAATTGTGCAACTGTTTTTGTTTCTCTTCTACAGGGTTCAAGATTAAACCCAGTGAAAAGAAGTGTGTTGAAGGGGATTGGGGTTACTAAATCTAGTTTTTTTCTGCTTCTTTAAACTTTATAGAGTATTAAATTGAGTAAAGGAAGAGAAAGACAAATTAATAGTGAGAATGTTTAAATGTAAGTACAAAAACGTCTGGCAGATAATGAGTATAAGACAAAGAGAAAAAGAATATGTGAGTGAAGAAATTAAAAATTATCAAGAAAAATATAACATGGAAAAGAAAAACTAATTGTATAGTGAAAGACAGAAGGATGTGGTATTATAATGGTATGAAACAATATTATTGTGTAAATCCATGGAAGAATTTACCAGAATAAGGTATGAAAGCCATTATAGTAAGGAAAAAGTGGTGCACCAAGATAGTAGAGTGTCAGGATTTTCTAAGGACACTGCTAATAAATATGTTAACCGTAAAGGTGAATACACCCTATAAAAACAAAGTTGAAGACTTCTGGGATAATGCTATTTAGTCAATTGATACAGAATTCACAGAGCATGTTTTTTTTGAAATGTAAAACCATGGAGAAACTCTAGAAAAAGTTGCATGAATAATTATTCTGAGAATATTAATGATATATTCTAGGATTCAATAAAGTCTGTATAGGCTCTGTGTAGAGCCTACATGGAATGTATCCATGTACATGGCCATGGCTTTCCCTTGGCATCGCACCATATATATTAATTATGGTGCGTACCTAAGGTAAGTCACAGCAACACGGCTATGTAATCCATGTAAGACTGATATCACAGGCTGTCCTTTAATTCTGGACTGTCCAGAAAAATTCTGGACAGAGGCAGCACAGCACAATACCTTTCAGCTCATTAACGTGTACCAAAAGTTGTACAAGACATTTTATTCCATTACATTTTTTTTTCTTTTTTTTACATTTATGTGCTTGTTTGCAAAGTGTGGCATGTTGCTTAGCTATACTTAGCTTTGCACACATATACATCAGATGTCCACTAGGCATCTAAAAATAGAAACCAGATACATTCAATTTTAATAATTTTTTTCATGTGCTTGTTTGCTCAATGAGCAGCGTTATTTAGCTATGCTTAGCATTGCAGACTCATGCATTATAGCTAAAAATAGAAACCAGATGTATTCAGTTGTTTTAGTTCTGTCATCCATAGCAATGTGCTACGCTTACAGGCACCTTTGCAGTATATCTGAAGATATACAAGTTCCCATCACTATCCCAGTGGTTAGATAGGTTGACTCATGACTTAAAAGTGTAGTAGGTCCTGGGCCCCAAGTCTTGGGCAGTAATGCTTTTTTGCAAATATTGGTGTGAAACTGTGTCAGGTCACTGAAACATCAGTTGAGTTTAAATTAAATAATTGTTACATTTAGAAAAGCTGCATGATGCTAATTAGTGCTTAAATATGGTCAGTGGTTTTTTCCAGTATGCATGTTACTAAACTTACCCTGAGATTCATGAAGCTCGGCGCAAGGCCGGCGTTAAGCTTGCGCTGACTGTGCGGCATGAGGATGGCACAGTAGCGCCAAATGCATAGTAATGAAGGCGCGCTGCCGACACAGCCACATGCACAGGAAGGGAGCGTGAGTGCATAGCGCGTGTCGAAGTGACACACGGAGGCGTGTAAACGGCAGCTGTCGATGTGCAACCTAAAATGCTTGCATATAACAGGTTGCAAGATAGTAACCACGTCAGTGTCCCTGGATACTGAAACATATGCAAAGCATGCAAGAAAGTACCTGCGAACACAAAGTGACGAAGCAAACAGAAATGCACGGTAGGGAATAACGGGTCCCTATCCTGCGAACAAATGACATAGAAGACCGTGTGGCCGTAGTCCAATGCAGTGTAGATAGCCATACCAAGTGGAAGTGAAACGCATCATATGTTAGCGATCTGCCAGTAGGTATGTCCAGCCCAATGGTGAGGGTCACCAGCTGACCCATAATGTGAGGGAGGGTACACAGCTGGGCAGATGTGTCCATAACAAAATACATGAGAAATGTAGATATCTAGCGACCGTATGTCCGAATTATATCCCACAAGGCATGTAATAGTCACATACAAAAGGTATGTCCGTATTTCACATACCAAATGTGATAGGAAATAGAATAAGCATGTAAATGAAACAGAAGGAGCATGCAAACAGCCACAACAATAAGGACACATGTAGGCTGAAAGGAACAGTATTATCTGTACCATCGACTAGGATTACCACCTGTCCCACTTTGCGAGTGACAGTCCCTCTTTGGGCAGTTGTGTCCCAACAAAAACCTGTAACAATGGCAAATGTCCTGAGAATATAGGACAAAATTATTCCCTTTACGTTATGTAATAGTTGCATTAAACAGGTTTACTGTATCTAAATTACATAAATGTTATAAGAAACAGAATAAGCAACTGAACTGCTACAAGAATAAGCTTTTATATAGGCAAGAAGTCTAAGTTCTATCCTGTGTACTAACTGTGGGTATGTGTCGGCCTGTAAAATGTGATGTGTGTACCAAAAATGTCCCACTTTGGCCAATTGAAAAGGTGGCAACCCTATCGTTGACTGTGGGGAGGTGTTGTCCACTACAGTCGGATATGTGTATGGAATATTTCCCATCCTGGACATAGGAAAAGGTGGCATCCTACCAATGAGTACAACATGCCGCCAAAATCCGGAAGTCAGCGGTAGAAGCCGAACTTGACAGGATGTGTCACACTCGAACGGGTAGTACCCGGGTATACTAAACATGTAATGAAAGAGAAGTATGGACGTGTACCTATGTGCGTGAGGTATAGCATGTGGAAAGCAAACATGGCAGGGTAGTCCACACAACCATACAGGTACCAGACACATGTAGGCTATTCAGTGTGTTACTCTGGCCGTGTCATGGGCCAACAACGAAAGCACAGATGTATGGGGTGTGAGGAATCTGTGTGTGTGGGGTGGATGGGTGATGGTACAATCCTCCAAGGCGATTCTGTGTCGTATGCAGAATAGGTGAACCGGAGGTGTATGAGGGAGCAGCGGGTGAAGCTGAAAGAAACACAAACACATGTATAAACAGCTGCAATACAACCAGACAGGCCATACTGTAGAACACAATCCCATAAACAGATGAATATTGAAATGTGCGATACAAATGTATAGATGTGTCACCGGCACATACCCACAGATTGGTTCTGATGGAACTGGCCATAACAAATGCAACACACCTGGATGGAACTGGCCATAACAAATGCAACACACATGGATGCATAATGGACTAGCCAGCACCCCCTCCACATCACACAACCCACTCCCGTACCTGAACGTCCACCAAATCCAGCCGTACTTGGCCTACTGGTGTGGTGCAGCCACAGCTACACATAGTGACCACTATGCATATGTAGTAGGTAGTGTCACCCTAGGTGGTTGCAGGATTGCACACGACCTCAGCACATTTTCATAACTCCAAAACGATGTTTGGTATACCTCTTGTTGTGGATCGGTACAATTTTTGGATATCCCCATGGGATACGTAACCTGTGTAAACATTAGAACGGAAGACACGAAGTCCAGTCCTGTAGATATCTGGATCAAAGTTGGAATGTGCATTAGAGGTGTACAACACTGTCCAGCCCTAAGTGGTCATGCATAACCTACTACCCAGGATCAAACACTTGCCCGTGACACACGTGTCCCGACACGAATAAGCGGAAATATATTGCACACATTCGCATAGTGGCAAATGGTATAAGGGTGATGAAGGCACTGACATAAACAGGATAACCCTGATCTACTGTGTGAGGGACACTTAATGTGTGTGTAGGTGTGACCGACCATACCTGTCAACCTCTGAGAGCAAGATATCTGGACAAAGCCGTGAATAAAAGTATACCTGTCAGCCTCTGAGAGCAAGATATCTGGACAAAGCCATGAATAAACGTATACCTGTCAACCTCTGAGAGCAAGATACCTGGACAAAGCCGTGAATAAAAGTGGGACAAAGGTCCAAAAGCATGGACAATTTGTAAAGAAACAGAGAAAGTTGATAGAATAACAGTTTGTACATTGGCATTAATTTCCTGAAGAGTATGAAGTCTGAAACTCGAATGTCTGTCAGTATGTTCTGACTTCAGTCTTTAATGACTAGCTACTGATTTGCCAGCAAACAACAGTGTATTACAGAGGTCCGTACATATTTACAGTAACAAACCTTCACATTTGTTTACTGTACCACTGCATACCTGTAGTTAATTCATGTCCAAAATAAAAATGCATACAGGAAATTGTCAAATGTGAATGGGAACACCCCTCACCGTGGATTATGTATTGTAACCACCCCCACGCATATTATGTATTTCCAACATAAAAAGCTGCTGACAGGTGCCGAAAGACCTGTGTCTGTAAACACAGGTAAACTTCTATAAAATGGACAAATGCTGTCCATGTGCTTCGTCTGACATTTGAACTCGGTCAATACAGTTCCATTCACCAGGCGGACAAGCCTAAACCCAGATCACCACAGGAACACCCTGACAATCAAAGACTTGTTGGGAGGGTTGCCTAATGGTTAAGGTGTTTGCCTTACAAACACAAGATACAGGGTTTGAATCTCACAGGGGATAACTAGCTAGGCTTAAAATGGCTCGCAAGAGCAGTTAGCCTAGTACTAACCTATGAACCTATGAACCTATGAACTTGTATGTGCCAGGACTATAAGCCTTGGAGTTTTGCATATCCTTGGAGTGATTAAATATGCAGGTTGGGTCCAGAGCAGTAGGGAATAGGGAATGTGTAATATGTAGTACCTCGTTTTTCCCAGCAGGAGAATGGATGCCTGTGTTGTAAGTGAAGCGGTGAGGCGTATGTTAATGTAGCTATGTACTATGGGTATGCATATAAATGAGTCAGAACACCAATAGTATAGTGGTTACAGCATCCGGCCAATGTGAATGCAGTCCCGGGTCAACTACGACTTTAGCACATATGAGTTAATGAATGTGTGTGTGCTGTAAAGACATTTAAATATGTAAAGGTGAACATGTGTTTCACATATGTGCGTTAACCGGATTACAGATATTGTACTGGTACCGTCACAATTAAGAAAGGCCACGTAAGCACAAAGACGTAGTAAACATATGTAACCCACAATAACGATATGCAAGTACACCTGCGCGTGTGTAATCCACTCACAGCATAGCAAATGAATGCTGTTTTCAACACGTTTATGTATATATCTATATATGGATATATATATATTTGCGTATAAATATATATCCACAGACTTAAACTAAATAAATATATGAAATAAAGAATGTACAGACATATTTATATATATATATATATATATATATATATATATATATATATATCTACACACACACACACACACACACACACACACACACACACACACACACACACACACACACACACACAATTACATTAATCGATATATACATAACAAACACAGACACATTTGTCCTTGTAGCTATAACACATGTGCATAAATAGGCTACATCATAGCTATTATGGATAGACATACAGACATGCAAGAAAGGTAAATACACTGCTGCTTTCCAAACCATTGCCCAGAAAGTACCAGTGTGCCAAATCTGCAAGTTCTACTATTTAAACATGGATATAGGTGTCCTTTGCAGGACTCCAAAAAGTGGTTGTCTACAAGCAACGGCCAGTAAGTATCGATGCAAAAGAAGTCACATCCGCAGCTACAATATAGCTGTACATGCAACAGTAGCTTGTGCAAGGGTAATAACACATGGGTTGACAGAATGTATGACATATGTCCCGATACGCGGAGAGTGGATAGTGCATAGAAGTATCTTCATTCTTTATTATCTCTCACATTAAATATGTCATATGACTACTGTGGAGGGGTGTCAGGTATGGGAATCATGGGTATGCAAGAATGGGTCTAGGTTCACAGGTGTTGGTTGGCACAGATTTATTAGGTCCACCCCATGGGAGTGATTAATATTCCTATGTGGGTATAGCACACCCCTATACCATCCAAAAATGAAGAACCCATCTACTGGATATTGTGTAAACCATTGGGGGAAGACGTAGGGACTTATATCAGTGTCATGTAAGCGATTATCATGGACGTACATGCGTACGAATAAGATGGTAACCATACCTCTCAACCTTTCAGAATAAGACATCTGGACAAAGGCATATTTAAATAAGTACAAATAGGGACTATGTTAAATATTCCTCTGACAAAGTTAGAACGTTGATAGAATAATGGATAATTCATTAGTTTGAATGTGTTGAGAGTTATTAGTTATAAACTACTAATGTCTGTCATTATTATCTAACCTCACAGTCCTTAATGATCTGCCACTAATCTACCAGAAAGGCACAATAATAACAAAGAAGGAACAACATTATAAGTCTAAGTTCAGGACATTTACCCAACATGTGTACAGTTCAGAGGTATGAAGGTAACCCTGTCCTAAATAAATGTACAGAACTAGTGATATCAGGTGGACAGGTGTGAAGAAAGACAGGATGACGAATGACAAAACATGTATAAGTCAAAAGCATGTACCTCGATAAATGTGAATGAATACTTATGCCCTGTGATAGTCAATGTGGAAGGTTAATAGTGTCCCTCAGGGTGTTATGCAGTGTCCCCGATACAGTGTCCAGTCTCCCACACTCGCATGTGAGTTCTGCCACTGACAGACATCGCAAATACCGGCGAACACATAAGTTAGATGATAGCATAATATGTTGTGATTAGTACCTGTTGGCTTTTGTGAGGAACACAACACTCTTGGCGGGTGTGTCCTGCAAAAGGAATGTAATGTCATCTGGCCTGTGATTTCTTCTTGTGTGTAGTTGTGTAATACAATGATATATCTTGTATCAGAAACAGATACATGTGATAGGAAACAGTATTATCGACTATACTACTACAAGAAAACTCTGGAGGTATGAAAAGCACTGAAGTAGTCAGTTCAGTATTGACCGCAGGTATGTATTGACATGTCAAATGTCACAGCTGTATATATAGTACCTATAGGGCTGTCACTGTTACAAATGATGAAGGTGGGAGCTGCTTTGTAGAAATGTCAGACGTAGCAGGTCAAACCATACCTACAGCCATGCATACTCCACAAATAGATATATTAGCACACAGCAAAGCTTAGGCCAGGGGTCATGGAGCCTTGGCTGGCGTGTACGAGTAGAGGAAGTGTAGAACAAGACAAGATGTCTGCCGAGCTGTTCAGCAATATCCTGTATGGGGCGTGTAAGACAGCCCCTAAACCGAACATTGCACGGACAATGTTAGGATATGCAAATTACCCCATTTGTAGGTGAAAGCTATGCAAATGATGTAAATCTGCGATACATGTAACAGTAAGCTGTCCGTGCAAGAGTAGAGTTATGTGCAGAAATGTACTCGGATGTTAACCAAGTTACGTTCTGCAAGTAGTTAAACAGAGCAATGTCAGCTGCAAATAAAGGATGAATTCAGTTGAAGAAGCATGCCAATGGCCAAATATAAGGCCAGTGGCATATTTTTCCATTGTAAATTAATAAAACTCTATTTGTCCTCCCCAATCTCCGGTGTGTAAGCGTAGCGCAGCGGCACGAAAACGCGCTGCGCTTTTAAAACAAGAGAAATATTTAAAATACACATAGACATTGTAATTATCATTAACAGTTAGTTTGCCATGCAGGTGAATGGCAAGCTGAAGACAAGATGGCTACTGAGTACTGGTTGCTATGTGTGGAAGCGCTCTGTCAGAGATGTAGCCAAGCATTAGTAGGCAATCCGATGCAATTGAGGCTGAGGATAGTGAATCACAATTTGTCATGCCATATGGGCCAAGCCACTACAGTGGAAGAGTAGGTTAAGGGGACTGTCAGAGTAGAAGATAGGTGACATCATGAGTGTGTATGTATAAAACAATGTAATCCTAATGGAGCAATGTGTCACATGTTTGCTGTCAGTTACTCATCAGTGGAAGAGGCGTGTTATGATTTATCCTAGGTACAGTCAGAAAACTGACAGTGTACGCCATGGATATCACTGAAGTTTCATGCAAACCTGCTGACAGTGTGTGCGTGCCTGTGCACGCCTGTAAGTCCAAGTAAGCATGTGTGCGCGTGTGTCAGCCCGTGTGCATGCGTTGAAGAATGAGTAAGCAAGTGTAAGCATGTTGAAGCCCGTGTAATGTCGTGTAAGCCAGTGTACGCATTTGTAAGCATGTATAAATCTATACTACACACATCAGACACGTACTGCACACTCTGAAATACATGCTGCACCTGCTGCCAATACTACACACGTCAGTCAAATGGCACATGGATGGATAATAAATCTTCAGAATCAACAGTGCTGTAAACTATACTACATTGATGGTCATAGCTGCAATGCATCATGCCTGCTTACATACACCTAGAAGGATGTCACACTTTGTGTTAACAACATTTTAACATTAATACAGTGCTATAAAGCCACCTGAGCATCAGCACCATGTTAGTCTGTTCCTGCATCTATGTTACACATTACAGGTGGTGGCACAGGTGTCATCATATGCACAGGGTATGGTGTTTCTTTTCCAGAGCCTGTCATTGAGCCATCTAAACAGCATGTAAGTATGTGTGTGTGTGTGAGGGACAACAGTGTTTGCATGGCCCAATGTTGATGCAATGTGTGCGTGTATGTGTTAGCCCTAGCTGTTTGTTTCATGTGTGTGTCTGCATGTACACAGTTTCAGCATGTGTCATGCATATACAGGAGGTTGTGGGACAGTCACAGACCGTACCTGCCAGGCTGTACAGATTGCCATTATTGGCCATGGACACCCCTGCATGCATTCAACAATATTCCAGTCCTGCACCTGTCAATGTATACACATACATTCTTGGGATCTGTATCACAACTTGTGGATAAACGGGAGTCAGTAATGTTAACCTGATTTGCATAGTAGTGTCAGGTAATACATAGTCATATGAGCCATACTCATCCTCCAAAGTAACAACCACTGCTGACTGTTGATGAGATGTGCACATGACCATTTAAAGGTGCTGTACTATCATTGTTGTCAATGTCCCTTGCAATACCCTGCAACAGAATAACTGGTCACTACACAACTATAACCCAGGATCACTACAGCACACAGTATGTGCACTATCACAGAGCCATAGCAGATTTACATACATCAAAGGTGTTCACGTACAGATAATGCAGCACATTCAATAGTGCTAATATCCACATACATATCAATATCTATCTACATTACATATATAGAAAGAGAAATGCACACACACACACACTTGGCAGGGTTGTGATCAGAACACCGACCTAACTACCTTATCACACTACAGCATTACGCATGTACAGAACGTGCTACCGTGATTACTAGATCACAGCATTCACACAGGCATACGTCCAGCTTGCTGGCATCAGCATCAAAGGCAAAGACGCCGTACGGCTTCTACGGAGAGTGAATAGTGTAAAAGCAATGTACTGTGGCCATGCAGCGGGAAACTCTCACACACACATACATGTGGCAGGATTGGGATTAGAACACAGACCTAGCTACCTTATCACACTACAGTGATACGCCTTTACAGAACGCACTACTGAGATTACTGAACAGAGCACTCCCAGAGGCATACTTCTAGGTGGGTGACATCATCCTTAAAGGCAAAGACACCGATAGGGAATGTATGTGGTGTGAGGCATCTAAAAGCATTACCGTTTCCCCAGGCTGCAGGAAACACACACACACACACACACACACACACACCCACACACACTTGGCAGGGCTGGGAGTCGAACATACACCTAACTACCTTATCACACTACAGCAATACACATTTACAGAATGCGCTACCGAGATTACTGAACACAGCACTCCCAGAGGCATACTTTTAGGTGGGTGACATCATCCTTAAAGGCAAAGACGCCGATAGGGACTGTATGTGATGTGAGGCATCTAAAAGCATTACCATGCCCCCAGGCTGCAGGAAATATATACACACACACACACACACACACACACACACTTGGCAGGGTTGGGAGTTGAACATACACCTAACTACCTTATCACACTAAAGCAATATACATTTACAGAAGGCGCTACCGAGATTACTGAACACAGCACTCCCAGAGGCATACTTCTAGGTGGGTGACATCATCCTTACAGGCAAAGATGCCGATAGGGAATGTATGTGGTGTGAGGCATCTAAAAACATTACCATGTCCCCAGGCTGCAGGAAACACAAACACAGGCACACACTTGGCAGGGCTGGGAGTCGAACATACACCTAATTACCTTATCACACTACAGCAATACGCATTTACAGAACGCGCTACCGAGATTACTGAACATAGCACTCCCAGAGGCATACTTCTAGGTGGGTGACATCATACTTAAAGGCAAGGACGCCGATAGGGAATGTATAGAGAGTGAGCAGTCTGAAAGCATATTACTGTCCCAAGGTAGACGTAGACAAACACATGACAGTGGTGTGATTGGGGCAACTAAATATCTACGAAGCACCACAACAACACTACATAGATACGGGGCATGCCACAGACAGTACACCCTGCAAGACAGTCAGCCAGTGTGTTCAATGTAGGCAACCATTGTGACATTGAAAATGGACATCTGTTGCCTGGATGTCCACCATTGCTATGCAGGATGTCAATGGCCATGCCCATACACAGAGGCACAAGGTGTCACTGGCCATGCCCACACGCTTAGTATCACACGTCCGTTTGGAATGTACTGCATGTCCATCTACACAACGGCGTACTGGGCATGCTCACACACTTAGCAGTTGCAAAGGGCCGTCTTGCATGCACACAGATTCTAAACACGTAAGGGCACAGTTTGGAATGTACTATGTGTCCAACTACACAACGGTGTACTGGGCATACTCACACACTTAGCAGTTGCAAAGGGCAGTCTTGCATACACACGGATACTAAACACGGACGGGCACAGTATGGTATTACTGTCCCCACGTACATGACGGCCAATCACATGTATTGACCAGTACACACTCAGGAGCCAACACAGATGTCTCAGGTGCAGATCACAGAGGTACACACCACAGTCTACAATGTAGCCCTCAGACAGCACCATGTCGTTGGACCAGCAATACATCAACACAACACCGTGTGACGCATGACCAGTGGACTGTACATAGGTGTACAGCAACTGTGCAGACTACACATGTACCGACAGGGTTCCATCATGTGTTATGCATTGCAATGATACCACTGTACATATCCAGGTCAGCTCTACACATAACAGGGGCCCTGGGTCTTACACAGCTGTGACAGATGACTGTTGCTGTACACCAATGAACACACATGTTCAGATATGTCATACATGTAATTGCAGTGGATATGTGCATGGACCACACACACAACACATATGTACATAGCATAGCTTTTGCTGTCTTCCATGCAGACAAGTGGCTACAGCAATCAAACGCACGCATATGGGAGGTGGGTCCATGGCTGTTGAATGCCAACAGTACATGAGGTAGCAATGTTGACTGAGGACACATTCCCTCTGTACTAGTTACCCATGACACCCATCATATCATACAACAGTCCATGTGTTATGTATGTCAACACACATGTCCATTGATTGCAATGCATACAAGCATGGCTACTTGACAGGCATGTAGGAACAACACACATGTACAAACTGTAGTGTGCATGCAGCTGCCATGCATGTGCAGTAGCTGATGTAAGTAACTCATCTGTGCCGAACTACAACATGCAGTTGCAATGCAGCCCCATCATTGACACCTGTATATGGTGATATACTGACAGTACGGTAGGATGTACATCAGGTATGGATGGATGTGTGTACATAAAGTGGTGATCCACCTGTGTAGATGGATGTTCACCGGGTGCGGTTCACAGATGTGTCACACGCCATCATACCATTACATGTGCAAACAGTACGCTATGTTACTGTTACCTGACGGTGAAGAAATAATACCTACACAGCGGTCAGGTGTTACCGACTATACATCACTCGACACCTGTAACACTTACATCCTCCCGTGTTCATATAGCAGCACAATTGCCAGACATAGCGCTGGTACACATAATGTGGCCAATACTGCTGCATGTCTGTCAGATGTATCATCATATAGCAGGTGTATCATTCACAGTACTGCCATGTGTGTTTGCATGTGTGACCATATATGCCACATATGGTGGGGAATACATCCCAATTGTGACACACTCCTGTACACTGTTGTAGACATCTGTACATACTGCAGTGTGGAAAGCATGACGTAGGCAGGTGTGGTGTGTGTATCACACACATCAGCTATCCGTATGTGTATGACAGTTGTGGTCTCCACAGTGTGTGTGTGTGTGTGTGTGTGTGTGTGTGTGTGTGTGTGTGTGTGTGTATGAATGTATGGCTGTCTGGTGCATGGAGTGTGGGTGTATGCTACCATACGGAACACACAGGATCCCAACCCCACATGGAGATGCAGTCAACTACCCTGTTGATGCCATCGGTCTCAGCCATACTGGCTACCTGTACATGTCCCTTCTCTGTGTCACATCATGTGGGTGCACAGTACTGTGAGGGTGATGACCACATAGGCAAGTGTCCTCACCTCAACACTATGGGGTGTGCGTTATAGTGTTGTCGACCCCGTGAGTGTGGACATGTTCCTGTACTGTGACAGGGTATTACTGCTACACAGTGAGGCCTCATGCTATCAAGTGGCCTCTAACGTTATCATTGTCCACACCACTGTGTACAACCCCCGCACCATGTCAACATACCTGTAATGTGACCTGGTATGGATGTCACATCTCTAGCCACTGTAGCCTATTAAACTGCACACAGTCTGCTGGATCAGTATATGTGTGACATCTGTGGTATGTTAGACTTTCCAGCTGTCCGGTTGAGGCTATGTATAGCATGCTGAGATTGCCATACTTGCCTGGGAGTACTCCACAGTTACACATGGGAGACTGCAAACACTGCTACTTGTAGACACATGCAAGTAGACCATAAGGAGGGTACCTGGGCATCATTACCAACATGCTATTACTGTTGTTACCGAGACACATACTGTGAACATATAACAATGCATGCTACACCTGTACTACATGGTTGTGCACATATAACAATGCATGCTACACCTGTACTACATGGTATGTCTGGTGCATGTCAACAGTACACAACCAATGTAATATACACATCTCTCACCATTCTTACACAAGTAACGTAATATACACTTCCCTCACTAGTCGTACACAACTAATGTAATATACACATCTCACTATTCTGTTCATCAGACCATTTGAGCATGTCCCTGCACCGATGATGTGGATGACAGGGATGCGGCACAGGCTTCATCATATGTACAGGGTGATAATGTGTGCCAGGGGCATAGGCTGCACCAATGGGTGACATCATGTGTGTGGGTAAGGGCCGGTGATATGATTGGACATGTCTGTTCAGTATGCATGTGAGTGTTGTGGTGCCCTACAGATGTGTTTGCTGTGTGCGTGTATGTATGCACACAGTTCTGCCTTTTGTGAGGCCTACACAGGGGTATTACTGACAGCTCCAGATTGTACAGACCAGGTTGTACAGCTCACTGTGTCCGGCCACGGCCACTTGACCTGTGCCTGCCAGCGGTTGCACGGGCACTACCAGGCAGAGGTACAGATTGGCTACTGTCCGACAACACATGTCCACTGGAACCGTGTCCCCACTGCGACATCCAGGACCACGTCCACGTGGCCTGCTGTGTCCTTGTGTGGACAGTGCAGCACCAGCTGCACTGCTACTGCTACCGGCACTATGGGAGCGGGCATGTGAGGTGGCACGCTCACGTCGACCTGCACTAGGTGGTGTAGCTGGCCTACGTCCACGTGGCCTACGCTTCACTCCTACCAGATGTTTCAACACAGACAGCTCACGCTCGCGGATTGCCATGCCACAGTCAAGAATGCTGTCCATGTCACCCAATCACCTGTCCAGAACATCATCAATCTGCTGTTGAGCATTTGCCAATGCCTGGATGTTGTCATTTAGGGTATGGATAGCAGCCCTCTGCAGCCTCTGCCCTTCTCTGTTCTGCTGTTCAGCACATGCCTGTGCCACCATTACAGTCTGGAACATGTGTCTGGTGATACCAGCTGCTGCACTCTGTCCTGCAGGTGCATGTCTGCCAGAGGTCCTCCTACAAGCAGCACTGGCCACATGCCTGTGTGGCCCATCTGCAGACATTTCACTGACGCCATGGTGTGGAGACACACCTTCTATAGCCACCACATGTTCCTGTTCCACGCTAACAGACGCTGACTGTCCTTCCTCTATGGCCACTGGTGATGCGGTATGTGTTGGCAGCAGAACTGTGTGCGGGGAAGAGGGGGACATAGCTGGGATGGCAACCATTGGCAGAGATTCAGCCCCTGACAACCCTGACTGTACCTCATGCATATGTTCATCACTGCTAGTATCTGTGGGGACACTAACATCAGATGGACCGCAGGAGGGTAACGCACCTACATCACCTGTGAATGCAAAGAAAGACTCAAATTATAATAGACACAGACACACACACACACACAGACACAGACACACACACACACACACAAACACACACACACAGACACACACACAGACACACACACACAGACACACACACACACACACACACACACACACACACACACACACACACACCATGCATGTGATTTGACAGACGGCATGCAGCATGCCTGTGATACAGCTGACGGCATGCAGCTCAGACATTAATAGTATTAGTAAGCATACCCCCAAGCAGGTGTCATATCAGTAGCCATGCAGTTCACACAATCATGGTAGTATGCATGCATCCCCGTGATACACCATGTGGACCAGAACAGGATAACAGTACACATGGCTGACATGACCTCAGCATGTAATCTGCTGATGTGTGCATTAACATGCATACATGTCTGACACAATGGTGTCCTGACATGTGCAGCATCGTAATGGCCATCACATTGCGGTGTTGTCTGTATGCCCTACAGATAGAATGCCTGTTTAGCAAATCTGCATGTGCATGGAAGGGCAGTATGAGCCATCTACATTGATCTACAGTGTGAAGTACAGACACTGTGCCATTGCATGGCATCATGAGGCGTCTATATTGCTATACAGTGCATAATATGTAAACATTGCATAGCGATAACTGCATGCATACCCATGACATAACTGTGGATTGTGACCCACGATGCTGAGGTGTGTACACACCAAACCATGCTGTGTCATGTGACAGGGCACTGGAGGACCTACAGATGACACGCCTGCACAACAACTACAGAGTCTTAGCTGCCTGGCAACCATGTCCACACATAGCGGACTTGTCAATTCACCATGTCCAACATGACATTGCTGTACCACACACACGTGGTGCACAGCTAACGGTGATGTCCTACAGCAGCAAGGGAAATGTACAGTATCTGTGGCCTGATTTGGTGTCAATGTCTGTGGAAGCTGTAGAGGTGACTACTGTCATGCTATGACACAGGCGTGATGTTCAACACATCTTATATGGCAGACATCAGTGACACCTCCACTAGCTGTGCACAGTCTGTTAGGATGTCCAGTGTACCACATCAACTGTATAATCGGTCAACTAAGGCTATAATTGGACCATGTGTGGACAATGTGAAACAGGGTGTATACACATCACATCTACTGTGTGGCTACATATCTCTGGCCATCCCCCATGGCCATGTCAGTACGTGTTGGACAAATGTGTGTGATGGCCATCTATCACACATGTCTGTGTTGTCCCATATGACATACACCCAAAGATGTCAGATATGTCACCATTCACAGGGCTATGCAGACAACAGGTTGTTTGTGGGATATGGCTTATGGGATAGTGTGACATTATTGCAGCCAATACACTACGTGTCTGGGACATGTCAGATGGCACATCACAATGTGTGCACCCATTGCAGGGGCATATAATACAATGGTGACTCCTGTGGGCTGCCCATATCACAGCTCACTGTGTGGTACTGTTTGCGTACCACACGTGTTGTTCCAATGTATAGTACATATGCCTCCATTGTAGAACACCTCCACTGTTGTATGCACAGCTGACCACACATGTAGCGAAGACAAATACTCTGGTTTCATGTCGGTGTATCATTTCGTTTGTATATATTGCACATGGGTGGCCTGTGTGAATGATGGGTGATGCGACCTGTATATCGTGAATGGAACGAACATCAAGTGTACAAGTGTTAACTGGCCACATGGCGAATAGATCTATGCTTTTACATGCCTGATACTGATGACAGTCTCACCTGCAACGGACTCATGTCTGTGCGGCATGCCAGAGGTACCTGTATAGGGCTGACACAGCAGTATGAACATTATCCATGACTGTATGACAGCCACAGGGTGCACTGTGCATGTTAACACATTTGCCTGTACAATAGCATATAGTATGCACATGTGTGAATACACAGTGTAGCATACTGTAGTATGCAGCATGTGTGTCCACATACCATGCATATGTTGTTACATTACATAATGTACAGTGACACATGCACGTAAATGGGATATAGTAGCCATATGTGCAGTACTGACTTACCAGGAAACTCCAGGCTCATTGATTTGGAGACACCCACCTCCACGATGGCAGATAGTGTTTGTGGATGCTGTTCTGAGGGTGTCCCCAGACTGGCCAGTAACTCCTCAGTGTGTGTGAGTGGGGGCTGGGTTGGTGGCCCACCACCTGTTCCACCTTGCTCCCTGGCGATTGCAGTGGCACGCTGTTTTGCATGCCGTATCAGGTCCGTGCAGTGTCTGCGCACCTGCTGGTAGGTGCGGTTATGGCCACCCACATCATTCACCCTCCTGTGCAGATCCTGCCACAGGTCGTCCCGCTGCTGGGAATGCTGTGGCACATGGCTGAACAACACCTTGTAGTTCTCATGGAGGTACGGGATAAGGACATCCTCCTCCTGGCGGCTGTACGCTGGAAGGCGTGTACGAGGCATTATCTGTAAGACACAATGATGGTGACAGGTCACAGTTTCAGAGATGTACAGAGATACAGCTGCACATACATTTCTATGACATCTAGTACATCTGCACAGTTATCTTTGAAAATCACCATGATACTGACACGACTGACTTGTTTGTGTCACACACATGTAACACCCGTTATACATTGGATAGCATCACCATATATGTGTGCCACATCATTACAGTGTTCATACTCCATGTGAATGTTGTGTTGATGTGGGCATGTCTGTTTGCCTGCACTGGTGTTCTTACCTATCTGCACATGCCTGGATGTGTCCACGGTATTGCTGTTGACCTTGATGCTGTGTATATGTCACATATCAACACAGACACAGCCTTAATGGACTTGAGCAGTGACAATGCACACATACGCATGGAAACCTGTACATGCATGTGTTTTGCCATATACATCTACACAGCACTGTACAGCTGTTCAACATTATGCCACAGATCGCCTGTGTTGCACATGTGATAGACATGGGACAATGGCTAGTCGGACATCATTCGCAGGGATGGTTATCAACCATAGCATGTATGGGCAAGGTTTCCTAGCTGTAACTGACAGCCATTATGCCACCGCGAGGTGCATCAGTGCCACATTACTGATCCAGACAGTTGATACTACATCTACCATGCGGCCATCATACCATGTATGACTGGGATGACATGTGCAGCTTTGATGGACAGGGTTGCATGGTATAGCGGGAGTATGTCACATGTATGGCACAGGGATCTGTCCAGCATATGGCGATCCTAGTATTAGTACGGTGGCTATCCATGTCATATGTCTTTCAGATCAGGATATGGACATGTAGCATGTCCATCATCATGGTGCAGCAAATGTCTTTATGCAAGGTAGACAGCATGCTGCATAGTGGAGGTGAGGATTGTGAAGGCTGGTATCGCCCATCCACGCATGGCCATTACCCCTTAAAGGTGATATGTGATCCAATATCGGTCACCCCAGTGCTGTATATGCCTGTCCAATGATCTCCGTGCTCATGGATGGCACCCTGTCATGACATGGGTACCTTGTATGACTACCTACGGGGCCTGGAGACGTCACCAAGTCAGGGAGGTGTACTGCACAGCACCTTCCCTTACACAGTGTCCATAATGTTGACCACAACCTAGGTGGTAGTTAATGGGTACAGAGATGTTCACCTAGCGGTGACAATGCTGATATCATCCATCAGACTGTGCACATATGTCACACACCTCACCCACACAGCCCATTCTATATGTTGTTCACAACACTGACACAGCTATTGCTCATAGGTCATGGCCATTCACATCCTTACATACACAGATGCCTAACATTTGTCTGTGTGGTATGGGCTACAATGATGGTGGAGTACAACACATTAACCCTGTTCTACTGTAGCTGGCACTGGTGTGATATGCACATGCCACTCTGGCACCTTTTGTAGTTGTAAGTCTGTCAACAGGCCACTGGTAGAACACTCCTGTGACATACAAAGGTATTTGTAATCAAACATCCGTACTGTCTTGTACATCTGTACTGCTAACATCTGCAGTGATAATGGTTCATGGACATGCACACCATACTCAGCAGGGTTATAGTGCGGTGCCACCCATTATGACTGTCGTCACCACTTGTGGGTTGATATTATACAACACACTATCTGTATTGTATGTTCATGCTAGGCACTTGTTCAGAACTTGTGAGCATGTCATGAGCTACTGATGTCTATAGCACCAATTCCACATAATTTCCCACAGGTACACTGGATGTCCTAAAATTTTCAGCTTGCTTACGGTACAACAGCTGTTGTACACACGTAACTCACATATCCTGTGAGACATGGTTGTATATACAGGCATGTTCAACTGTCACGTACCAGTGCTATTGCCTGTCTATATGATGGATATGTCATACATGTGGCAATAGAGCAATTGTCTCATGTACACATTAAATGCTCGCCTCCCAACATACGACACTACAGCCTGTGGCGGATGCACTTATGCAGCCCTGCTGGGGGTAATGCTGTCAACAACCCTGACTGCACCTGACAGTCATGTTGGGATGTGTAACATTCGCAACACACCCCACACATCACATAGTCTCACATGATCATCACCACAGGCCACACATACGAGGACAACTCATGCAGTACCTCTCCATACTCTGTGTAGGCACCAGAGGCAGCCCCCATCACGGAACACAACATCACCAACTTATAGCCCATAGACTCATGTGTGCCCATCACATACAGACAATAGGGTGTTATAACATACACAACACACCAGTCATAGATGACTCTGTAGGCGGTCACACTGCAGTTCCACACAGCAGGCTATACAAGGCGATAGTCGCTTACATCTTGCTGTCTGGTAACTGGTTCTGCAACATAACCTATGCACCCATGCCACACCTCACCAGGTACGATGTGACTGTCATTCTCCATGTTAGTGTGACTGCCCTGAGATGCCACTTCACAGACTACATGTGCAGGGAAATGCAATAGCTCACCAGTCTTGTAGCCCTGAAGGTGTGGGCCAAGCCCTGGGGAGCATTATGCATTCATCCAGACCCAATACCACTGTACAACGACTGACTGTGTCACTTCAACAGTTGCATATGCTTCTGCTGTCATTCCACAGGCATCTGGTATCTGTCCGCTTTGACTGACCTGGTCAAACACAATGCTTTGGCATGGATGACCTGCACCTGTCAGCCCTGGGAGTACAGATCACATATGAGGCTCTTGCTGCTTCTATACTGCCTGTCTTGCACAGTTTCCAATAACAGTCACTGGCGGAACGGGAACTGGCAAGCAAGACATGGGGTCATGTGACACAATGCTTGCATCTTCCTCTGTGACACATGCAGGCAAGGCACACCTTATAATGCACCACTCCAATATCTCTGCAATGACTGGGACCTGCCTCTAGGCTCTGCAGAGCACACCTGCAATGACAGGTTATAGACAGACCATACCTTTCAGGCACATACCTGGACCGGCACACCCACAGCTGAGGTGTTCCCATATCCCACTACATTGTACACACATCCTGGCTAGTTACTTAGCACAATGCATCAGAGGTGCTCCACGTGCAACTGACTGTGTCCGGAACTGCTAAACACATTGTAACAAGCTACAGATTCAACAACATACCCCACGGTTACCAGACCTCATTTGTTGGTGTACTGGACAGTAGGGCTCAGACAGCTACTACTGATGTGTGACTGACACTACCCCACACTTAACTGGGATAGCCACTCATGTACCAACACAATCCGTGAGTCATAACCTCCACTTGGCTGTATCAACCCATACACACCAACTCCAAGACCAACATTATCCTTGACATGAACACTACCAACATGTGACTGGTGTTCCACACCTGGGGTTATCCCCTCATTGCTGGATTCCGAGCATATGCTAATCACCCTTGTTAGCCACATCCCGGCACCACACCCTTCACGGCATACATGGTACATGAGTACTACAACACCTACTACAGACGTCTTATGACAGCGGTTGTTGACGTTATGACACCCGTGCAGATGGACAATGCACATACAAACACTGAAACATACTCCAGTGCACTTCATTAGCATGTACATGACTGCATGGATCATGCTATTCCACACAGAGCCATGATGGTACACACCAGGTAACAGACGCCACTCTGGTGGTCAAGTTCCATGGACATGATGTACAATAACAGGTGGAGGCTGTTGCACAGTGGTGTACAATCCCATGGGTGGGGTAGCTCACTGGTCAGCCTCGGTAGGGCCACGGGATCCCTCATCACATACTCCAAGACTAGCTATGTAAACATTACTGTGACACATTCCGGGGTGTACCACAAGGCATTATGGAGGTATTTCAGTAGTCAATGGCAATACCCACATCTGCTCTCACATACAACAGTCACTCAGGAGCATTACAGACCCACGTGATGTAGGCAACATGCTGGCGGATAGATTCAATGCTAACATTACACCCTCACACTCACTACAGGGCCACAATCCATGCAGGAACTTTGCGGTGTCCCTGCGGTCACACCAACACAGTACTAACCTGCACTCTATATGTCCTGGGACACTGGCCCCATGTCACCTTCCAAAGTCCCATGCTGTGATGTCCACAAACCTCTGAACAACATGTCTCCCCACTAGGCCACCATATTCAGTAATAGCCTTGTATCAGACATTGTGGCCCCTGAATGGCACACAGCAACAGTTATCACACTCCACACAGGTGGTGCCACAATGCACGTGTGGGACTATAGTCCTACACACCTGACTGGACTGTTCTGCATGGCTATGGGGCACATCATCATGGACGTCATTCACAGAGACATTGTTGGGCTCCGGTCCTGTGATGCCACCCGGGTTGGACTTGTTAGGGCCAGAGCATGGCCTCTACATCTGGTGGACTCCTTTCATACAGTTACCAGAGTAGTTGATGATGGTACGGGGGTCCACACATCCTACATTGTCCTCTCATTGCCTTAGAGCACCGTTCTCCATTCTGGTATTGACAACATACACATCCACCTGCACATCGTACCCTATGTCTCAGGATGTTATGCAACATGGCTCATGGACAGGACACTCACAATAAGGGTAGCATACTATAGTACCTACTGCATTTCAGTTACACTTGGCATACCACAGTCCTCAGTCATAGGGCCCCTCATATTCAGTATATGCTTCCCTGAGGTACAGGCTAGCACAGAGGGACTTTCCCTGCCTAGCTTTACAAACCCCTGCATACAAAGTACCATGATTGATCCACCAGCTGATACTGACTCTATCCATATGGGTGTCACTGTGACAGATACCTGATATGAATATCATGGCCTCAAGCTGCATGAACATCACCTTTGCACTACACCATTCACCCACTGACTATCACATAGGTGGTAGTCCCCTACATACATGTCACATTGTACATGTTTGTAGTACACACATATGTCACACCCGCTGCTGTGGTTACCATATTGCCACTGTGGCGTGGATATCCTTCTATGTGGCCACACTTATCTGTACTGGGTGTGTAGCTGGTACATAGGCACCCATTGTACCTCTGAACTCAAGACTTCTACACACATTCAAGGGTATACCACCCCGTTTAGGGTGTACCTTACACAACAGCTACAGCTTTACATACCACAACATTGACACGCCTTAACGTTTATTGAGCTCCAACAGTTGAAGGATGCGGCTGAACTATGGACACCATGTCTGTACACATTTGCATACTACATACTCAGGGGTGACCTCTGCTGAACAGACAGGGCCCATGTCCACAACAATATTAATGGATATACTCCACATACGTGACATAAGCAAAAGCCACTGTGAGCAACATGCCCATGGATATGTGCACACACGCAACGATGAGTGGGATGTGCTTGAGGGTTACATTCCCAAACCGGACACTCATCATGCTTTGGAACATGAGTCCTATGTACATCACGCAGGGACACTCAGTAGCACTGTTCATGTGATACCTCCCTTGGTGGTTGGGAGACACATATACGCCAGTTATCACTGCAGTGGCTGTACTGAGCAGAGGTGCAGGTAACACATGGCTCTGCTGTTCACAGGACACTACCCTAGAGAGGTGCCACTGGTGTGAACACTGTAGTTGTGCTTACACATACACTTTCCAGACTGCATAGTACCCCACTATGAACCTGTGAAGCTATTACATGTCCTTTGTGCATGGTTACTTAGTAGCCCTTCCATTTAGATTAGCTATCATGCTATTACAATGTCCCGTGCCTACAAGCCATATGTATCCTGTTATTGTACATGCCAATAGACGATACCTTTGGTACACATGATATGCCTGTTATGCTGTGTAGAATATCTGACATATCTACCTACAATACTATACATTACACATATTTTGCATAGTATCCCATAATGCAAAGTATACCTGCACAGCGGGACCACCTTACACATGTCATTGTCGTTATATGCCCATACACATGCCTACTGTGACAGTATATCAACATATACTATCCCCTGCTATGGCACGTACTTGTTGGACATACCTTACCACTGACTGCAGGTTGTATGGAATTGTTCTGTTTAAAGCACTCATGTACATCCCTTGTGGTGTCTGTGATGTGTACCTTGTGGCCCACTGCTGGACCTTTGGTTTCTACAAGCGTTAGTATGCTCAGCAAGACATCACTACATAAATACCTTTTCCCACTTTATGCATTGCAGACACTTTTAATTAATGCAAACCAGGCTATACATACAGTAAATAATTAATACAAAACATGCTATACATAAACTTACATACCGAGTGTTCTACATAACTTGTTATCATTCCGGACTTTCGTCTCTATCTCTCACACTGCTTATCTCTCTCACACTGCTTAAACAGGTATATGGTATGAGCATACAATTTGAATGTCTGGCAAGTCATCCTTATATACGTCGATACCTATAACATGTGGTTTCCTGCCACCAATTGGTGTTCCTGAGTGACTAATTACTTGCACATCAGCTGTGCAGCTACTCCATTCACCAATTACATGGCAACAGTGGGGTATAATTGAATTCTCCACTTGGGCATTGCCCATTTGCCCTACCTTCGGGGAGACGGCCTGTATTGTGTTTTGTTGTGTGTAATTGCAACTGCTATGTGTAGAGACAAGTATACTTTGGATTCATGTCCCCTGTGGATTGTGTGTGACAGCTAGAGTATGTGGTTCAACATGTGGGTGTACCTGTCATCCTAACCGTCTGATAACGGACTATTGCAAACAAAACCTATAACATCGTTGTTTGTTCCATTATACAATGGCTACAATTATGCATGGCGTCTTTAATTGTGTCTCTCACAAGGTATGTTGACGGTTCTGCAGATGTAATTGACTGACTAGATGTTTGTGCTGTTATTACAGTCTGTATTGCTATAGTTTCTAGTGTGGGGGATGTCGGTGGGTGTACGTAGTATATACAGGTTTGTGGGGCTTGCATTTCTACATATTCCATACATATGTATGTGGGCTCCGTCCCTAATTAAAGAGCCATCAGTTAGTAGACTTATGTTACGGGATTTTACATTGGGCCATTGTTAATTGGTTTCTATATAGTATGCAGGTGAGGTTGATACTTCCATACCTCCAGAATTGCAGCAATATGTAAAGGGATATGTCTAAATGACAGCTATCCCATGTATTTCTGTCCCAGATATTTGCAGTCATTGTGGTTGTGTTGGTAACAGAACCTCTTTGCCATGGGTTGCCACCTTTTCATATGGCCATTGCTGGACACTTGTGGGACACACAGCGGTGTTTACAGGCCGACACATAGCCATGGTCAGTACAGAGGATAGCACATACTTTTATCCTCAATACATACCTATTGTTGTGGGACTTTGGCTACTTATCATATTGCATGTAACATTTACGTTTCTTACATACAGACATAACTATTTAATGCAACTATTACATAATATATGGGACATATTAATGTCCTACAATCTCGGACATTTGCCCTTTGTTATCTTTTATGTCAGGACACACCTGCCCAGGGAGGGGCTGTCACTCCTAATGTGAGTAGGTGGTAACCGTATGCCTACGGCTAGCTATACCCACACCTACTGTAATGATCTACCTCCAAGTTGGCACTAACAGACACACGATGCGGACACACACACACATATTACTGTCACATGGAGATACACACGGCACCCTCAACACACACATACACAGACTACGGCACTCACAAACACAGTTGAACACAGTACCTACATGGACCGCAACACCGGCAGCGGTAACTACATGTCCCTTCATATCGTCATACTATTACTCGCGGTTGTACTGTTCCGGTACTGTGTTCTTTCGGTCTTTCAGCCTCATGGTTATGCGTGTCGGTATGTTACACATTCCATAGTTGGCGGTATCCTATTTATTTGTACCTCCAAGGTGTTATGAATGTCGTTGACCTATCTATATATATTTGCAGATATCGTTGCATCTGTATATATCAACATATATCACTCTATCGCCCTTTCTATCTGTATTATATATATGTATATATGTGTACATATATATATATATATATATATATATATATATATATATATATATAGCTGTCAGGGAACGTGACAGGCAAGCTACACTTTTCATTGTGTACTTGTCGGTGTATACTGTTTCCTGCACTCCGCACGTTTGTGTCTGTACCTGTCACATTACACACCTGCCATAGGTTAGGGTTACCAGCTGTCCCACTTTGCGAGGGACAGTCCCTCTTTGGGCAGTTGTGTCCTGCAAAATATTTGTAAACATTGCAAATGTGCTGAGAATTTAGGACATACTTATTTCCTATAGTTTATGTAATAGTTGCATAAAACAGTTATTCTGTATCTGAACCACCTTATATGTTATAGAAACAGAATAAGTAAGTAAACATTACAAGAATAAGCATTTATCTAGGCAAAACAGTGAAGTTCTGATTTTCGTACTGACTGGGTGTATGTGTCGGCCTGCAGACATCTGACGTATGTCCCACATTGGTCATTTGCAGAGGTGGCAACCCTACCATAGGTACGTCTTGGCTAGCAATAGTGTTAGGTGATTCTATACATGATTGCGTGTTCTACTCCTGGCAGTGGTCGTTTTACCCTTCAGAGCAGGCGCTATTAGTACAGGGGTGAATAATGCTGGTTTCATCTGTTCTGGACATCATTGACCGTGATCTGCACGATATTCGGAGAAGCTTATCCCTGTTTCACGCATATCCGTATAGTCATATTTAAACATCGCTTACCAGCACTGGGCAACGCATATTCCCGCTAACGTGTGCTAAACATGATCTGATGACCTGCATCCGACATGCATTACTCGTGCCTTCGGGATTACGTTACATCCCTTGCAGGACGTGGGACCGGGAACATGCACAACGGTCACTGCATTTAACACATGGATATCTGGGATATGTACACGTGTTATGTCGTTTTGTACGTGGAGTATACTACGGCTGTTACTCCATACTGCACTCACATGGGTAACTCAGTTTGTTTACATATTGATGAGTCCAGTTAATGGTGTGTCCATGTGATGTTTACTGGATGTGCTCCGGCATTGGGTATGTATATCACAGTGAGCCACACACAATACTGTGCTACAACTTTAAACGGCCGTAGGTGGGGCATGCTGGGGTGACGAATACCTGTCATGGGTACAACCCATGCCTTGACACGACATCCATGATTTTATTATGTGGACCCCCTCATTAATGCAGCAGGGACTCCGTGATGAGTGTGTGCAGAACAGTGCTTACACACATGTGCTCCCATGATTGCCTCTGCTCCACTAAGCGACAGTTGGTTACTTGATGTTGTGGCGACAGCGGACACTGTTTGCCCCGTTTGGTGTATGGCCTCTGACAATTGGCTGTGTACCTACCGATGTACCTGGGAACCTATACACACAGCACCACCATATGCTGATAGGCGCATGCACTGTTCAGGTGTTGACATTCCATGTTCCAATAGCTGTTGTGTGTACAATGTTTGAGGGCTGCCTATGTAGGATTCACACAGTGGGCCACCTATACATTACAATTTACATGTGGTCGTGTTTGTGTGCCATCCATTTTACTGTGTTTGCAGGTGGAGAGGTGTGTCAGTCCATAGGGCCCTACACTGTCAGAGCATGTGCTATACGTTCCCTCTTTGCCAAGGTGTAAGCATATTGGGCACACCTCCGTCTGACTACTGGAGCTGACACAGTGTGTTCGTGGTTTGAATCCCTCTGTGCCTGTGATGGCCTTGGCAATTGCGGTGGGCTATGAGGGCCTTCACCATTTTGTACCTGCTGCAGCTGTTTCCGCAGGATCATATTATGTAGCATGGCACATACTATGATGATGTGGGCACACGTGCCTGGAGAGTACTGCAAGGCTCCACCAGATGTGTCCAAGCACCAGAACTGTGATTTTAGCATCCCGAACACATGCTCTATGATGATTCTGGTTTGTGAGTGTGCCTCATTATGGCATTCTTGCATGGGTGTATGTGTATTTCTGATGGGAGTCATCATCCATGGCTCCAGTGCATAGCCAGCATCCCCCACAAGGTGGCCATATGGGATGTCCCCCCTGACAAATACCTGATACACCTGTGAGGCATGCCAGATATGGGAGTCATGGTAGCTTCCAGGGCTGCCAGCACACACATCCATGATAATGCCCTGGGCATTGCGCATGACCTGGCAGTTGATGGAGTGGAAAGCCTTGTGGTTTATATAGCGCCTACCATGCTCACCGGGTGGTGACTTGATTTGTATGTGCGTGCAGTCTATCGTACCCACTACCTCCGGGTAGTGTGCCACACGGTGGAAGTGACGCATATTGCTGGCCAACTCCTCCTGCATTCGAGGAAAGTATATATGCTCATTGGCATATGGTAACATGGCATCCAGGAACTGGTGTAGTACCCTGGATGCTGATGCCCATGAGATCCCCATTATATCTCCAGTTGGCCTTTGAAAGGTACCTGTGGCTAGTATTCGCAAGCTTACACATACCTTCGTGTCCACTGGGATGGATTCCCCTCTGTTGTTTCTGGTTCTCAGGCGTGGCCGGCACAGCTCCACTACTTGCTGTAAGATGTCCCTATCCACCCTGTAACACTCTACTATCTCCAGATTATGTAGCCCCTGGTAGGTTACCCTTGGTCTGAACACTCTTCTCCTCCTCCGGGACCTGCAGTGGTTGTCGGCATCATCCTCCACAACACCGTCAGTCTCTAACACATGCTGATGAATCACAGCTATGGCAGCTCCCAACATGTACATTTTAAAAGTTCCCCGTGTGTTTACACCTATGGTGCAGTGTTTGGGAATACACAGATGTGTGTAGGGTGCTTTCACACTTTATACTATTGTGCTGTGAACACCGATGATGTCATAGGGTGTGTATGTACGATCGTAGCTACAGGGTATCTTATGTGTTTTACTACCGGAACTACTATTGTGGTGCCTTTGGTGTTGAATTACATTTGGCTGCCGTGGATTACGTCTTGACCTTCCCTTTACATTTCTACACATTCCACCTACCATTTTCTGGCATGCATCCAGCAGCCTGCTTTCATTTGTACTTTCCTAGACCAGGCTTATCTTGCGTAATGTGTGCTATTGCCGGTCTACTGTCAGTTTGCTTTGCTCTGCTATGACAGATCTCCTATCTTTGCAATCCAATGCCTCCCCTCCTTTCTTTGCATTCCAATGCCTCCCCTATCCTGTTTTGCAGGTTTCTGCGAGCAGACTTGTCAGCTGCCATCGATTGGCCGCCGTGAGGTGATTGGTGTTAATTGCTCATTAGTACTCCAATTACCCTACTTCAGCATTTCCTTCTTTTCTTCCCCTGACCTTCCTGTTTGTGCTATTGTTCACGGCACGTGCATCCGCTTACCGGGTTTCGGGCATGTTTTCATCCCTGTTCACATGTGCTTTCAGGCACCATGTGTGCTCTCAGCTAAATGATTCTATACCTTCCTCCCCACTCCTGTCCTGCAGCTTTGCTTAGCAACAGCCAGGCCAGATTTGCATTGCTCCAATGTGCTTACTGCTATGGTGGCACACCCCTCTGCTGATGTTATGTATCTCCTCTGAGCCACTCCTCGGTGTTATAGCACTGTGCCGTATGGTACAACCTTCATCCGGCAGGACATTTGCGATTCAGTATTACCTGCCTCATTTGCATGGCATTGACTACTAATTCATAGTTACCGCGCCAAACACTGTTGCAGGCCCTTAGCAACCCTTGCACCTTGGTGTGGTGTTTCATGCCTACCATTGCCTATTATGGTGTAAACCTGATTTGTATTACATTGAGATTTTATGACATTTTTATATAATTTCTTTATGTTCCTGTTTGCGCACACATGCCCTGCGGTTGTACTGTGCGTTACTGTGGACATGACATTAAATGTTGTTTTTTAGGTGTTGTGCATCTTTTCTTATGCCATTGGCTGTGTATTTAGCCATTGGCATATGTTAACTTTGTAATACATGAGTCTGGTCCACTTCCATAGCTCCGATGTTCTGTTTGGGAAAATGTAAACTGTGTTTTTTGGTTTACATTTCCATGGGCTTACGCTACGCCTGCACCACTTCATGAATCGTTATCTGCCTTCATTTGCATGGTATGACACTGCGCATGGGGTGATTAGCATACCTATGCCGTGGGCTGCGCAGTTCTGGTGTACGCCGGTAGTGAACGTGGAATTGGATCGTACCTGAATCGCTCGACGGCCATATTTGGCGTTATTCCGCTTATGCTACGCCTGCACCTGGCGCAAGCTTCATGAATCCTGGGGTTGAGGTTTGAACGCCAGTTTCAATTAAACAGCCTGATTATATAGGCTCTGGTGACAGTTTTTTGGCCTCTGAAACTAAGCGGTAAAAAGCCCATTATGTACCAAATGAGTCACATTTTGAAACAGCGTAATGTACCTCCAGACTGCATCTTTGGAACGTTCTTAGTGAAAGATGGATTTGGGTCAACACATTGACTTGAAAATGGCTAGTATTCTTGGTTCCCTGACTTTTCTGCATCTGGATCCATTATAAACAATCCGCCAATTGCTCGACAAAGAATCAATGTTATAATTGAGCTCAAGATGCCTTCCAAGGGAAGTGCACTTGCCAAACACACACAATGATATATAGTTACTTTTTTCCTTTGAGCTATAGCCTTTCAACCTAGGAATGTAACAATTTTTCTCGCTTATGGGCTCAACAGAGTGTATTTGGAGCCACTATTTCTCCATTAGAACAGTTTTCTCATTGGATGTCTAGGCAATACCTACATTAGTATGCATTTAGTCTTATGCATTATTTACCTGTGTGTGTGTTCATGTGTGTGTGTGTGTGTGTGTATGATGTTTGCACACAGTTCATTAGTAAATGAATGGTGCCGGTATTTTCATTGCTTTGCTAAACTTTAACTACTTTCTAGACGCATTTAGCCACTACTCTATTGTCTATTTCCACTTACCTTTACGCTTTTAATTTCTTTCTCATTAGGCGTCCTAACATCTTCTCAATTGGTCCACAATCTATCGACATCAATATCATGCATCCAACCTCATTAGTTTGAGCTGCTTTGAATAAGTTTAAACATCACAGTCGTTTATATATTCCAAGGGAATACTGGGCAAAAGATTCAGAATCAGTACAGGTAATCAGTGCACCAAGTCATTATGATAGTAAAATTAAATAAAAAAAGTTTTTAAGAGTAAAGGCATGCTCTAATGGGTTCGGGATACAGTAATCAAGTACTCAAGTATCCAAGTTATTATTTACAGCACAACCTTTGCAATTCTGGGATTTGAACAGCAATGTAAGAAATCTCTCCGTTCTTTTGCGTAAATGCAAACTCATTATATTTGGTGACTGAAGACGCTAGCTATGATGGGGTCTGACTACAAACAAGTGTATTCATGATATCATGGCAGCAGTGATCTTTATTTTTCTAATCATGGATTGTCAGTCTGAAAATATATCGGTGTTCAACCCAGCACATGAACCATGAAAACAAAGCGGATTACATTACAATCAGGCTGAGCCATGGCTCGAAAATTCTTTGGCCCTGGATTGAATTACAATGAGACCCTAGTTTATTATGAAGAACAATAAGACTCCCTGTGCCAAACTTGCCTTTTGGTGTGCTGTTTAGTCCTTTTAATGGAGGACTTAGCGTTATGATATTAAAGCAGCTCAATATTGCAGCTCCAACATTTCATCTTGTAATTTGATTTTATAATAGTCGAGGGAATTTTGTCAACATGTTCCATAGAATTGGTCCACATTATTAAAGCTTCTGGAAAAGTTACCTTGACTTTGGAATATTCTTAAGCTAAAACCTGGACTTCCATTTGGATGAATGCTTGGTCTAACAAAGGCTAATCGACCCTGGTAACACAAACACTCCTTGGTCTCCAGTCGCTAAGTAAGCACCATAAAATCTGTCAAATTGAATCTGCAAAAGTTTCTAATGGAAGAAAGCAAGGGACCCTGAGCTTACCAAATCTTCTGGACATGGATGCACTGTCAAAGTCCCTAGCGGGGAGGTATTCCACTGTTGAGTTGATGCACACATTACATGGTCCCACCTGGAAAGGTAAATTGGCCTACAGGCAACTTGTGTAGCTGTGCCTGAAATATGACTAATCTGGAGTCAATGATTCGTGTTCTGAGTTCATTTCATGGGCGTACTTTGATATCAAGTTGACTAGGGCAGCCATGGTTATTAACGAGTGTTTCAACCTATTGTGTTCTACTGAAGTAGTAAACATCGGGTTTTGTCCAACGGTAAAGGTTGACACCTCCCTTTTACCTATATTGAACTAGCGGTTCCTACAAGTGATCTGCACTGAGTGTCTAACTGGAATGCAAAAGATTTGAGGCACCCTTCAAGCACAAAATGTAATTCTGTTATCAGTTTAAAAGGAGATGGTAGTCTGATAATTTATTTGGATTTTAAATCACATCAGTATTATCTTGTAAAGTCAGTCTCATGCTTGTGCGGGTAATTACTTAGTGCAAAATGTCACTGCCACAAAGCGATTATAATGTTTACTTTTTGGCAAGAAACCATGTAATGAGCTGTCTGCAATGTAATTGGCCTGAACTGTGTCAATAATGTGTTCAAGGAATCACATTCATTACGCTTTCTATCAGAATGATTAGTCATCCGATTCCCTCAGTGCTACGGTTAATAAGCTAATATTTTAGATATGACTTTTACCTTTAGTTTTAACAGTAGTATGTGACATCTTGATAGCTACAAATATCTTATAATCTGTTATGTTTGTAAGGCAAACAGTGCCTTATTTTGAGCAATTACTTTGGGTTCCCGGGTGAAATTGCTCCATGTACTTCGCTGAATTACCTGGATCTAAAGTTGACAAAACATTCTGGAACCTCAACAAAGTGGGATTCCATGGCTAAACCACCCTAACTAATCAAGCCCTTATTAATGCCATTGTTACAATGGAGGGTTGCTGATCTAGGTATGTATGCACAGATATGGAGGGAGGTATACAAACAAAAAAAAGTGCATTAGATTTAAGTGTCACGTTCCCACAAGAATGCATCATCCGAAATGTCATCTTGATGTTGCTGACAAAAGTAAAACGTCATATTTGCAATAAAGCTAACACTTGTCCTTTCTTGTAGATGAGCACACTACGCAAAAAGAGTAAGAATATCTCCCAACATGAAGTTGCACATGTGATTCATGTCATTAGGAGGTGGCAATGAAGGCATTGATTGCCGAAATGTGAATTTGCAAGCACATTACTTGTGAGGGGCTTACATATGGGTCAAAATAACCAGATTTAGACCCTGTCCAATTTTGATTTGCTAGAGGTCCCAGGTCTAACCGACCTACTCAAGGCTAGGTGTTTAAATACAATTTAAACAAAATGGCAAGGAGGGATACTCTGACTTGCCGGATGTCAGAACACGACACTGATAGGTTTGCAGTAACACCTTTTGACCACCTAAAAAGCCGCTATATGCTGACAAAGCACAATGCCTATTTGTAAGCAAAAATGTCTCAACCCCTGGTAACGAATTGGCGGGTGTTTTGGGGTACATCTAGCCATTAATGCTACCTGGATCACTTCTTTGGAATGTCCATAATGAAAAAAAATCACCCATCATGTGATCTTATTTATGGAAGGTTTTCCTCTGGTGCAGGAAGCTGTCTCATGTACCTAAATATCATACTGTAGCTACAAGTATTTAAGACGAGCCTAAACACACCTAGTTATGTAGCCATCCTAGACCCAACAGGATAGCGGTAAACTTGCTGGAGCAAAGTCTAGAGGAGCTATGTGTATGGATTTAATCTAGGAATTCTGGTTGGGTTATGCCGTTACTCACGCCTTAAAAATCACCTGTAAACCCAGGCCTAGTAATGTTTTCTCACTGATAATCCTTGGCTGGACTCTGAATGATCAATATCTCCTTTGTTTCATATTTATTAACATATGGGTACCTTGTAATCCGAAATTATTATAATTTTCGATTTGTGAACTCATAAGGTATTTGTTCGGAGCATTACCGCTCTTATCGCAATTGGGGGCTCCTCTTATGTTACTTGCAAACAATTGCCTGGGCTAAGCTTATTTTCCCCTACAAGGGTTTGTTGCCATAAAAAATACCCAGTTTCTACCAATTCTTTTACATTATTTATTGTTGTGATGCAGCTCAATTAAATTATTTTCAATTTGTTTCCATAAAACTATGGTCGGCTCATTATTGTTTCTATCCTTCGTATGATTATTAATTACAATCCCTTGAGTTTTCAGCTGCCGTGGAGAGAAAGGGTTTTATCTGTGCTTTGGTGGCAATACTGTCATGCATAAGTTTATATTCTTCATGGGTTGACTTGCCTATACAATGCAAATTCAGAAAAAAAGTACTTTTGACCTCTAAAAGGATTGAACGCTATAAACATGTGCTAACTTTAACTAAATTCCTATTGCCTGTCTGAAGACACTCTCCTTGCGATTTCAGAGTCAGTATCAGCTTTGCCCACATTGTTCCCATCTTTGGAAGACACCTGCATGCTCTTGTTTCGCAATGGACACAGAGTTTGAGCTCAGGATTAACCAGGTGATAGTAGCTTCCTAAGCAAAACATATAAGTTCAAACCCTAGCACTCCTTCCATTATGAAGAAGTATAATAGTATAACCGACACACACAAGGGCTGGTAGCCCAGACAGTGTTATATCAGATAGCTTCTGGCATCTCATGCATGTGCGGCATAGTAAAGTGCAGATGAAAAGCTTGAGAGTTAAATTGGCACATCTTTTTGCCATTGAACCATTACCGTTAAATGGCTGTCAGGCTCAGCCAGTGGCCCAACTCAGTGGCTAGTAGAAGAGTGCCAAAAACTTCAAGAGAACTGTTGTTCTACATACACAAACTATGAATCAGAGGGAGACATGTACTGCCTTCAAAATCCTGGTGGTATAAGACAGCCTGTCTTGCTTGCATCAGACTAGGACCAGTTGAGAACTGGCATTGCAAGTTAAACCTAATCAAATGGATCTCATCCACATGCAGTAATCAGCCGGAGGTATGTTGTTATCGAACACCTGTAGACACGGAGGTGCAACTTGTATGGTGGCTAGGGTGAGGACAAACAGATCTTGTACCAGGTCTTTTTGAAAAACACCTGCAATAGACCTAATCAGTACGGTGACATAGGTCTCCATGGGGACCTGAAATAGATTTCTTCAACATTAAGGTACCTGAATTCCCAGCACTTACTGCCAGTTCATTCTGATTGTCCTACAACTTCCCATTTACCTACACCTCATTCATATCTTGTCATTATCTTGTCTGTCTGCAAATTAGAGGCACCCTCACCTTACCAAAGGGCTGGGGTGGGATTAATTCCCTAGCACACACTACCTATTTTGTTAGCTCCCTTTACCAACATTCCAAGAAACAGAGATTATAAACCTGGGCAGACTCGTGACAGAGACAATACAAAACTCATGTAAAACATATATATAGACAGAGCACCTGCTCATCCATTTTGCATGTGTCGATCAAAAAATAACCATTTTGATCCCATTACGATCAGTACACTTGTGTTGTCCTAAATGTTTCCTCTACATTAGACAGGTTCACTGATCAAGTGTTGTCACAAATTTGGTCGACTTGCTAAACAACTCTTGAGACTTTTTAAAACATCAGGTCAGTAACTAGTTGGTGATGGGATCCAGTCAGGGGAAATACACACTACTGAGGAGGTATCCTAGCTTTTCTACAAGCCACCTCTTTGTCCATGGAGCCACACATGGGTTGCTACCCTGCCATTGAAGAAATGCCAGGATTCACTATGTTTTGACAACTCTAATACTTTTACAGGAGGAAGACAGAATTCTCAAAGCGGTCCTTAACTATGTCCTGGATCTTCCGCTACATTTAACTTCTTTTATTTTTACACATCCATTGAAGCCATTTGGTTTCAGTAGAATGCTAGGAGAATCCTTTCTCACATGTTGCAATAGCATCTAAGCTATCCACCACAGTCTGGATGATGACGCACCATGAGTACATATTCAATATATGTATTTGAAATTGGCTCCCCCATGGCAATGGAATACATATGGCTTCAAACTTACTCCCACACAGCACAATCCCGACAATCCTGGCGTATTCATAGTCAGCAGACTCGCCAGAGTAAACTGCAATATTTCAAACAATACCTTATGCTACAAGGATGACCCGAGGATAGTTTTGCAATCCAGTAACGCCATATTATCGGACAAAAAGCCTAATAGCAACGCCATTTAGTCGGATATGAGGATTACTGTGCTGCTTGAGGTTTTGGGGCTTTCTACTATAGTCAATGATATTGGGAGAGTACTAATTAATGAGTCATTTTCTCCATACAGAGTCAATAGGCTTATTTATTACGATAGATGACTGCACATCATGACACATGGGCATGCACAATCTGCTAAAGCTGCAAGATTGTTCCAGATGGAACAGTGTTTATCAATATTGCTTGGAATTTTCTAATACCTGGGCACATCTGGTTCAAGATGGACATTATACATGCCGTACATAATTCGCCCTTTCTCAGCTAATGATTCTTTCGTTTTCAAACCTTACTAAGGTGCACCTTGAAATCCTTGAAACACCATCCACCGTAGCCATTTCAGTCCACCACAGGGTGCCTCTCACTGAAGTCTGGTCAGGTTAGGGCAAGGTGAAAAGTTCTGGGTGGCCCAACAGTTCATATCCTGACAGAACATGCATGTGCCCAAGTAGTACCTACACATACATTTAACACTGCAGGATTTAGGAATAAACCCAACTAGTAGGCACACTAAAGGTCCATATTACATGGTTCTGAACAAATTCTAATGTACTGGCAAATTGCAGAGAATTCACTGAAAAACGCATCCTATTTTGATGATGCGTGTTACCAACAGTGCAAGTTAGAAAAACCTGAAGCTTGTCAAACCTATAGCAGCCTGACTGGCTGTTTGGTCATGACCATAGCATTGAGTAAAACCCTACATATAGTAAAAGTTCAACATATTCCTGACGCTCATTGGATAAATCTCTGCCCGATCCCACATATAGTGGTATAATTGGTACTTTGTGTCCCCCTGCTTATTCGAGACCTATTTAGCATCCATACACAAGTAAATGCGCGCACGCAGGCCTTTTAAAAGATGTAGATTAGCATTACATTGCTTTTAAATAACTTGCAAAGCCTCTTGAAAAAGGCTATGATTTCCATAAGTATAGTTGATCGGAATTCATGCCATTTAAAGATAGACACCCCTTACAGATTGTCATCCTATTACAAAACACCTAGAACAGCTTTTGTGCTTCTTTTACGCAAATGTCAGCGCACAATGATCATTAGTATGTTATGCATGCATTAGTATGAATTCAGAAGGGATTTAGTGGGAACGTAATTTGTAATTCAAATGTGACGCATTAGTAAGGTGGTTGATCAGAACTGGGCGGATTGGGGCACGCTCACAAATGATTTGCTAATAGTTTTTGAATTTTTAATTTTTGCCCAATGGACTACCACACTTCGTTTAGGGCCCTTGGGAGCACAATTAGTAACATACCACTATATGAGTAAAGGAATCCTGCAATAACTAGTTGTGCGAGGGATCATTACCGCAAACAGGGTTCTGAACCACGCCTACTGGAATGGGGACATCTACGGGCATATGATGACCCGTGACCTAAATGCCATATAACACATGGTACTATAAGTAGTGCAGGGTAATTGTTCCATTCTGCTGAAGTCCCTGCGACGATAATGGGAGTTTTTAATGGTGGGACGCCACCTACCTTGTTCTAAGACAGACATTGGCCACCTCCAATGAGCAGACGTGTGACCTTCATGGACCTGGCATGTTGGCTAATGATATTTAAGCTATGAAACGACCAATTTCATACTGGTATCTTAAATACATACCTTAATTTCCAGTGGGATGGGTTATCATTCTACAGTACTACCACAGGTCCCACAGTTACTCATAAGTGTTGTTGTGCTACACGTTCTGCAGCCTCTTTGACTATGCCTATTGCCTGCAGCAGCAGGAGTAGCTTCAGCCTGTAGCACACACATCTGAATGTAAAATGCAGCTGCTACAAATATTCTCCCTGTTGACATAGTATCTGTAGTAATGTCTACCCTAACCTATGAGAAAGGGGATGTAATCTACATTTAGGCCTTATATCTTGTTGACTATACTGCAAATCAGCTGTGTAGGCTGCATGTAGCATTCATAAACCACAGATTGGTTCACAGGCAATCACCTGCTAATGAGAACCATCTTAAAAAGGCAAACTCCTAGCTAGGGGAACCATTGTGTATGAGAATTAGTTTGTATGGTTAACTCATTGACACAGTATTTATATAGCTGTATCTTTCAACAGATAAGTATTGTACACCATCAGGTATGTAACTATTTTGTTTCCAACATGATGCATATGTTTGAATATACATAGGGGGAATGGGGATTACATCAGCAAGCCTTTCTTAGAACTGTACTGATGACATGGCATTGATATTCAGCTGTGTAACACCTACAGCAGATGTAGAGTACAACAAGGTTATAATGCTGTGTGTTAACTAGGTGCATAGGTCTCCTGAATATTCCTTTATTTAGCAGTTGAAATAGTACACTGCTATTTGGTTGCCACTGTTGTTATACATATGTTATGGGGGAGGTGCTCTGCTATGGGGCACACTACAATGGACTCCTGGTTTTGATGTGTGATCATATGTGAGCATCTGTCTTGGCACAAATAGGATTACGTCACTTTTGCTACTCTCTTAGTTGTGTCCACACCCTTTCTGTGTTTGGCACACTGTTGAGTCTGAGATGTGCAATCAAGTGGGGAATACTGATAGCCTTCCTTTATTGCTGTTTCTCAATATACAGTACTCCCACATATGTGATCATCTGATATTTGTATTTCAGAGAATCATGCATGCAAGACACCGGGCACCTTCCACTGAGACAGAAAATGACCTCATCATTGAGGCCATGCAACAACACTACTAAGTCCTGTTGTCCAGAGGGAAGGCAAATAGCCAAGAGCGTGCAGCCTTGTGGGACAAACTGGTTCATAACATTAATGCTGTGGGTCACCAGAATTGCACATATGAGCAGGTGCGACACCATGCCATGGACATGATTATCTTGGCATGCAGATGTGCAGTGGACATGGCTAGGGATAGTCAGGTCACTGGTGATGGGCCTGCAGCAGAACAACCTCTGTCAGCCACAGAAAAATTCCTGGTGAACCTTGCAACACAGGACAGCTCCCAGGCATTCATCACCCAATATGTCATGGATGTGGATGCCACCATTTCCACTCAAGAAGAGCTTCCGGGTAGGCCTAGTTGGATTAGCATTGGAATACTGTAGTATTCAGTGCGCCAGGGTGGACATAGTATTATGTGTATGTCAGGTGTTTTATGGGGGGGGGGTTAGTTACAGTTTTAAGCTCATGCACAGTTTGTGACCCATGTACCTGTTAACATAGCAGCTGCTGTAAATGTGATATTACATATTGCTGTTATTATGCAAGCAGCTGTTACATTACCTCTCCTCAAATTTTCAGGTCCATTAGAAGGAAACCCTACTGCTGGTAAGCACAAAACTCAGAGATGTAGATTTAGTTACATGTCTTCATTAAAGTGCCTTCCCAGGCCTGCTGGCTGGATTGATGTACTGTCTGCATGATTGCCAACTGTACAGATATTTTCTGACTGTACACAGTTTAATTCATATATATGCCTAGTAGGTGGACCACAGTGATTGTTTTGACAGTATTATCAGGACATTACAGATTGCCATAACTGTCAACTGTGCAGAGTTCTGCAGAATGTCAACAGTGTACATAATTTATGTTTTGTTTATGAGATTCTTGTTTAAAAAACTTTTATTTCCAAATAATTACAGATTTGGATTAGTAAATAATGTCCTCATGTCCTACTATATGAGGTTGGGGGTTACAAAAGTTTATAATAGTGACAGCATGTATACAGCTTAACATATATTGAAACATAGCACTGCAGAGCATAGTAGTGCACGTATTAATGTAATGCTTTTTCCTTTTTATCACAGGTAACAAGGGAGGTTGATGGAGTGGAACCCCTTGTGGTTTATATACCCTACCATGCTCCCCGGGGTGGTGACTTGATTTGTATGGGCAGTCCCACCCAGTACCCCCGGGGTAGTGTGCCACAGGTGGAAGTGACGATATTGCTGGCCAACTCCTCCTGAGTTGGGGAAGTATTTTGCTCATTGGCTTTGGGTAACATGGCATCCAGGAACTGGTGTAGTACCCTGGATGCTGATGCCTGAGATCCCCATTATATCTCCAGTTGGCCTTTGAAAGGTACCTGTGGCTAGTATTCAAGCTTACACATACCTTCGTGTCCACTGGGATGGGTTCCCCTTTGTTTCTGGTTCTCAGGGGCACAGCTCCACTTTTGCTGTAAGATGTCCCCCCACCCTGTAACACTCTACTATCTCCAGATCATGTAGCCCCTGGTAGGTTACCCTTGGTCTGAACACTCTTCTCCTCCGGGCCTGGTGGTTGGGCATCATCCTCCACAACACCGTCAGTCTCTAACACATGCTGATGAATCACAGCTATGGCAGCTCCCAACATGTACATTTTAAAAGTTCCCGTGTTTACACCTATGGTGCAGTGTTTGGGAATACACAGGTGTGTGGGGTGCTTTCACACTTTATACTATTGTGCTGTGAACACCGATGATGTCATAGGGTTTTATGTAATCGAGCTACAGGGTAACTTATGTGTTTTACTACCGGAACTACTATTGTGGTACCATTGGTGCTGAATTACATTTGGCTGCCGTAGATTACATCTTGACCTTCCCTTTACATTTCTGCACATTCCCCCTACCATTTTCTGGCATGCATCCAGCAGCCTGCTTTCATTTGTACTTTCCTAGACATGGCTTATCTTGAATGGGGCTATTGCCGGTCTACTGTCAGGTTTGCTTTGCTCTGCTATGACAGATCCCCTATCTTTGCAATCCAATGCCCCCCTCCTTTCTTTGCATTCCAATGCCTCCCTATCCTGTTTTGCAGGTTTCTGCGAGCAGACTTGCGCGCCCTCGGTTGGGCCCCCTGAGGTGATTTGTGTTAATTGCTCATTGTACCCCAAATTTCCCTACTTCAGCATTTCCTTCTTTTTTTCCCCTGACCTTCCTGTTTGTGCTATTGTTGCACCGCATCCCACCCGGGGTTTTGGGCATTTTTCATCCCGCACATGTGCTTTGGCACCATGTGTCTCAGCTAAATGATTCTATACCTTCCTCCCCACCCCCGTCCTGCAGCTTTGCTTAGCAACGCCAGGCCAGATTTGCATTGCTCCAATGTGCTTACCCATGGTGGCACACCCCCTGCTGATGTCATGTATCTCCCTGAGCCACTCGGTGTTATAGCCTTTCCGTATGGTACAACCTTCATCCCAATTTGGATTCAGTATTACCTGCCTCATTTGCAGGGCATTGACTACTAATTTATAGTTACTGTGCCAAACACTGTCGCAGGCCCTTAGCAACCCTTGCACCTTGGTTGTGGTGTTTCATGCTTACCATTGCTCCTATTATGGGTGTAAACCTGGTTGTATTACATTGAAGATTTTATGACATTTTATATAATTTCTTTATGTTTTCATATTTGCTTTTACATGCCCTCGCGGTTGTACTGTGCGTTACTGTGGACATGACATTAAATGTTATTCATTTTTAGGTGTTGTGCATCTTTTCTTATACCATTGGCTGTGTATTTAGCCATTGGCATATGTGCTTTAATAATACATGAGTCTGAGTCCACTTCCATAGCTCCGATGTTCTGTTTGGGAAAATGTAAGCTGTGTTTTGGTTTTACATTTTCCATGTAGACTACCTTCACATACTGCACCACTTCATGAATGCGTTATCTGCCTTCATTTATGGTATGACACTCATGTGGTGATTAGCATACCTACTATGCCGTGGGCTATGCGCGCCCAGTTCTGGTATGCGCGGTAGTGAAGCGTGGAATTGGATGTTACCTGAAGATAAACTCGTGGCCATGTTGAAGCGTTATTCGTATGCTACGCCTGCACCTGGCGCAAGCTTCATGAATCCTGGGGTTAGTTTAAACATGATTTGTGCAGGTTTTGGCAATGGTAAGCAACATGGCACATTTTTGAAAGTTACAGTATGACGTGCAATGTTGGAATGCAGCCTATTTAAAGGCTAGTAGGTTTGACTTTTGGGTCTATATTATAACATCGAATTCTACAAAGATCGAATGTTATAATATCAAACCCTAAACACCAAAACCCGAAAACATCGAACAGTCAGAATAACGAATTTTTTTCCTAGGGAAAAAATTTGCTATTCCAAGAAACATACACACAACACAAACACACACAAAAAACAGCAATCCACACACATACACTTAAAATCCTACACCTAAACTAAACTTTACATACACTACTAGCTATCCACTTACCTTAACCAACCCTAACCCTAAGGTGCACTATCGCAATCTCACCTCAGCTTAATAACTCATAATTATCTAATACACAGCACGCATATGAAGTAACTAACTCACCTAAAATAACCTAAACAAATGCAACTTAGCCAGGTTAAGACACAAATCTTACTGAGCTCTAATGCAAACTCACCTAACCATAACCTAAACAAACAATTGCACTTACCTGAACCCGATAAATTCCAACATATCAGTTGAAAACAGCGAAAAGCAGCAGCCACCAAATTCTTTCCCTGAAAGAATTGGTGTCCTGATGCTGTTTTCAGCGTTACGGGGTCAATATTATAACATTCGATCTTTGTAGAATTTGATTTTATAATATAGACCCAGAATTTCACATTATTCTTTGGAGCCTGACCTTGACTGCGCATATGGTTTGTTGTTGTAGGGGAAGATGTACTCTTTAGGGCATTGCTTGTGGTTTCTAATCCGACACCAGCCATCTTACATATGTGCAGTAGGCAATACTGTTATAAACAATAGTTGTAAATAATAATTTTTTATTTATAAATTCCTATTATTTTACTTTGGATACGCACTTTACTCAAAACCATTAATTTTGTATTATAAACAAAAAATGAAAGATAATGATAAATAATAATGTATTTATGTATAAATTCCTTTATGTACTCTAAAAATTGTTGTTAAAAATTTATCAATATTTATCAATATATTTGTAGTGTAAATTTCTTATACCCTTTTAAGGGCAAACAATTTAAGAATACATTTAATTGATATAAAATCATTAAGACCTGGGTAAGCACTTGCATTAGTTCTAATTTGCCACATTAATTCATCTAGCTCAAGAGTTAACTGCCATGGTCCACCTCTTGGATCGTGTGTTCTTTGATGTAAGATAATAAACTTAAAATTGTGGTTACAGTGCTCCAATATATGTTTTGCTAATGCATTATTAGTATCCTGTTTGGTGATAGCATACTTGTGTTCATAAATCCTTTGCTTAATTTTTCTCTCTGTTTTACCTATATAAAAGGCATCGCATTGCTCACATAATGCTGCATATACTATCCCTTTACTCTCACAGTTATATCTTTTGTTAATCTTGTATCTCACTTCATTAATAACAACGTCTTTTGTTACTAAAATTGAGGAGCATTGTGTGCATGCACCACATTTATGCATGCCTTTAGATGGATTAAAAGGGGGTTCGTACCTTTTCTCAAGCAACATTTTCAAATTACTGTTTCTTCTATAGGTTATTTTAAATTCTGGGCCTATCTTGTTGCGTAATATTATATCTTCGGAAATAATTCTCCAGTTTTTATTCATAATACCCCTAATAAATTTGTGGTCGCTAGAGAATGTGCACAAGAAGCTACTATTATGGTCTTCAAATGTAGCAGACGCAGATGCTACCAGTTGTGCTTCCAAAACATTGGTGTTGTTTGTGATTTCATTTAATAGTGGCTTAAAATGTCCTAAAATTCTTTTGTTTCTAACTTCTTCCCTAATGTTAGCTATTAATTTTGAAGGGTAATCTCTGTTTAAAAACATTTTTTCTAAATTATCACATTCTTGATCAAAGTCTGCTAGTGTAGTGATCATCCTAGCAGCTCTGACCATCTGACCCTTGACAACTGCCTTTTTCTGGTTTGTTTTACCGTTGTGGGGCATAGCCAAACAGTTGGCGAGGGTCCACACAGGCGGATTGATAGGGGTGTGCATAGGAGGCCTGCTGTCCCTCCACCACCTGTTGCAGGTGTATCATTACGTGTCACTCCATGTATGTTTAGTGCCATCATGGAGGCACAGGCATGTTCAGAAAGGAACTCCCAGTGAATGCTCAAAGTTATGGATGCAGCACAGTCTGACATCCGTGATTGCCTCCACTGTGTTCCTGATACCCTTGAATGGTTGACTGACACAGTAGAAAGACATTGGTCTGAGACAGATTGCGCACTACCTGTCTTGGAATGCAGGTTGTCTGTGATGGAACATCTGGTTGGAGTAGAGTGTTGGCCTTGTGGACATAGGTCAGCAACTACATCAGCTGAGCATCAACATGGCCATGTATAGCCATGCTCCCTTAGTGGCAGTACATCCAGTGCTCCAGATGGTGGTGTTCTGTACAGACCAAGACCTTGCAGGTCATGGGCTTGTAGTCCTGGGTGCTCCAGTGGAGGACACGTTCCCATCAGATAGAAGTCACCCTCAGGTAGTAACACAGCATCTGACCATGGGAGTTGAGGTGCCAGTGAAGCTCCTGGCAGAGCCAGTTCACATGTTCAGGGGCAGAGACAATGACCTGTCAGCTATACCTTGCACAGCTCACAGCTTTCCAACATACAGACAGATAGGGCTAACACTTAGCTTGGCTCTGCTCACACAGACACTCACACACCACTGTCACATTCAGGTCACCTACAGGTACACACACACCACAGTTCCATAGTCCATCTTCCCTGCTTCCCTTCCTGACTCACACACTTGCTAACCTATTGGGTCAGCCTAGGCTTCCTGCACACCTACACAAAACACTGTGCAAGTGATGACATCAATGCCTCATCTTATCATCTTTCTCATGGATGAAGGGAAATAAATCTATCTGTTTGATGCACAGGGTGACTATCTACATTAATATAAATTTGTTCCATCCATTGTTGCTTTTGACATGCTACTTGTACTGATCAGTTACAGATGCTGTACATTGCCATTTATAATGATTATACCATACTAATTTGTGTACATTACGATGGATCCTGTTGTAATGGCTATACAGTCACACAATGAAAGGTGTCTCATGGAAATGTTTACATTTCACTTTCAGGATTGTGTAGGATACATCTATGGGTACAAATCTACAATCAACCCATCAACATCACAGCACAGAAGAAAAATGTCATCAGAAAGGTAAAACAGTACAGGTTCATGAGTTCATAGGTTCATATGTGTTTAATAGCCTAATGAACACGATGGCTTCTTTAAGCTTAGCCATACATCCCTAAACTCTGACAAGGTCTGATACCCTTGATAAGTGTAAGCAGGGCTTTGCGAGCTGAAACACCTACAAGCCAGGGTATGGGAAATGAACCATCTACCATTTCCCTGTGTCCATTACTGACATTGGTCCTAAACCAGGTATGATTGTCCTGTTTCCCATCCAATTGTATTACCTGCACTAGATTTGCATTAGGGCAGAACTCTGCTTCACATGGATGGGGAGCCTTTTCCATATAAGATGTAGTCTCTGGGTCATATACCTGTCTCTCAAGCTCGTCCTATTTATATTACAGCCAAGATGTAGGTCTGTAGAACAGGTAATTCTGGTGCTAGTTTTTTTGTGGGTTCTGACACCACCCTGTATGGCAGACATACACCTCCTTTCCAAAGCATGTAGGAGACAGAATACACAGACAGAGCCTTGACGAAGTCTGCATAGGGCATGTTACATACACCATGCAGTGGTTCAGTGAGGAATCTCTGTGGTTGTTTCAGTTGTTGGATATGCCTGGTTAGTTACATACCTAATGTCGCATTGCACTTAACGATAGGTCTAATGAATGCCAAATACATTGGAACAATGATTTCCTTGGATTTACATGCCATACCTTTTTTTATAGGTTGTGCAACATAGAATTATTTCCCCGGTATTATAGATACATGACAGCCAAAGTCTAGATCACTATCTCTGTGTCCATAAGTCCTGACTACTGGGTCAACTTTTGAAGGTGTGCTGTCAGTATGATAGTTATCAGGGATGGATGACTTCCCAAAGGATAGTATTGTGCATTTCATGGCATTTAGTGTTAATCCATGGCTCTGACAACATCTGTATATCTGTCTCAGCACCTCCTGGATAACATTTGTGTCAGTGTGGAATTCAGTGACAGCTCTGAATTTGCAGTCATCAGCAAAATTAGTCAAAGATAGCTGACAGTGGCTGTGACTGCAGTGAAGTAAATGTCTGAAAGGATCGGTCCAAGGAATGATTTGTGAGGGAGTCCACTTGTGACTGCCCTCATTGTAGAGGCAGACCCCCCAATGCTAACTTCCTGGATCCTGTCTGTCAGACGCTTGGCTATCCACTGGCTGACATACTAGTTTGTACCTAACCTCTTGAGTTTGTTAACAATGCCTGTTGGGGTTTAGTGCCAAATGTCTTGTCAGGCCATGGTAGGTGGATTGAATATTTTTTTCACTCATCCATTGCTTTGGTTACCTTCTCAAATAGGTCCATCAAGTAGGGTAGGCAATATCTGCCCTTGATGAAACCAATTTGGGTTTGGTCCAGTGCCTGTAGGTGTACTGTGTCTCTATTGATTATTTCCATAATAATCCTTTTCATGGTTTTACATATCAGACTACTGAGACTTCTGGGTCTGTAGTGTCTAGGGTCTGTAGATGGCCCACTTTTGTGCAGAGGTATGACTGTTGCCATTCTCCATTCACGAAGCACAATTCCTGTTTGGTGGCTACAATGAAATACTGATTCCAGAGGCCCTGAAACGTCATGTTTTATGCTATATAGAAGGCATACTGGGATATTATGTGGGCCCATTGATGCAGTGTACTTGGTCTTAGAGAGAGCATTAAAAACCTGATCTCAAGTGATAGTAAGGGTACTTATATTTGATAGTATTTCCTGAGGGAAGGTTAATGGCAGAGAGGTGTAATGGTGGGGCCCAATTTATGAGGCAGGAGGATTGTTATATCATCTGTCTCATTATATGTAGTTCCAATTACAATGAGATATGCACACAAATGTGTCTTACCTTTGCAGTTGCAGACATAGCTAAAGTATGCTTTTTGGTTGCCCTTGCCCTGGGAGCCCAAACTTACATCAAATCTAGCTGTGGTAGACTTCATTTGCCCTCTGCTGTATTTGTTTACTTTGAGAGTGCTTTCATACTGCTGTGTGCTGCACCCCTATGTTTTGCCATAAGTTTCTTCCTTCTGTTATACAGCCTATGGACTCTGTGATTCCATCAGGGTGGCTTGATTTTGAGTTAGGTCTGTACTTCTCCCTGGTCGGTACAGCTGTCTCTGTGTAGCTAGTAACATGCTAATACAGGGTTTCTGCTCTGTGTTTGGAGAGTCAGAGGGCGCCCAGTGTTCTCAGTGGGGCTGGGGGGCTTGAGTTTGGAGAGTCTATCACCAAATGATTGAAGTCAGCCTTACAGTGGTTCCTGAACCATCCATGTTTGGACCTTCCATGTTTCATTTCTACTTCAAGGAGTGTGCATGACTTTGGACGCCTATGGATGACATTACAGTCTGGTGTGCATGACTCTATGTGCGATGCCCACTGAAGTGGATTGCTCCCCTGATTGGTGTACTAGCTATCTGGTCCAGGGAGTTACTGTTTACAAAATCCATGAATCTCTGTACCTGTATGTTCAGTGTCGTATAGAATTCCCAATTAATAGTGGGATACTGCAAGTCACCCATGCATATGGTATTGCGTGGAATGGCTAGTGTTTCCAATAAGTTTAAATACATGATATAGGTTTCCTGGACCATAGAGGGGGGGCAACAGCTTGCATGGATGTAGTATTAGATTTTGTTCTGTTGACCAGCCTTGGTGCAGCTCAAGTTTTGATGTCTGTTTGCAGCCTTGATGTCTTTAGTTTTGATATATGAACACCTCCACCTTTAATATCTGTCTGTGAAGTAGCTGGTCTAACTGTGTGGAAGGCATAATAATCTTGCACTGTTGTTGTGTTGTTAGTGGCTTTAAGTCATATGTCAGTAACCGCACAGATGTCTTCTGAGAGCTCAAATAGTGTTACAGGTGGCAGAGTTATGTTACAGGTCATGCTCGCGGACTATCAGCAGGCCATATCTGAGATCATTAGGACTTAGTAGGCTAATGACCTTAAGCCCCCTAACAAGCTTAGCCAAGTTTTATCCTTATTTTCACGATCAGCAGTAAAAGAGGAATACAGAGAGAATGGAGGGGGTGAATTATGGTTACCCAGTTACCATCAATCATCTAGATTGAAAAGAGCCAAGCCAATGCTCTGTTTCACATTAAGTGGGAGTTCTCAGTGTTTATAGCTTGAGATCTGAGAGTCTATCACCAAATAGTTGGAGGTCATTTTACAGTAGTTCCTGAATATTCCATGTAGATGGGGCCCATGTTTTATTTCTCATTTTAAGGGAACCATTGGTGTTTGACCTACTATGGATGACATTATAGCACGGAGTGTGCATGACTCTCGCTATATTGCCGATGCTCACAATTCTGTGCATGGTTGCTCCCCTGATTTGCGCTTCAGCTATCTGGTCCAGGGAGTTACTGTTTACAAATCCATGAACTTAAAAATTTGCATGTTCAGTGTCGAGGAATTCCCAATTAATAGTGGGATACTGCAAGTCACCATGCATATGGTAATATGTGGAATGGCTAGTGTTTCCAATAAGTTTAAATACATGATATAGGTTTCCTGGACCATAGAGGGGGGGCAACAGCTTGCATGGATGTAGTATTAGATTTCACCTATTGTGATTTGAACCAGGTGCAGCTCAAGTGCATTGTTCTGTTTTACCAGCCTTGATGTATCTTTAGTTTTGATGTACATAGAGACACCTCCACCTTTAATATCTGTCTGTGAAGTAGCTGGTCTAACTGTGTGGAAGGCATAATAATCTTGCACTGTTGTTGTAAGGTTAAAAGAAGTTTTAAGTCATATGTCAGTAACCGCACAGATGTCTTCTGAGAGCTCAAATAGTATAGTCTAGCGAGTTATGTTACAGGTCATGTACTCCTACATGGACTATGACTGGGTCATATCATGAGATCATGGGAACTTAGTAGGCTAATGGCCCTAGGGCCCTAACAAGCTTAGCCAAGTTTTATCCTTATTTTCACGATCAGCAGTAATTGTCCCTGTCCAAGAGGAATACAGGTAGGACCCCTGGGGTGAATTTATGGTTACCCATCCAATCATCTAGATTGCTTTTGAAAAGAGCCAATGTGGTGCTCTGTTTCACATTAAGTGGGAGTCAATTCCAAAGGTGTGGTAACCTCTGGGAGTCAAATCTGACCCTCCAGCATGTTGTATTACTGTCACATGCCAGGTTAAGGTGTATAGAATGAGTAACCTGTGTACCATTTGATTTGCGGATCTGCAGCATTTCCAATAAAGCCTGGCCACAGATTGCCTTATATGCAAGCCATAAAGCACCTCTGAGTAGTCTGCATGAAAGAGAATAAAGTGACAGTGATTTCAGATGATCCACATAGGACAGATGCTGAAAATCTTGAACTATCCATGTGAGGAACCATTGTTGTCACTCCAGTTGCTGCAGGTGCTTGCAAAGGTGCATACCAAAAGTGACATTCGATTCCATTATTGGCCTGATGAGGGGAGAGTACAGAGAGGTTATAACTACTTTTACTCTTCCGGGTGCAATGGCCTTACTTATGAGATGAGCAATATAGAATGCCCTTTTACCACACAGTCATCAAAGGTAAGGTCATTGTCAATCTGTGTGACCAGGTCTCTCACCAGTGAGTACATTCATAGGGTTTTTTATTGATATGTGAGTTAACAGGAACATCAGACTTTCTGTGAGGGATGTTAATACAGTTTTGTTGCATTGAGGTTAATGCCATTGGTTTGGCATCAATCATTTGTGTGTGTAAGACCATCTTGCAGGATGTTGTCATCATCTGGACCTTCTATAACTGCTCCCAGTTTGCAGTCATCAGCAAACCTTGTCAGCCATAGACCTTTATTTTAGCTTGTACTTTAGAGAACTACATTCCAAACAGTAGAAGTGCCAGGACAGATGCCTGTGGAACAACACTGGTTACAGGTGTGTTGTTGGAGGTGGATTCCACTATTTTCACTATATGGGTTCTATCAGTGATCCAGTTAGTGACCCATTTAACAATATAAGGGTTGATACCTAGTTGGGTGACTTTGTTATTGATGCCTGGGTGTAGGATAGTGTCAAAAGCCCTGGCTATAACTAGGTAGGCTGTATGCACAGATTTCCTCTTGTCCAGTTCCTTGGTGACTGTCTTATTTATTTGTCATTTGTTGACCGGGAAAGTCCACTGGGCCAAGGACCCATTTTCAGTGGTGGCCCAGGGAGAAATGCTCCACAAAAACAATTACACTGAAATTTAAACATAACGTAGTTTATAAAAGTTGAGCAGAAAATTACCAATGTATGGAAAGTGGTCGATAAAACAATTATAAAAAGTCATGCAATTCTCATGGTCATAGCTATAACAGTAGTAACATAGTGCTTAACAAAAATTAGTTAAACACTAACTCAGACTAAAAAAATTAGTTAAACACTAACCCAAACTATAAATAAAGGTAACTAGAAGAATGCAGGTTTGGAAATTGGCTTATGGTGGTTTAGTTATGTGATCACAGGAACATATATGGGTGTTAAGAAAGTGGTCTTTGAGAGCTACTTTGAAAGCTCATACAGAGACTAGTTGGGTGATTGCTGGTGGAATAGCGTTCCATAATTTGGCTATGGAATGGGAATGCAGGCATTGTCCAGCTTTTTTGTTGGGTTTGGTAAGGGTCAGGAGTTGTTTATTAGATGACCTTAGAGTCCGAGTTTGGGTATGTATTTGTGTTATAGATTGTAGAGAAGGACAGTAATGTGGGTTGTTAAGTAATTTATGGGCAAGTGTTGGTTGTATTGTAGGTAATGAAGGAATTCAAACCAATTTATAGGTGTAATGGCCAGGTAGTGGTGCGTATGAGTTGGTATATTGGACATAAATTTTGCTATTTTTATAATAACAATAGTGTAACTTATTTAAAATATGTGAGTGTAAGTTGGTGAAAATGGGACCACCATAAAGTAGGGAGGGGAGAAGGAGACTGCTAGTTGTAACTTGGTAGACATGCCCGGGTAACGTTTCTGTCTATACAGCTTACCAAGTTTAAAATGGGTCTTTTTGATGGCGTATGTGGTTTTCGAATGCGAGTTTGTCATCAATTGTAATGCCAAGAAGTTTAGATGTTTTAATGATTTCAATTTCAGTATTATTTTGAGACTATTTTAAAGTCTTTAGTTTGGGGTTTGTGTGTAAATAGTAATCGTTTTGACTTTTTCGGATTAAGTGACAATTGGGCTTCAGAAAGCCAGGATTCTATGGATGTAAAAGCTCATTGTGTTAGTTCTAGGAGATCTGAGAAATTGTTAGAAGAGGTAATAATTGTTGAATCTGCATTTTGAATGAGCGTACTTTGCTGGGAGGCCTTATGGAGATTATTAATAAATATATTAAAAAGCAAGGACCCAAGAATAGGCTCTTGAGGGACACCTGTATTGTTGAGTAGGTAATCAGATTGCTTATTTTTCCACCTAACTGATTGCTTTCAGTTATGGAGGTAGTTATGGAACCATGTTAGAGTAAGTGGGGAGCAGGGAATGGATTTAAGTTGAGATAGTAGTTTTGAGTGTGACACTGTATCGAAAGCTTTTGATAGATCTAGTATGACTGAAGTTTGTAGACTGTTGTTAAGAGCTTTGTATAAAGTGTTGGTAAAGGACAATAGGGCTGTAGTAGTGCTGTGATTCAGCTGAAAACTGTGTTGCGTTGGTGCTAGCAAATTATTGTTAGTCAGATGTTTAAGTAGCAGTGCATGTATGCAGTTTTTTAGAATTTCAGATAGCGGTGAGGGTATAGATATGGGCCAATTGTTGGAGAGGTCATTGGTATTTCCACCTTTGTATAGAGGGATAACTACTGTGTTTTTCCAGAGTTGAGGGACATATGCTTCTCAGATGAAATGATCTATAAGGAATATTATGGAATCAGCAGCTATTTTTAGATATTCAACAAGAAGGCCATTGGTGGAGATGGAGCAAGGCTTTAATTTGGAGAGTAGTTTACGTATGAGAGAGGTAGGTACAGTTTCAATGGTAAAAAGGTGGATGGGTTAGTTATTGTCATTGTTGCAGTTGTCAGAGAGAGGGGTGGGATTTGCATATGGGTCTGTATAAGTGTTAATTGTATGACAGCTGTTAAATTTACAGGTTTGTTGAGTTAGAGTGTTAACAAGGTTTTGGATAGTATCTATAAAGTGATGATTTAAAGCTTGGATGATATCTTGAGGGTCTTTGTCAGGAGAAGGGGTAGGGATTTGCAGGGTTCATGGGTTTAGGAGAGAGGAGACTGATTTCCATGGGTTGTTGGGTTGTTTTGTTGAGAGGACAGCTTGGAAGAGAAGTAATGTCTTTTGTCAAATATAACAGGTTTCTTGGCAGTATTACAAAGTTGTTTATATTTAGGTTCTTTTTGTGGAGTTTTATTTTTATGCCATTCCTTCCAGGATTTGTCCCTGGAAGTAAGGAGTTGCTTAGTTTGTTTAGTAAGCCAAGGGGCATGGTTAATTTTAGTTCTTTTAGTGCAAGCGGGGGCAAGACTATTTAGAGTCTCAAGAAAAATTTTATTGAAGTAGTTGACTGCGTCATCTAAAGGGAGTATTTTTATTGGTTGCCAGTTGTGAGTTTTTAGGGTGTCTAATAGTATCTGTTCGTTGAGGTGAGTGAGAGTTCCAGTTGTTCTTAGAAAGTGTGGTTTGCTTGCATGCAGTTGGGATCTTTGGGTCTACATGGGAAAATGATCACTAAAGGTATTAGGAAGGGTTCCAGCCTTGGTATATTTGTGGGGATGAGAGACGAGTATCCATTCTAAGGTAGAAATGGTATGGTTATTTCCAATGTGAGTGTGGTCAGAGATGAGTTCAGTAAACTTGTGCAAATTAATGCTATGGGGGTGTTGGTTCATAGCTGTTCTTCCCACATTATTTGCACTCTGGACCCTGTCTAGCAGGGCAACTGACGTGATCCTGGGGTGAATTTCCTTTCTCCCATCAATCAAGTTCCTCTTGAAGGGTCAAGGCACTCTACTGTACATGTATGGGCAATCTATTCCAAGTCTAGAGTCTCTGGTCAGGAACCCTATCCCTCCAGCATGTTTTGTTTTATTGTGATGACAAGGTTAAAGATCCCTGGGCGTGTGGCTCTGAGGTTGGGATTTCTTCAAGTGCTTAGCATGTCCAGATGACATGGGTTTGACATGGCCTTGTATGTTAAGCAGAGATACCTCTGGTGGGCGATGTCTCGACAGAGTAGTTTTGGAGTTTTTAAAGGCGGTCAGCGTGGGGCCTTTGCTTTTGGGCCACTTTAGTTCTTTAGTGAGAGGGGTTTTTCTGAGGCCTTTCCAGTTGTTGCAGATGTCTTGAGAGGTACATACCAAATGGGCGTTGTATTCTATAATGGGTCTAATGGGGATAGTACAGTGGGACAATAACCTCCTTTTTCTGGATGAAATATGAGGTGTGATGAGGTGTGCCACATAGAGGATTTCCCTGACTGTTAATGGCGAGAAGGTTAGACCACTGACCACTGTCCACCTGTGTCCTAAGTCTCTTATCACATGTGTTTGTTACAGTGTACTGCCACCTATGTAATTCATGGACCTGTTTTTTTCCCAAAGGGGATAATAATGCATTTCTTGGCGACCAGGCTTGGGCCCTTGGCTCTGGCATCAAAGGGGATAAGGCCCTTTTGTAGAGTATCCAGAGTATCCACATCATTTGGGGATTCAATAAGTTTGCCCAGTTTGCAGTCATCTGCAAGCTTTGTTAACTCAAAGTCCCTTAGTGATGACCTGTACTTCAGAGAAGTAGATGCCAAACAAGAGCAATTTGGACTGAACCTAATTACTCACTTGTCCTTGTCTGGAGCTGGATTTTGGAGTCGGCTGCTTTTACAGTGTGGGTTCTATCAGTAAGCCATTTAGCAACCCATTGGGTGTTAAGGGATTAATGCCCAACCAAGTAAGTTTATCTATGATGATTCCAGGTGTCAAATGGTGTGACCTTGGCAGTCTAGATAGGCTGCTGTGTGGACACCTTACCCTTGTCCATGGCTCTGGAGACAGTAGAAAAGAAGTCAATCCAGGTTCAGGAGACAAGATTCTAAACCACAAACCCAAACTGGGTGGGGTCCAGTGTTTGATTGCCAATGTCTTTGTTCTGGTTCAAAATGTCGCTCCATGGTCTTGCAGATAAAACTTCCAGACTGATGGGACCCGGTAGTTTCGGGATCAAGGTGGATCCCCTTGTAGTTAGGATAACTGTGACTCTGCGCCACTCAGTGGGCTGAAACCTGAGGTGAGGCTGATTAAACATGACACTTGGGTGAGGTGCCAGTTCATGTGTAGTTCATATGAGTACACACAGCCGGGATGTCATCTGGTCCATGGATGTTGTATTCTCTTGGCTTTTAGAGGAGTCGTTTTGTGCCTGTGTGGCGTTATTACTGAGATTTGGCAAATCTCGGTGAGATGGGCCATTTAGGGGGTGAGGAGGGGTGAAGTTAGCACTGAATCGATCCTGCCAGGATAGCAATATCCTTTGGATCAATATATTATTTGCCATTTCTGTTTTTTTAGCAAGGCAGATCAGACGACATTGCCATTAGATTGACATAGTTATGGAATGCTGCTTGGTTGTCTTTCTTGGAATTGGCAATTTATTTTTAGTAACTAGCTTTGGAAGTTTTATTTTATGAGGCAGTTTCTTACTGAAGGGCCTAATCAAGGGAGTTTTTGCATCCTGGGATTTTCCTCTTTTCTGCAAAAGTTTCTTCCTTGGAAATGAGAGACTGCCAGTTTATATTGGTATCACCCAGAATAATGGTTTCATTACATATATTTAAGATTGACTAGGATAAAAACTCTTCTATAGTAGATATGTTTTGCCCTGGTGTAATGTCTTGAAAAGTCAACAATGTTTCACAGGCATTATTTCCCTTTGAAAAATCAAAACTGTGCAGGGGCAGCTGTTTGGAGCTTTCCTATATCTTTGTTGATAAGATCCATGATGAATCACTCCATGGCCCTGCAGATAAGGCTAGTCAGGCTAATAGCTCTACAGTTCTGAGCGTCAGTGAAAGCACCACATTTGTGCAAGGGGATAATGGTGGCCATTTTTCATTCATCTGTGACAAAACCAGTGCTTACACTATGTTTGACTGGAGTAACCAATGGTGTTGCTAATTCCTGTTGGAGGCCATGTTCATGTAGGACGCAGCCTGGGATGTTATCAGGTCCCATAGATGCTGTGTGTTTGGCCTTAGATATGGCATTTAAGACTTGCTCTTTAGAAATACAAGGTAGGGGACAGGCGGTATGTATGTCATGGGATACATGTGGTGGGGAGATGTTTGTGAGGTATTCACAGAACCTGTCAGCTGATAGGTGGGTTATGTCCACAGGCTCAGCATAGATGCTATAATTAACTGCCAGTTCGGCACATTTCTGGCCTTGTCCTTTTAGGTGATAGATGTAACTAAATAACACCTTTTGGTTGTCCTTTGTGGAGCAAGCTAACTTGTATTCATAGCTTGCCAGTGAGGACTTCAGAAAAACTTTTATTGGTTTGTTTAAGCTGAGTAGGGAGTGTTTCTAGTTTAGGACTCACTCCCTCTTAGTCTTAGACAACTATTTGTTTTCCTCTTTTTGTAAAGCATATAATGGCAGTTGACCACCAGACAGGTTTTCTCTTCCTTGCAGAGCATGTTTTGGTCCCATCGGGTATGGCCGACTCAATGCAGTTAAACATGTGTTTGTATGGCACATTGGTGTAGACTTGGCCATAGTTGCCCATTCCATCTGAGGGGGTGTAGTACAGCTATTTATGCCATCCCGTAAGAGGCAATTATGTGATTTGGAGAAGTGTTTTACTTTATTTGATGGTTGGGTGGGGGCATGTGATACCTAATTCACATGTGACTGACTTGTGATCAGATCTCACTAGGGAGGAGCTCTCAGTGGGGGTGCTACTGTGGCACCCTACACTGGTAAGCACCAGATGCAGGATGTTGGCACCCCTTGTGGGGGTGTCAACCAGCAGGTCCAGTGCATTGGAGTGAGTGAAGTCAAGGAACCTTTGGGCAAGTGAGTTACACCATGAGTAACTTACCAGTCAATGGATGGGTATTTAGAGTTGCCCAAAGCCAGGGTGTTTGTATGTATTTTGATACATTCAAGTAGATTCAGATAGGCACTGGGGATGTCCTGATTCACTGGGGGATCATGTAGCTGTTAATGACTTGAATAGGTGTCCTACCAACAGTTAATTGCACCTGAAGTGTCCCCAGGGAGTCCTACTATATAACCAGTCTGGATGTGTATTCATCTGTAATGACAATGGAAATAGCACCTCCTTAAATTTTCATGCCTTCAGTTTGTGGACTGAACACATGGAAGGAGGTATAGACCAATATGGTTAGGGTGCTCCCCACAGCCATGAACCAGGTCATTGTGACTGACAAATATGTAAGTCTTCCAAAGTGAGGGCTGCTTCCAGTGAGTGCAGTTTCATGTTAAGACACCAAGCATTTAGCAGCATAAGCTTGAGGTTGTTGGAATATGTAGTTTTCATATCTGGGATTTTGTCCCTGAGACATTGCCTAAAAAGTTTACTATGGTGGTGGCAAGAGCCTTCATCAGCAGCTGAAATCCCAGGGGTGACAGATGAAGCCAATGTCTGGCAAAGCATTGGGCTCTGCTGACCATGCCATACAGGCTGACAGATACTGTATCACCTCAGAAAGACACCAGAAACTGAGGTAATTATTAAGGTCAATCATTTTCCATTTATATTGAGGAATCATTCTAAGTGAAAGTAAAATGCAGCTTATGGCTAAGGGCATACCTGCCTGAGACACGTAGTCCAACAGTTCAGTCATGTCTCTCTACATATAGTCCAGAGAGGTAGGTCTCATGTCATTCATACAAACTTGGACTATGACAGAGTCACAACAGTACCTGTTTTTGGGATATATGAGTGCATGTGTGATATGGCGGATCATGTCACCTGACAGACAGCTGACTGTGACCTCCTCCTTATCCATCCTGGTGAGAGGAACATCTGTGTGTCTCACAATGGAATTCCATATGACTAATATATTTGTTTTACTGTTTTGCCTTAAGGGCTTGGCAGGTGAGAGACTGGAGCAAGAGCTATCATGTGTGTCGCATTCTCCAGTGAACGGGTTATGTGTAGCTTGCTTATGTTTGTGTTTGGAAGGTCTCTGGTGTTTATGTTTGTTTCTGGTGAGGACTTCTGCATATGTAGGTATGTGTGATGTGGGTTTGGTGAAGTGGAAGGTGAGGTATGTATGGTGACAACCTGCTGAATTGTTATATGTATTGACTGGTATACCAGAGATCATGTAGTTCCAGGCTGTTAATATACTTGTATCTCTGACATGCTGAGTTTGTGTTGCTTGTGGTTCAGTGACATGAGTGCGTACATAATGTGGTGGATCACAGAACCTGATAAGCAAGTGACTGTGCATTTCTCCTTACTTGGCTTGGTGAAAGGGACACCAGTGTGTCTCATAATGAAGTCCAAGATGAAAAGAATGTTGGATTGTATGTTGGCTTGCATTATGGGCTTATTGGTCGGTCCTCTATGAGATTTAGCTCTATTTTTTTATATGTCTATTGTTTTTTACAGAGTTGATATGGCCTGCTGAGGGTATTCTTTATCTGGACTTTCTCTATGAGGTCTTTGTGATTTATGAAGGTTACATATCAGTGCCTCTGCTCATGTCTGCTTTGAATTTTGTGTGATGGCTGCAGCGTGTGTACCACTGACTACCATAGTGACATTAGGAATACTTTTATATGAAAGCTTTGCCTTCATTGACACTGTGTACAAACATCTCTCGCGTAACATATCAGTTTGTTTGAAAATGAAATGGTTGTCAGTAAACATGAGGCAATTTCTACATTGCCTCAGTATGCCCATATCCACCAAGGTGGTAAAGGTCACAGTGGGAAACCTCATATCCATGGCAACATATCCTTTTTTATCGATTAAACAGTTATATTGAAAATATCATTCAATTTCACATGTATCTGTTCCGCAATTATGGGGACAGTGCTTGTCACTGCATGCTGGTTGTCATATGTGCAACTTGGTATTGGAGTTAATTCCATCATGGCTTCCAAAAAAATGTCACCCAAGTTGACAGTCTGTACAGAGCACTGCCAAAAAATGGAGGGGAAACTAATATGTACACCATGTAAAGTTAAGGATGGAGTATTTATACAGTTATTCTGAAGTTACACATTAATCAAGTAGTACTTACTGAAAACAAACAATTACCTTGTGAAGAATGATGAAAAGAGGGAAGTCGCCTGAATTGCTACTGCTGGTCTCACCACAGCTTCACTCTGCTGGGATACAAAGCTCCTATTCTTTTTCTCTCAACAGAAGCAAACTGTTAGCACCAAGCTCAAGATAAGAAGCAGGCCACAGCCTGTTTGTTGAGCCACACACCTGTCCCAGATGATGCAAGGCTCTATAGGCTTGTTGTAGCCTTTTCCAGGTAGATGCCTTGATTAGTAACCAGACCATTCATTTGACTTTTGCATGCATTATGTCTTGGGGTCTAAGGCTCATAGGATTTTAATAGGATACTGACCTGGTGGTGACTGGGAGCACAGCTGCTGCATCACAATACAATGTTCAAGGTCAGGTGACATAAATGTCCAAGGTTGCTCTAGCAAGCTCCACATTGGCAGTGATCCATGTTAGGTAACAGTTTCACAGCAATTCATGCAGTCTGCCCTTCAATAGCATAATGGTGTTGATCTGCGTGGCATGGATGTGAGGCCTACTGTGGAGGACTGACCACCTTTGGGCAATGTTTCTGTCACTCCCACATGTCCTAGGTATGTCATACTGTACATTTATGTTACTGGAACACAATTCTGTGCTCCCAAATCATTTCATACAACATATATTTGCTGTCGGTTGTTTGACAGGCATTGTAAACTTACAACGCCAATGTAATGTTTTCTGTGCATGTGTAGACATCCATATCTTCACTGCAAAGAGTGCCTATAGAGAGTGTGTTTGTGGCTGTGAACCCCAAGGGTGTAGCAGCATGACTCTTACTATGCTGGAGTTGTACATTGACACATTTGTAAGACTGCTATTGTGACCTAGCCGAATAACAGGATTATGGTTCATGCAAGTGCCATATGCCTGGCAAAGCAGCATACTCAATCTACCATGTTATGCCACACTGTCAGGTACTGTTTTACCTTAGGATGACACCATAAAGGTAATAACATGTTACATTTAAGAATCTGTTAGGCCACTGCCTAACCATGGACTCTTGTGACTTATACACAAGCAATAATCTATTGCTATGGCATTATCACTGACTGTTGACAAGATGTGGACAGTGTCCCCAACCCTTTACTCCTACCTCATGCAAACACAAAGTATGAGAGATGGTACTGTAATAAAACCTTAAATTCATCCTCTCTCACACACCAGTCAGTACATATGACAATGAATGGTTTAGCAACATGCACATCTCACCTCTTACTCCACCCAAACCCACATCACACATACCTACATGTGTGGAGCTCCTTATCAGAAATATACCTAAACACGAGACACCTCACAAACACAAACATGTTACACATAATACTACCTCTGCAGAACATAGTACACATAATAGCTCACACACCACTGTCTCACTGGTCAAACCCTTAAGGCAAAACACAAAATCAAACATATTAGTTATAGGTGATTACCAGGGAAATACTGCAAGTCCAGCTATATGGAATTTTGTAAATAATTATATATCACTTGAAAATATTAATATGATTTATGTAGAAATTTGACAAAAGGAAATACTGTCAGCCCATCTTTCTGGAATTTTGTAAATAATTCTATGTTATGTGTATATTAAACTACTGGTACAGAAGTGTGTGTTGAACAGGGTTTGTACAGTGCTGAGCTTCAAGGATGTGTCCACAGTGTACCCTACTGGAAAAGAACAGAAATGTATGTAAACTATATACCTTTGCAAATGTATGTGTTTTAATAGTAGAAACTGGAACATACAAAGTTAACTTACAAAACTTCAAGAAAATAAGTTAAAATTGTTTTACAATTGTGTTATCTCAGTTTTGCAAATGTATGTGTTTTAATAGTAGAAACTGGACCATACATTAACTTACAAAACTTCAAGAAAATAAGTTGAAATTGTTTTACAGTTGTGTTATCTCTCAGTTTCAGTGAAGCAGACACAATGTCTAGAGCTAGTGTTTTTTCTATTGTCTTAGGGAGAAGTAATTACTAGGTCTAAAATGTAAAAGTGTTTAATTGTTTTACGACTTCCAGATCTGAGCAAACATCTGTGAGATATGCATTTTGAACACAGGGATGTTAGTTTCTGTTAGCCTGGGAACAGAAGGCAGGTGACAAAGAGTGATGTCATCCAAGCTGACCCAGCAGTAATTTTTGATATTAATTTAAGAACTCTCTCAGTTAGAGAATTGGCATTTTGTATTTTTTCTTGGACCTAGAAACATCCCCTCAGGACTTCTGCCTGCATGTTGTCTGTAAGTAAGATTCAGGGCATAGTATCTCTTAGATATAGATATGACTATAGTAAAGATTAGTTTAGATGTGTTCTGTATTTGTTTGAGACTGTCCTGCGATGTTGTTTTAAAATATTTCCTGTGATTTTGAATCCTGTAGTTACTGTGTTGTTTGAGTATTGTCTTGTTCTTTTATCATTTATTATTAAATATATGTATACCTAGCTTTGTGGCTGATATTTGCGATACATATATAATCTCTTAGGGTACTTGCATATGTATTTGGTGACACTGTACAGGCCACTCCTAATAGCCTGGTGCTCAGTCAAAAACTACCATTTTGATAATAGTAACATTACACAGTAGGATTGAGCACCCTTTGTATGAGCCTTAAACAGCTGATAAAGAGGGGTTGTTGGCAGTGATAAATAGCTTATAGTCTGGGCAGAAGGGGGCATAGCTTGTAAACCTGTGCCAGGCTTCCCCAGGAGTGTCTGTGTGCCTGTATATAAATCAAATCTCAAAGTATGTGTGTGACGGCTACTTGGGCAGGGAAACGAAGCACTGGTTGAACAGAAAGGTGCTGGAGATGTTGGCTTGACACTGCAGCGGAGATCTTAACCATGCCAGTGGGGAGTCTTGTTGGGGATCTGGAGAAAGAGGGAGAAACAAGCCCCCAGACTGACTATGATCTCTGTGTGCTAAGGGAAATTGTACTTTACTGTGTATGTACTTGTCATCTCCCCATTATGTACATCCCTCACTGTTGCCAGTGGTGAGGATTGAAGCTCCTTGATTACTGGGCCAGTGCAGGGGCATCACAATTACATCATGAGACACACTGATGTCCCTCTCACCAGGCTAGATAGGGGAAAGGTCATGGTGAGCTGTCTGCGAGGTGCCAGGATACATATCACACATGCACTCAAGTCTGTCAACAACAGGTACTGTTATGACTACATCATAGTTCTTGTTGGTGTGTATGACTTGAGAGGTATATCTCTGGACTGTATGCAGAGACATGACTGAGCTCTCGGACTATGTGTCTCAGGCAGGTATGGCCTTGAACTTCACCTGCATTTTACCTTAACCTAGGATGATGCCTCAATACAAACAGAAAATGGTTGACTTCAATAATGTCATTCTAAGGGGATCCACTATCTTTCAGCCTGGGATGACATGCTCAACAGATCTTGATGTTTTGCCAGAGATGGCCTTCATCTGTCACCCCTGGGATTTCAGCTACTGGTCAAGATAGTTGCCACCCCCATTGTACCATTTTTAGGTAGTGTCTCAAGGACAAAATTTCCAATGTAAAAACCTTATCTACAAACAACCTCAAGCCTATGCTGCTAAATGCTAGGAGTGTCAACAAAAAACTCCACTGACAGCTGTCCTCACCTTCCACATGTGTAGGCCTCAAACTGAAGGTGTGCAAAGTAATATTAAGGATACATCCACTTCCAGATTGGTTAACAGTATGATTCCCCAGAGACACTTCAGGTGTTATTGACTGCTTGTAGGGCACCTATTCAAGTCATTGCCAGCTACATGAGCTCCTCCATGAATCAGGACACCCACTGTGCTTATTTGAATCCACTTGAGTCTATCGACTGGCTAGATTATTTATCCCCAAGCTCTCTTGCCCAAAGGTTATTCGAATTTATTAACTCCAGTGCCCTGGACCAGCTGGTTGACATCCCTACATGGGGAGCCAGGATATTGAATTGGGTGCTTACCAATATGGGGAACCACTGTAGCACCCCCACTATGAGGTCCTCCCTGGTGAGAAGTGACCACAAATTTGTCTCATTCAAAGTAAGTATCACACATGACACCACCCATTGTAACAAATAAACTAAAAAAACTTCACCAAAGCAGATTATAACCTCCTATAGAATGGTATAAATAGCTTCCCTGCACCTCCCCCCTTAGATGGAACTGGCAATTATGCCAAGCTCTACACCAGTGCCTTATACAAACACCTTTATAACTGCATTGACTTGGCTGCACCTGATAGGAGCAAAACAAGCTCCTCATGGAGGAGCAAACCTGCCTGGTGGACAACTGCAATTAACAGGCTTTACAATAAGAGGAAGACACTGCTACCTAAGAGTAGGAGGGAGGAGCCCCCTAAACTGGAAACACTCCCTCCTCAGCTTAAAGAAGCAAATAAGAGTTGTTGTGAAGTCCTCCAAATCAAAGTGTGGGTCCACTATTGATTGCAAATATACAACTGTGTGTTGCTTGCCCATTCCTCAGTTATCTAATGAATATATTAACTAATGAATTAATTAATTAATTAATTAATTAAGATATGCAGTGTGAAAGTCAGTCTAACTCATTTACCTTTCAGTGTGTGCAGATATTAATTAGGGATAGTACAATATACAGATACCATCAAATGAAGGCTATGTTGGATTATATAAACAAGCATACACTGCTCTTTTGGGTGTGGGAGCAAAGGTGAATTCCTGTTATGGCACATGCAAGGGTAGACTGTTCTTTTGAGGAGGGTAGGCCAAGCGGAGCCCATGTTATGGCACAGACAACGATATGTTGCATTTGTTACTCTCCTTTTTTTGCATCATGCCTCTTGGATCATGTAAGGGTTGTGAATTCAGAATTTGCAATGTGTCTCACTCCTTTCTAACTTCTGTCTGCATAGATTTTCCATTTCAAACAAATTATGTTAAACTGAGGCCATGCACTGATCGTCATTACTTTGGAGACTGATGAATCTGTGAGTCTTTCGTGGCTGCAGGCTACTACTATTTAATGGACACACACAAGTGAAATAACTCTCTGCTGTCACATGTTATTTTACCTTTTGTACACATCTCCCACCTTTTACCTGCTTACTGTACCACATGATGAAAGACAAGGACATGCCATAATACTATTATACATTACAGTACATGGTCAGGACTTATCTTGTAAATGCTGAGTCTGTACTCAGTGCTTTTTGATATCTCCAGAAAAAAAAACACATGGTGTCTACATCTTTATAACTTGTGGAATAACTCCACTACATTGGTTGATTAGCATCCAGTTCAGCTGCTTATTCTGTAATTAACATCTCTTAAACACAGGATAAGACAGATGCAATCCATTAATAATCTACTCCTTTATAAAAAGACAAATGTGTAGCAAACCATACTGATGGTGAGAACACTTGCTATATGTGCACACACACTTATTTCTTTAAAAGAAATCTTGACAGAGGAGTATTACACTCCATCAGGTACATTACAGTTTCATTACCGACATAATGTATATGCTGGAATATATTTATATGAATAATGTGAAGAAATGCGTGTTCCCTTTTATCTGTATGCATTACTTATAAGTGTACTGATGGCATGGCCTTGTTTGTCAAGCCATTTCAGAGCTACACTTTGCAATACATGAAAATAGAATGCAGTGTGATAAATACATACAAATGTTTCAAGGAGAGGTCATTTGAAAGTACTTTCTGCATTACAAAGATGTTTTATTAGCAAAATGGTTCCTTTGCCTGTTTTTTATTGGTAGGTAAGCAATGAACAGTGTACTGTTATGTCTCAAACAGCAATGGACAGCTCTTTTAGGAGGCAAAGTTCAGTTATTACTGTGGCACAAAGAAGGATCTCTTGCTACTCTCCTTGTTTTGCATTCTGCCTGTTAGTATTGCTCACCTGTAGAATGCTTCCTGGTTTTCCACTGGTTAATACTGAATGGCTACCTTTATTGTGTTATCTGGAAAGGGTTACTTTGTAGTTATGTGATACTTATAAGTATTCTCATTTTTTTGTATTTTAGGACACAATGTCATTGAGGAGTAGACCACCTTTCAGTGATGCCAAAACACTGTAATCACTGATGCTTTATGACAACATGAGACATATCTGTTGGGAAGGGGTCATCCCAATATGCCACACAGGCTGCAGCTCTGGCACCAGGTGGTCAACCAAATAAAGTCAGGGGGCAGTCACAAGTGCATGTATGAGCAGGTGAGCTACAGAGCCACTGACATGCTCACTGCTGTATGGAGGTGTGCAGCTGCAGTTGCCCAAGACAGAATGGTGACTGGGGGAGACCCTGCTGCACAGCCACCTCTTACCCCTAATAAGGAGTTCCTTGTGAATCTCCTTCATCAGGACAGTTTGCAGGAGAGTGGATCCCAGTTTGTTCTTGATGTGGGTGCCACTCCTTCAAAGTCACAGGATGAGAGTCTAGGTAGGCTTTGTTATATGACTAGTTGAATAGTAAAACCATTAACATCAATGTTACTTCTTTGTCACATGTTATTTTTGCAAAGACAGAAGATTGCTACAGTCATAAGCTTAGTTTGGAGTAGTCAGCTACAATCTTGCAGACAGCATAGTTAATGTGAATATAAAGGAGTAAATGTATTTCCCCATCTTACTGTTAAATTTTATAATGTTGCCTTTACCTCTTCCTTAACTTCTTCCAGGACTGCCAAGACTCCAGGCATGTTGGGCTCCTGCAGATGGTAAGCCAGATACATTTATTATAGCACTGTAGAGCAATTTAAAGAAATAGAGTGTCATTGTAGGCCTGTTGTGTGTATTGTTGCACTGTGGGTAATAGCGTCAGCACTGTTTTTTTTTAGCATATATTACACCATAGTAGTGCAGGTATTTATGTATTCCTGTGTTTCTTCCTATTTATCACAAGGGAGCATGACAGTGGGAGTGTGGGCACTGAACCACCTGATGTCAGTGTCTCAGCAAATACTGATGATGATGATGATGATGATGATGATGACTAAAGCGAGGCACAGTTGGGGGTGCAGAGGGTGAATCTGGCACAGAGGTTGATATCCAGCCACCCCCTTCATGTTCCCTGGACACAGCAGTAAGCCTATGGCTACCCAGTCCACTTAACCCAGAGATACTGGATAGCTTGAGGAGGAGGACATTGATCAGGGAAGTGTGACTACTGCAGCTTCAGTGCCTGTTGAATCAGACTGTAGCCAAAGTGTTTGTGAGGTGCCATGCAGGAGGGTTGATAGGTGTGCACAGAGAAGGCCTGCTGTCCCTTGTCCACCTGGTGCAAATGCCTCTTCCTGTGTCACTCAATGGATGTTTAGGGCTGTCTTTGAGGCACAGGCATGTTATGACAGGTGTCCAGACAAATGCTCAGTATTGTAGATGTGGCACAGTCTGCCATCCATGACTGCCTCCATTGTATTGCCAATTCACTGGATTGAATGAATGACATGTTGGAAAATGGAGTGTCTGTGACAGAATGAGAAGTTTATATCATGAACCGTGCAGTGTCTGTGATGGAACATCTGCTGGGATGGGAATGTCAGCCACATGGGCGTAGGTCACCTACACCATCTGCTGATAGCCAATGTGGCCATGCCCGTTCATACTCCCACAGTGGTAGTCCTTCCACTGTTCCATCAGGATCTGTTCTGTCCACACACAGACATGGCAGGCCATGGGCCATGGTCCTGGGAATTCCCGTGAAGGGAGGACATTTAGCAGACATCGGTCATGTTCAGGAAGCAGCACTGCATCTGAGCCTGGGAGTGGAGGTGCCAGTGCAACTCCTGGCAGAGCCAGGTCCCATGGTCATGGCTTACAATGATGAAGTGACAACTCTACCACACACAGCCCACACCTATCCAACATACCAAGACACAGAGCTGGCACTGATATTGCATGCAGACTCTCACACACCACTTTCACTTGGTGGACACCTGCAGACACACACACAGCAGTTACATGGTTCAGCCTGCCTTCTTCCCTTTCTCAAATGCACTCAACAACCTTTGTTGTCAGCCTAGGCCTCCCTGACCCCCCCCCCCCACAACACCCTGTACAAGTGATGATAACTATGCCATATCCCTGTTTTTCTCTTTTGGATTCAGCGATACAAAAGCTTTGTGTATTATGCACTGGGTGCTTAGCTAGATTACTGCTTAGTATATCTGCATTTGTATTGTTGAACTGATAATTGTATCTGTCAGTTATATTTGCCTTGCTAAGTTGTACAGTGGATAGCATCATCATTTCACTAGTTTATAGTGTATTCTGTTATACAGGTTGTGAAGTCAGAAACTCCAATGTGTCTCAATATTGTCTAACTGTTGTCTTTAATGGTTTTCCAGTGCAAACGTATGGTGCACATAAATAAGTCAGGCCATCACAATCAGATCTTATGGATTGCATGACAGCACTGTAGTAAAATCTCATCAGACCAGTATAGTATAATTTTCTCTGTTGCATGTACCTCACCAAACACATGCAGGGCAGACCACATGGCTTTCTCATAAAGATAACACAGGGCCTACAAACCATGCCAAATTGTATGTGAACAGATTAAAAGACATGTCATTGTAATCTGTCAATCACATGATGTGACATCTGCCTGACATCCAGGCTACTGTCTGATCATGCCATGGTGAGATGCTTGTATATGCAATGTTTTGACATCACCAATTAGATCAACATTGTCTGTTGAGCATATGGGAATAACAGTGTCTCACCTGCTGGTGTAAAATGCTCTCTGTAATGGCAAGTAATAGCTCACTCACACACACATATGCACCCAGATGACTGCAGTGAGAATTGAACCCCTACCTATCTTAGTACACAAACTATAGAACACAGAACTTAATGCAAGCAACATGGCACAAATCTGATTTGGAATGTGTCAGACAACACTTTATAGCTGAGTACATCAGCAGCATCTGTTTAGGCCAAGAAAAGTGTCTCACCTGCTAGTATAAAATACTTTCTGTAATGTCAACTAACAGCTGACTCACACACAGATATACGCATACCCAACTGACTCTAGTGAGAATAGAATCCCTACTTATCTAAGGTACACAGACTACAGAACTGAAAGCAAACACCATGGCATACGTCTGAGTCAGAGTGTGTCAGATAACACTTTATAGCTGATGACATCAGCAGTTTCTGCTGTGGCCAGACAAGTATCCCACCTGTTAGTGTAAAATGCTCTCTGTAATGTGAAGTAGGAGTTTACTCACACATACAGTTGACTACAGTGAGAATAGAAACACTACCTATTTAAGTACACAGACTACAGAACACAGAACTTAACACAAGCACCACAGAACAAGTCTGGCTTGGAGTGTATTGGATAACACTTTATAGCTGATGACATCAGCAATGTCTGTAGAAGCCAAGATAAGTGTCCCTCCTGTTAGTGTAAAATGTTCTCTATAATGTCAAGTAACAGCTCACTCAGACACACACACACACACACACACACACACACACACACACACACACACACACACACACACACACACACACACTTGACTGCAGTGAGTATAGAGCCCCTTACCTATCCAAGTACACAGACTAAAGAACACAGAACTTAACACAAGAACCATGGCACAAGTCTGACTTATACAGGAGTGCAGGTGAACTTATATTAGATGACATCAGAAGGCCATGTGGGAGACCAGAAGTTGGGAGGTATGTATGAAATGGATATGTAGACATGATCAAATTAAAATCTGGCAAGCCATTCCATTGGATAAGTAACTGTAGGATAGCACATCTATTCTGCTGACTACAAGCAGGCACACAAAATTGACTGAAGTGAGAACAGAACCCCTACCTATCTAAGGTGCACAGACTACAGAACACAGTAATTAATGCAAGCGCCACAACACAAGTCTGACTTGCACAGGAGTGCAGGTGAACGTAGCGTAGATGTTATCAGCAGGCCATGTGAGGAACAGCAGCTTGGGAGGCTTGCACAGTCACATAGATTTATCATGTCATATGAGGCCACTAACCTGAAGGACTAGGTTATTTAGAAACCTCGCTGTGCAACAACACAAATACCCTAATTGAGCATAGTTGGATGTTTGAGTTTAGTAGAGCAAGAGGGAACGCACAACATTATATATTACACTTTGTGGTGTGACTGATATATGTGTGAGAAAAATACTGGAACCCCATGGTTGTACTCCTTGAGGGTGTGTGAGCAACACATGGACTGAAATAAGACAGCATCATATATACATTTCCATAGCACATTGGGCCATACCTCTCAACCAATTAGAGCAAGAAATCTGGACAAAACCATACATACTGGTGGAAGAAGGTTAAAATCTAGGAACAATGCCCAAATACTGCTCTTATAAAGTTATGAAATTGATAGACTAACATATTTGGCAATAGTGTGAATTGCCTGAAGGGTAAGAAGTTTGAAATTCAAATGCCTGCCATTGTTTTCTGGCTTCAGTCCTCAATTATTTGCAAATAATCTGCCAGAAAAAAAATGCAAGTAACTGGGCAAAAATTTGAGGCATAATTCTGGACATTCTGCAAAAATCTATACAGTTAAAAGGTATGCACTGGACAGCAAATCTGCATGATGGCTAAGTGTACACACATGGAAGATACAGCTGTTTGAGCTTAGGTAAGCAGTGCACAAATGCGAACTTCATTACTAATGTTTGACAGTAGTATCTAACTACAACCTTTACTCCACACCAGGTTTTCACAATGGTCAAAAGCATATATTGAGAATGTGTTTGGTCCACATGTCTACCCATCTGCTTCCTAGGTCATCCATTTTCTGCAATGCTGCACTTAGCCCCATAAGCATAGCCAAGCCATATCTTGTTATTTGTATCTGTGCTATGTGGAGCATCACAAAAACAGTGGAATAAAAAAATAAAAAGTAGGAAAAAGAAATGAAAAGGGAGATATATGTGAACTGAGCAAGAGTAAGGTATGACACACACACACACTATAATGATAGCACACATATTAGATATGTCTACATAGTTCAGGATTTGAATTCCTATACCAGTGCAGATTCAGAATATGGGATGGATGCCTTAGTTCTCTTTGACACACAAACCCTATGCTGACCATCTAAAAAAAAACTCCACCTATACTCTGTCACATATCTCCTACTCAGAGGTGATCTCTGCTTTACATACAAGGCCATGTCAAACCCAGAGCTGTTGGACATGCTACACTTAAAGAAATCCCAATTCCTCAGAGACAACTGCTCCAGGGGTCTAAACCTTGTCATCACAATGAACAAAACATGCCTGAGGGATAGGTTCCTGACCCAGACACTCCCAAGACTCTGGAATAGACTGCCATACATGTCAAGCAGAGCGCCTCTTTGGCCCTCTTCAAAAGGGATTGGATGGGTGATAGGAAATTCACCTCTGGAATCATGTCTGTCACCCTGCTAGACAGGGGTTCAGGGAAGTAAATACTGTGGGAAGAAATAGCCAGGGAATTGTTATGGCTAGTCTTGTATAGGCTCTAGGGCCGATAGCCTAGTACCAACCTATGAACCTATGAACAACTTTGTAACATAGAACTGAAGTCATTCTTCACACAACCAAATGTGTCAGAATGTACAGTGCTATCAAATCATCAGCTATGACTTCTACTTTTAATCATCTTTATTATATTTGGAGGTAGTGCACTTACTGATCGAACAACCTGTTAGAATTATGCTTGCAAATATACAGCTCTGTCTTATATGTCTGTGTTTCTTGGTACTTAATCAGTTATCTGACCAGTAGTGTAAGACATGCAGGGTGTAAGGTATTCAATATCCTTGGCCTTAAAATGTGTGATGATATTAACTGGGAGTTATATGATATGTATTTGCCAGCATGTGAAGGCTGGGTTGGATAGCACAAACAGGCATATACTGTTCTTTTGTGGAAACCATTGCTGAGTTACTGTTATGGCACAAAGAAGGAGTCACTGCTCATTGGGGTGGGGGCAAAGCTCATGTACTGTTATGTCACAAACAAGCATATCCTGTTCTTTTGGCGTAAGCAATGGTGTTACTGCTATGGCACAAACAAGGATATGATGCTCTTGTTACTCTCCTTGTTTTGCTTCCTGGCTGTTGTTTGATATTGGGAAGGGTTGTGAAGTCAGAAACTGCAATGTGTATCAGTACTTTCTAACTGCTGTCTTTACGGATTTACCGGTACAAAGTTATGGTGCAAGACTGAGGCCATGTAGTGAGCATCAGTATACTTAGGTATAACTGTGTTAATTTTTGAAGCCTAAGGCCTACTACTTACTAATGGACACATATGAGTAAAATAAAAAGTCTCTGCTGTCACATATTAAAGTACTTTTTGCACAAATCCACACACTATTTACTTGATTACTGTAACAACCTACAAAATACAAGGATATGCCATAATATTATTCAAGAATACACTGTAGGTTCAGGACTTACCTTGCAAATGCAGCAGTTGATACATTTTGATTTCAGGGCTGACTCAAACAGCACACAGCCACTACATGGGGAGATAAAGGTTGTGTGAGTTGCCTGGTATCAATTCTAGTATATGTATGTAAGTAGGAGAAAGATATTAGGCACCTAAGTGGTAAGTAAATGTGCTATGCATTGTCTCTTAGCCAAAGCAAGGGCATACTGAGCATGCCTACAACTGTCTACAGGTACAGCAGCTGGTGGTTCCACCTTCGAGTCCTCCTCTGACTGTGGCTGTGGTGACCTAAATTTTGGTGGGAAGGTGAGTGTCCTTTCCCCTTGCTCATCCTGCTGCAGCTGTTTCTGCAAGATCAGATTGTGTAGCATAGCACATACTATGGAGACTTGTGTACATGTCCATGGGTTATACTGTAGGGCTCCACCACATGTATCTAGACACCAGAGTCGTGACTTCAGCAGCCCAAACACATGCTTTATGATGTTTCTGGTTTGAGCATGTGACTCATTATGGTGTTCCTCCATGTGTGTGAGTGTGTGTGTGTGTGTGTGTGTGTGTGTGTGTGTGTGTGCGTGTGCGTGCGTGTGCGTGTGTGTGTGTGTGTGTGTGTGTGTGTGTGTGTGTGTGTGTGTGTGTGTGTGTGCACTTCTGATGGGTGTCATCATCTATGGTTCCACTGCATAGCCAGCATCCCCCAGTAAATGGCCATATGGTGTGTCCTAGCAAACATCTGGTACAGCCGTGATGGGTACCTGATATGGGAGTCATGATAATTGTCAGTGTTGCCAGCAACACATTCAAGAACATTTTCTGGGCATTACACACATCTTGGCAGTTGATGGAGTGGTATCCCTTGTGGTTGATATAGATTTTAGCCTGTCCACCAGGTGATGCCTTGATGTGTACATTAGTGCAATCCAAGGCATCCAGTACTTCAGGGCAGTGATCTACATGGTAGACCTGTTGCATATTGCTGGTCCTCTCCTCAGAACTGCAGGAAAAATATGTAATTACTGGTATGTATGAGCATAACATCCAGAAATTGGTGAAGGATCCTGGATGCTGATGCCTGTGACAAATCCATCATGGCCCCAGTTGGTCTTCGAAAAGTAGTTGTAGCTAATATTCTAAGGGCTATGCATACCTTACTTTCCACTGGGATGGGTACCCCTTGGTTGGCTCTGAGTTGAGGGTGGCAGAGCTCACAGAATTCTTGTAAGGTGTCCCTGTCCACCCTGTGGTGCTCTACAATCTCCACGTAGCACCTGAAAAGTTACCCTGGGCCTGAACACTCTTCTCCTTCTAGAGTATTGTTACCTAGCACCAACAGTATTGGCTTCAGGGTCAATATCATATGAGCGAATCACACAATTACGAACGCTCATAATATTGAACGTACTGGACCTCAAACTTCCTATTGTGGGGGGCTGTGCCCCCCCACCCCCACCCTCCGCTAAATATATATTTCAACTTCGAGATCCCACTACAGTGAGGAAAGGGCAAATATCCCATTCTTCACTGTACCGCAATCTCAGAAAAAGCACTTCGAGGTCCGGTATGTTTGATATTATGAGCGTTCGCAATTTGTGTGTTTTGCTCATATGATATAGACCCTTGGCTTCAGCCTCTAACACAAATATATGGAGCAAAGCTGCAGCAGCCCCGAGCATTGTGTGCAATTAAAATTTCCTTGTCTGTACTCCAATAGTTTTGAAGTGTTCAAGAAAAGCAAGAATGGAGGATACATGGATGCTTTATAGCTTGTAGAATAGCTGCACTGTGTTAGATGTATTCATGAAAATGCAATTCACCTCATTATATTGTAATTAGCATCTGTTACACACCCCCCCCACTTATATATTGTAACTCCGAGATTGCACAAACAGAAACACAAACCAAACTCACACACACACATCTTACAGTCCCTCACACACACACATCACAGTCACAACACCCACTTACACACACTAAAGCTCCTAACCAAGACACTTACACACACAAACTTACCTAAATTCAACCCAAACATCCACACAACACACCAGCGGAAGTGGAAATTCAACATCTCCATGCTTCAGGATTTTGAATTTCGCAATTCTGCCGTTTTCGGAACTTTGAGTTTTCGGCCTTGTGATTTCAAAATACTGAAATTCGGGATTTCAGTATTTCGAAATTACAAAGTGGACCCATATATATATATATATATATATATATATATATATATATATATATATATATATATATATATGATAAATTAGACCTGAAGCAATTTTAATAAGATATTTAAAAGAGATATTAGAGATTAAATGATTAGGGTCAGTGAGGGGAAACTGAGTGATGTCTTAGTATTAGAGTTGGTGTTCATATCAGAGTTATAGAAAGAAGTAAACATGGAGAGAAAAAGAGATTATAAGAAGAGTGCAGGGTGGGATGTCTTCAGGTAGCTTAGATGGGTAGGGATGAAAGAGAAAGAGGTAGAGGAAAGGTCTGCAGAGTGAAATTGGATATGTAAGGTAGTGAGAATAAAACAAAAGCAAGGAGTGGAGCAGGAGGTTGGAGATGGTTGTGACTAGTGACTCAGGTTGGGGGGGGGTGAAGCATAATGAGTAAGTTCAGCCAGGAATGGTGCAGGAACACATCCATGACTTTGTAAAGGATTCCTTAGTTCTGCTTTATAGAGGTAAGGGGTTCCCTTTATTTGCTACTGAGTATGAGTATATGCTTGTCCAGGGGATTTATTTGCTTTATTTATGGTAAGACATTGTTTGCTTTTTGATCTCAAAGTTCTTTTAGGGAAATGTATGCTGATTAAATAGGTAAGGGTTGGCCAGGTTAATGGATTGTGTATGATTTTATGTATTTTTATAAGTTGAATGTAAGAGAGGTGGAAGGGGAGTTCCAGCCGGCTAAGGGTATGCAGAGCTTTTCAGTGATGGGTAAAGGTGGATGAATTAATAGCAAACTGGGCAAATTTGTTGTGGTAGCTTTCAAGTTATTTTTTTTATGGATGATTGTAAATTGGTTAAAGCTGGAGCTCCACAGTGTAGGGAGGGCAGAAGGTAGGTTTTGGTTAAAGTAGTTTTTTGTGAGTATGCTCAGAAAATCATTCTGTATAGCATGCAGAATGGTTAGTGAGTTTCTGTCTTATACAAGTGGTACAGTGAATTATCTTCTGTTTAAACAGTGAGCTTTGGCCGGTTAAGACCTGCATGCTATCAACTTGAACGCATAAGTGAAGCTAAGAAACTTTTATCTGCACTTTTATCAAATAAAACATGATTTAAAGTAATTTGTTTGTGTTGCATTGAGGAATATCTAGCTGGAAGTTGTGACTCTGTTTTTCAGTAGTACATGTGGTATTTTCAGTTAAGGCTTGTTAAAAACCTGCATAGCCAGTGACAGGTGGGGGTAGTTTCCTTCATTGTTAGTCAGTTTCTGTCTTATACAAGTGGTACAGTGAATTATCTTCTGTTTAAACTGTGAGCTTTGGCCGGTTAAGACCTGCATGCTATCAACTTGAACACATAAGTGAAGCTAAGTAACTTTTATCTGCACTTTTATCAAATAATACACGATTTAAAGTAATTTGTTTGTGTTGCATTGAGGAATATCTAGCTGGAAGCTGTGACTCTGTTTTTCAGTAGTACATGTGGTATTTTCAGTTAAGGCTTGTTAAAAACCTGCATAGCCAGTGATAGGTGGGGGTAGTTTCCTTCATTGTTATTCAGTTTCTGTCTTATACAAGTGGTACAGTGAATTATCTTCTGTTTAAACTGTGAGCTTTGGCCGGTTAAGACCTGCATGCTATCAACTTGAACGCATAAGTGAAGCTAAGTAACTTTTATCTGCACTTTTATCAAATAATACACGATTTAAAGTAATTTGTTTGTGTTGCATTGAGGAATATCTAGCTGGAAGCTGTGACTCTGTTTTTCAGTAGTACATGTGGTATTTTCAGTTAAGGCTTGTTAAAAACCTGCATAGCCAGTGACAGGTGGGGGTAGTTTCCTTCATTGTTAGTCAGTTTCTGTCTTATACAAGTGGTACAGTGAATTATCTTCTGTTTAAACTGTGAGCTTTGGCCGGTTAAGACCTGCATGCTATCAACTTGAACACATAAGTGAAGCTAAGTAACTTTTATCTGCACTTTTATCAAATAATACACGATTTAAAGTAATTTGTTTGTGTTGCATTGAGGAATATCTAGCTGGAAGCTGTGACTCTGTTTTTCAGTAGTACATGTGGTATTTTCAGTTAAGGCTTGTTAAAAACCTGCATAGCCAGTGATAGGTGGGGGTAGTTTCCTTCATTGTTAGTCAGTTTCTGTCTTATACAAGTGGTACAGTGAATTATCTTCTCTTTAAACTGTGAGCTTTGGCCGGTTAAGACCTGCATGCTATCAACTTGAACACATAAGTGAAGCTAAGTAACTTTTATCTGCACTTTTATCAAATAATACACGATTTAAAGTAATTTGTTTGTGTTGCATTGAGGAATATCTAGCTGGAAGCTGTGACTCTGTTTTTCAGTAGTACATGCGGTATTTTCAGTTAAGGCTTGTTAAAAACCTGCATAGCCAGTGACAGGTGGGGGTAGTTTCCTTCATTGTTAGTCAGTTTCTGTCTTATACAAGTGGTACAGTGAATTATCTTCTGTTTAAACTGTGAGCTTTGGCCGGTTAAGACCTGCATGCTATCAACTTGAACGCATAAGTGAAGCTAAGTAACTTTTATCTGCACTTTTATCAAATAATACACGATTTAAATTAATTTGTTTGTGTTGCATTGAGGAATATCTAGCTGGAAGCTGTGACTCTGTTTTTCAGTAGTACATGTGGTATTTTCAGTTAAGGCTTGTTAAAACCTGCATAGCCAGTGATAGGTGGGGGTAGTTTCCTTCATTGTTAGTCAGTTTCTGTCTTATACAAGTGGTACAGTGAATTATCTTCTGTTTAAACTGTGAGCTTTGGCCGGTTAAGACCTGCATGCTATCAACTTGAACGCATAAGTGAAGCTAAGTAACTTTTATCTGCACTTTTATCAAATAATACACGATTTAAAGTAATTTTTTGTGTTGCATGAGGAATATCTAGCTGGAAGCTGTGACTCTGTTTTTCAGTAGGTTCACGCCCACCCTCCCTGTTTTTGTGTTGGTGTTAATCTTGGTGGCTTTGAAACTGCCCGCCCCTCTTGTAAATTTGCACTTGGATACTCCACCTGGGCCCATCTCATTTGCTCACTCAAAAAAAAAAAAAAAAATGCATCTGCTTTTACTGTATTTGTGTTTCTTCCTACTTTATTTTGCTTTTGCATCATCTTAAAAGTACTCAGTTGCATTTATTACTGCTTGGTGTAACTCACTCTAAGCCTTTTAGTTTAAGCACTTGGGCTTCAGACTAGTTGTTTTACATTACGAAGGTTTGTGCTCTGCACTGTAGTGGCAGGACAGGTAGCTTACATCCTTCTAAGTTGGGAACTGCTGATTGAGGGCTCAGTGTTTGTTATTCTAAAAGTGTATTAATTTTGGTTTAAGCACTTGGGCTTCAGGCCAGTTATTTTACATTAAGAGAGTTCATGGTCTGCACTCTTGTGGGAGGAGAGGCTGTACTCTGCCCTTCTGAGCTGGGAATTTCTGGTTAAAGGCTTATAGTGCCTGCATATTTGAACTGCTTCTTACTAAATTGGTACATCTTGTTTGCTGTAGCATAGACTAGATCCAGGCCTGCTGAATCTAGCTTTGTTTGTATAACTTGAGCACTAATCCAGGCATTCTTTAAAGTATTCAATTGTATTTATTACTGCTTGGTAGTAACTTGATTAAAGTGTAGCTATCATTCTAAGTCTTTTGGATTAAGCACTTGGGCTCAGACCAGTTGTTTTACATTAGGAAGGTTTGTGGCCTGCACTGTGGTGGCAGGACAGGTAGCTTACATCCTTCTAAGTTGGGAACTGCTGATTGAAAGCTCAGTGTCTGTTATTCTAAAAGTGTATTAGTTCTGGTTTAAGCACTTGGGCTTCAGGCCAGTTATTTTACATTAAGAAGGTTCGTGGTCTGCACTCTTGTGGGAGGAGAGGCTGGACTCTGCCCTGCTGAGCTGGGAATCTCTGGTTAAAGGCTTATAGTGCCTGCATATTTGAACTATTTCTTACTGAAATTGGTACACCTTGTTTGCTGTAGCATAGACTAGATCCAGGCCTGCTGAATCTAGCTTTGTTTGTATGCTTGTTTGCTTGTTATTTCCCTGAAACGCTAATTCCACCTAAAACGCAGCTTTTCAGCGCTTCTGTGGATCCCTAGTGACATCTGTGTTGATTACTGTACGTATTTCCTTGTTTCACTTGAAAGAAAGTTACTGTTTGTCATTTTTGCATTTAAGTTACCTGTAACACATTGCATTTAAGTTACCTGGCACTTGCTCACTAAAGCAATTATATAAGTCAGCACTAAAAAATTAAAAGCACTACACCCTCACAAACTCCCCTTGAGTACCTTGTTCCCCATTGGCCCTTTTTTTTCAATTATAAAGGAATTCCCAATACTATTCTAGCATGTCCAAAGGTCAGTTATCATTCTCCTCTCCGGATCAGCTGGTGAATCTGGGAATCTTGAGGCAATGTTACAACTGCCTCATGTACACAGACAACCCTCTTTTCCTCCCAACAAATTCCAACACATGTGAGAGATGCAACCATATAGCCAAACTGGAGGCTAAGCTCTCTCAACTCAGTACTGGCGAAACCTGTCAGGAGGAGAAGGAAACCACACTCACTACAATTCCAGTCTCACATAGACCTACCACGACAGCAAACCAAACACATAAACACACAAAAACATACTCTGAGACTCTAAATAAAAATCTGCCTAAGCAGCAGAGACCTCCAAAGCAGACACCCAAGCAACCCCTACCCCAAAACAAAATACGTGCAACACATAGCTCACAAAGCCAGTGTGCCCAACAGTCACAGCCCTTAAGGCTAAACAACACACCTGATACACTTGTAATAGGTGACTCTATCGTCAGGCACACTGACGTCCCGCTCACCAGGCTGAACAAGGAGAAGGTCACGGTGAGCTGCCTGTCGGGCGCTAGGATCCACCACATAACACAAGCACTCAGGTCACTCCAAGGCAAGTACAAATATGACTCAGTCATTGTCCATGCTGGTGTGAATGACCTGAGACGTACCTCCCTGGACTACATGAAAAGAGACATAAAGGAGCTCTCTGAGCATGTGGCCCAGGCCGGTATGACCCTGAACTTGAGTAGCATCTTACCCTCACCAAGAATGATGCCACAATATGAAGACAAGATGATCAATTTCAACAATTGGCTTAAGTATTGGTGTCATTCAAAGGGGATCCAATGCCTGCCAGCCTGGGATGACATGCTCGACAAGCCACGATGCTTCGCTAGGGACGGCTTGCACCTGTCACCCCTGGGCTTTTGGATATTGGCAAAGGCTCTTGCTACCCCCATAGTGCCTTTTTTAGGCAAGGCTCAAAAGACAAACCCACCTCCATAGGTATCACAAGGAATAAGAAACTAAGAGTAATACTACTCAACGCCAGAAGTCTAAACCTCAAGATGCATGCACTCGAAACTCTCCTTAGCATGGAGAACATCGATATCTGTGCAGTAACAGAAACCTGGTTCAAGGCTCCCGAGAGCACCCCAGCACTACCACGTTATACCTCATACCATGCTTTTCGGCCCCAAAACTTGGACCGAACCAGAAAAGGAGGAGGAGTATCAATATTCGTCAAAGATACCCACACCTCCAGGTTGGTGGCACAGCACGAAGCATCAGAGACTATCCATGTGCAACTAACAGTGGGTAAAACTGCCTTCCAGTTTATAGCCTGCTACAGACCACCCTCCCAAACCCAGGAACCCCACTTGGCCTTCCTGAGAACACTGGAAAATATGAAGGTCTCTCCAAACACCATTATATTGGGTGACTTCAACTACCCAAACATAGACTGGGAGCATTACTCTAGCTCCAACACCCTAGCTCAAAGGTTCCTAGAATTTATAAACTCAAATGCTATGGAACAACTTGTTAGCACTCCCACAAGAGGGGAAAACATACTGGACCTGATCATCACCAACATGGGGACTCTATGCTCCAGACCAGAAGTGTATCCCTCACTGGTAAGATCAGACCATAAACTAATCTCACTGGATATTCACATCCCAACCCCACCCCCTGCCCAGAAAACCACAGTGAAAAACTTCTCTAAAGCAAATTTCACACTCCTCAAAACCGAGGTGGAATCCTTCAAAGCCCCCGGGCCTGTGGAAAATACGGCCCAGACCGCAGAATCCTTTATAAACGCATTCTATGAACACCTTCAGGAATGCATGCATCATGCAATCCCAAATAAAACCAAGACCCAATCCTCCAAAGGCAGACGTCCTGTCTGGTGGACCCCAGCCATAAACAAACTGTACAATAGAGGGAGGAAGCTACTACATGATAGAGCAAAATCCCAAAAAGTGAAGGCATCTCTGATCAGTGTTAGCAAAAAACTACGGGCACTCATAAAATTGTCTAAGGCCAGCTTCGAGAGAAAAATTGCACAGGACACTAAGGATAATCACAAGGCTTTCTTTAGTTATGTTAGAAACCTGGGTGGGAATTCCCAGATATGCTCAGAATTAATCCAAAATGACAAAAAATACACCGAACCCACAGACATTGCCAACATCCTAGCTGACAGGTTCAGCAAACTCCCCCACCAAAAGGGCAAATATCTATCCCAGCAGAGTGCTGCCCCTGACATCTCAGATGCTCAGGTAAGAGCCGCCCTCTCCAAAGCAAAAAACACAGCATCAATGGGACCAGACGGTGTCCCGGACTGCGTCCTACATGAACTCCAAGAAGAGCTAAACCCAAACATAAAACTACTGTTCAATCTCAGCCTTACCACAGGATATGTACCCAAAGAGTGGCATACAGCAACAGTGGTCCCTCTCCACAAAGGTGGTGCCTCAACAGATCCTGGAAACTATCGCCCCATAAGCCTGACTAGCTTGGTCTGCAAAGCTATGGAAAGGATCGTCATGGACCTCATAAAAAAAGATATTGGGGACCTACAGACACTGGATCCTACCCAGTTCGGCTTTGTTAAGGGCAGATCCTGCCTCTTAAACCTGGTCGATTTCTTTGAAACAGTCACCAAGGCCATTGACGAGGGGAAGGTGGTCCACACAGCCTACCTGGACATCACAAAAGCCTTCGATACAAACCCGACTCGGGCATTATAGATAAGCTCACCAGCTTAAATATAAACCCCTATGTCACTAGATGGGTTGCAAACTGGCTCAAGGACAGAACCCACATGGTTAGAATTGCTGGAGCTATGTCAGACTCCAAACCAGTTACAAGTGGCGTCCCACAAGGCTCAGTCCTGGGACCTCTCCTGTTCGGTATTTATTTCTCGGAGGTACAGGCCAACACGGAAGGACTGTGGCTGATCAAGTTTGCAGATGACTGCAAACTGGGCGCTATAATCAACTCTCCAGGCAACACAAGCATCCTCCAAAAGGGCCTCATAGAAACAGACAACTGGTGCCAGAGCCATGGCCTCAAGCTAAATGCCAAAAAGTGTATAGTCATCCCCTTTGGCAAAAACAAAGTGCCCACAAATTACCACATAGGTGGTAATCCATTAAGTACGGAAGAAGTAATTAGGGACCTGGGGACCCAAGTTGATAGCAATCTCTCATTTGACAACCACGTGGCCAAAGTGGTTAGAAAAACATTTTATATAGCCCACCTAATCATGAAGGGATTCACATCTAGATCAGGGGAGGTCATCGTGCCTCTTTACTCATCCCTCATCAGGCCCATAATTGAGTACAATGCCCCTTTTGGGATGTACCTTACGAGACACCTGCAGCAACTGGAAAGACCCCAAAAGTACCTCACCAAGAGGATCAAAGGGCTCAAACAGATGCCATATGCTGCCTGATTAAAGAAACTCCAGCTCTACTCAGTGGCATACCGCCTGCTCAGAGGCGATCTGTGCCTGACGTATAAAGCCATGTCCAACCCGGAATTAATGGACATGCTGCACCTCAGAAAATCCAAATCCCATTGAGCTACATGCTTGAGAGACTTGAACCTCAGCACTGAAATAAATAGGACATGCTGGAGGGACAGATTCATAACCCAGAGGCTCCCTTCACTCTGGAATAAAATCCCAGTCCAGGTTAGGCAGAGTCCCTCATTGACTCTCTTCAAGAGGAATCTTGATGAGTGGATGGGGGATCGTAGGTTTACCCCGGGTATCACTTCTGTGTCACTGTTAGACAGAGGCACAGTATACTAACCTTGAAAAAGGGCATAGCAAAATTAATTTAAAATGGGTGGCGAAAGCCAAACACACTCTGGCTAAGCTTATAAATGCCCTAGGGCAGATAGCCTAGTATGAACCTATGAACCTATGCCTAGTTTTTGATGTTATTTTTTTCTTGATATTGCTTTGCTTTGGATGTGGAGGTCAAATGTAAGCTTATCATCTATTATGACTCCTAATAGTTTGGTATGATGAGCTAATTCAATTCCAGTGCCGTTTGCTGAAAAAATTTTAAAAGACACTTTGTTATGGGTGTGAGTATTGGAGTTAAAAAGTAGACGTTTGTTCTTTTGGGGTTGAGTAAGATATGGGCTTTTGTAAGGCAGGTTCCAATAGAGATGACAGCTTGCTGAGTGATTTCTTGGAGGTGAGTTCTGGTGTTTGAAGAGCAGATGATGACAAAGTCATCTGCATATTGAATCAAGATGCCAGGAAGATTAATCTGGGATATTGATGAAACCATTGAATAGCAGAAGGCCAATGACAGATCCTTGTGGAACTCCTTAGTAAGTGGGAAGGTATGCAGAGATGGACCTTTTCCATTTTACAGCTTATTGCTTGCTGCCAAGGTGAGTAAAGAAACATTGAAGAGATGGAGATGATAGATCCAAAGTGGAAAGTTGAGGGGTTTAGTGTGAAAGACCATATCAAATGCTTTTTATAGAGCTAGAAATACTGCAGATACAAGTTCATTAGAGTTGCAGGCATTATTCACAGTGTCTGCAAATAATATTAATGCAGTGTAGGTAGTGTGGTCTGGCCAAAATCCATGTTGGGTATTGCTAATTAGCTTACTCTTAAGAAATAGTGGAGAAATTGTTGATGTGTACACCTTTCAATGTTTTAGAGAGGGGAGACAGGATGGCTATGGAATGGAAAATTGTAACTGGGCGGCACAGTGGTGCAGCGGTTAACATTGTCACTTCACAGCAAGAGGTTCTCCAGTTCGATTCTCGGCTGGGGTGCCTTCTGTGTGGAGTTTGCATGTTCTCCCTGTGTTCGCGTGGGTTTCCTCCAGGTACTCTGGTTTCCTCCCACATTCCAAAGACATGCATCTGGAGCATTTCTCCCTGGGCCTCTGCTGAAAACAGGCTCTGTGGAACCTAGTCAGACTTTCCCGGTCAACAAATGATAAATAAATAAAATAAAAATGTCAGTAGAATTACCTCCTTTTTGTAAGGGCATAATATGTGCCATTTTCTATAAGTTAGGGGAACAGGATTTTTTAACTGATCTATTAATAAGAGTGCTGATTGAGTATGCTATTGCATCTGTAGCTCGATTTAAGTATTCCAGGGGAAGGTAGCTAACTGAGCAAGAAGACAGTTTTATTTTATGTAAAAGATTTTTATGAGTTATACAAACTGGTTGAAAGGTAAAGTGGGTGAAGTTGTCAGTGTGTGTATTGAAAAAGTTGCAGTTAGGTGAGTTTTGTGAAGGAGATGTGTTAGGGTTTATGGTAGGGGTTGTTAGCTATGTGGAAGAGATGGGCTAGGTGAGTTTTAGGTTAATTTGGCTACACATTCTCTGAAGTATGTATTAAAATAATTAGCTGTTTGAAGAAGGAGAATGTCTAGGTATGGGCTGAGATCCATTTTTGTACCTGGGTTGATGAGAGAGGATATGGAGGACCAACATTTTTAGGGTCTTTTTATGGCTATCTTGTAGGTGAACTTGGTTTTGTAGCTGTTTGAATAGTTCCCAATTTTTTTCAATTTTATTCTTTTGCAAATTAATCCATGCGTTGTCTCTATCTTTCACAAGGAGTTTGCATTGATTGATAAGCCATGGTGTGTAGCTATTTTAATTCTTTTTGTATGCCCTAGGGCTAAGGTGTTAAGAATATTTAGAAATGCTGCACTGAACTATTCAACTGCATCATCTAAGAGGAGTCTTTTTAGGATGGACTAGTTAAATGCCTTCAAAGCTTCAATAAAATACTCTTTGGAGAAACTGGAGAGATTACAGATAGTTTTGAGCTTATATTCCTTTGTTAGTAGTGTAATATTCCTATGTGTATAAGCTGGCAGATGGCCACTTAGTGTATCAGGGACGGTACCCGAGGAGGTAAAATTAGATTGGTTGGTAACCAGAATCCAATCTATGATAGATTGTTGGGAATTATTTTGGCCAAATCTTGTTGGTGTATTAATAAATCGAGTGAATCCAAAGAGGCTTATGCTGTGGATTGCTGAATTTGCAGATTAAGACTGTCAGTCAATGTTTACATCACTTAGGAGGATAATACCTGCTATCCAGGGTAGTATGTTTTCAAGTTTCTGTCCTAGGGGTATATATTGTACAGCAATGCATATGTTCTTGGCTGCATTAAGTTTTAGGAATGAGATTAGGATTTCGGCTTTTCCAAACTTCCGGACTGTGTCTGCACAGGCAGTTACTGTGAGCATATTTGAGAGGATTATAGTTATTTCACTTGCTTTTTTTAAGTATTCTGTTGAGCCTGATAATATAACAATGGGGTAGTACTTCCTCATCTTTTCAATCAGGTTTTAGCCATGTCCCTGTTGTGATTGGGATATCTGGGTTGTGTTGAGTCATCCAGCATGAAGATCTGTGATTTTGCTGCATATGCTTCTAAGGTTTAAGATAACTACTTTTAAACTTTTTAAACTTTTAAGGTGTATTCTTTGGTTTGAGACTTGGTTGTGACCTGGGTTGGGGTGGATATCAGCACACTGATGTATGGTGGAGAAGCATGGTTTGTTCATTATGGCATTTTTACCCGAGATAGATAAAAGCATTGGGACTTGCATTTGTTAGTATTCTGGGGTTAAAATAGTGGAATGGAATTATGGTAAATAATCATGAAGAGAGTTTTAAGTGGGAGGATGGTTGTTACATCAGGATGAAGTAATGGTTGAGGTGTGCTTATTTATTATTCCTGCTGACGGGGATGTTAGGAATGAGAGGAGGAGAAGAATGAATAACGAGATACAGGAGAGCAACATCAAAGTAGTTTTGTAAAAGTCTTGTATGGTGAGGTGAGTTAATGAGCCATGATATTAGTGTGGAGAATAGGTAGGTTCTGACGGGGAGGGAGCAGAGTGAGGTTCGAGAAGGAATTTAAAACAGAAGTGGGTGGGGATGGTATAATGAGAACACTTTGTGACTGGATAGTGCAGTTAGGAGTATAAGTACAGGAGGTGGAATAACAGTAGTATGAATTTAGATGTAGCAGGGGTGTGTGGGAATTGTGGGTAGGGTAGGAGACTGGACGTGAAGCACAAGCAGAGTGAGGGCTGAATTGAGTGAGATGGCCCACAGTGGAGTAAATACCAGGAAAACACTCTGTAAAACTGCAGCAAGACAGGAGGTAAGACAAGTCTTGACAACTTTAAAGGAATTAATACTGGCTGCTAAATTAATGTTAAGATACAGTTAAGTTAACTGCAACAGGCAAAATTGCAGTGAGTTTGGCTTGAAATGAGGCTGTAGTAGCTGGAGAACAATGGAGATAAGGAAAGGCCAAAAGGTACTTCAGTGGAATGCAGTTACTCTTCTCACAGATGGTTCTCCACAAAAACCGTGAATGAAGTAGAATGTTTATGGATACAAATACAAGGTCTTTGGACTCTACTTGAAGTGAGTCACAGCATTTAATGTTATTGTTATGGGCTTTATTTGCTTTTCCAGGGACATTTTACACTGCTTGAGTAAAATATGCTAAAGTGTTAATTTAGCTTCATCTTCAGCAGTATAAGGCCTGTATATGTGGGTGAGGGTATCCCTCCAGCAGATTCAACACTACAGTACAGAACATACTGATGCAGAAATGAGGGAAAACAAGATATTTCTTTAAGTTTAATTTGATTCTTGGAAGCTACCTTACATAGATATTAACTGAAAGTATTTCTCTTTTGTGCTTTTGCAACTGTAGTGCAATTCAGCTGCAGAGAGATTGCTATAACTTTTGCATCAAGAACTGTCAGAGATACTATGTGGTCAATAAAATGAGAGAGACTAAATAATTAGAATTGTTTGATGGTTGAACTGGATAGATAACATACTATTTATCTATGCTCTGCTGCATTAAGTAGTGTCCAGCTAACATAAGTAGTGCACTGTATTTCACAGTTGTGCATTTCTGCTTTACAGCCTTTAAACTAGAAAATAAGTCAGCTAACAGCAAATATATCCAGGTATACACATTTGGGATTACTAAAATGGAGGCTTCCAGAATTTAAAGGGACAGGTAGACCACTTACCTCAGTTAATTCTCACTCTCTGCAATGCAAGATGCAGTCTATAAATGTGACATTTAAGCACTTTAGAATAAGCAGCTTGAATTTTATCAGCTATGAAAAAAATAGGCAATGACCCAATTATTTTCACAAACAGAATGGTCTCATATTATTAACGATTGACTAGCCTGTAGCTGATCATATTGTTTTAAATATATGCTCATGGCAAAAAGTCAGTTGATACCACTGTAAAAATTTAAGATTTAACATATCTATGTGTTCAGGGTGGATTATAGATGACCAAGTGAAAGCAGCAACTTTTCAAAAGTCTGCAGTAAATCTACATATACTGAAGAAAAATAATTATCAAATATTTTTTTTTTCACAAATTACTGCATTATTACTTACACTCACTTATTCTCTAAATTTGTGAAGTTTCTTGAAAAAATGTCAAAATACTTCAGAAACTTACTGGCTGACAGAAGAGATGAGCAATTCTAAGCACTCCCATGCAGATTCCTCACTAAAGAAAGGCGTGCAAAATGTAACATCTAACTTCAGGTATTATCTTTAAAAATAGATAGATTTCAAGAGAACCTAGAGAATCTGAGGTAAAACAGTTTGCAACTAACATATTTTCTTAAATAAATGACTCAACAACATTAAATTAAAATTACTGACTTAGAAACTGCTTGAAATGATGTGTAAGGGAAACTAAAGGAGGAAGAGACACAGACAGAGCACTTGTTGAAGCAAAATACCTGGTTATTAAACAAGGTGCATGATCCAGAGAACAGAGAAAGGATATGTAATATAAGATTTTTTTGACTACCTGAAAAAGAGAAGGAGATGACATAATATTTGTTTAACTACTTTGATACCCACAATACTAAACTTACAAGAAGGGCTTTTGATGGCATAGAAAGAGCTCTCAGAGCTATAGGTTCATAGGTTGGTACTAGGCTATCGACCCTAGGGCCTATACAAGCCTAGCCATAACAATTCCCTTGCTATTTCTTCCCAGAATATTTACTTCCCTGGTCCCTTGTCTAGCAGGAAGACTGACATGATCCCCTTGGTGAATTTCTTATCTCCCATCCAATCATCAAGGTTCCTTTTGAAGAGGGCCAGAGCGGCACTCAGCTTGACATGTGTGGGCAGTTTATTTAAGAGTATGGGGAGTCTCTGGGTCAGGAACCTATCCCTCTAGCATGTTTTGTTCATTGTGATGACCAGGTTTAGATCCCTGGAGTGTGTAGCTCTGAGTGATTGGGATTTCTTTAAGTGTAGCATGTCCAACAGCACTGGGTTTGACATGGCCTTGTATGTTAAGCAGAGATTGCCTCTGAGTAGGTGATATGCGACAGAGTATAGGTTGAGTTTTCTTATATGGTCAGCATAGGGCATCTGCGTTAGGCCTGTGATTCTTTTAGTGAGGTATTTCTGTGGCCTTTCCAGTTGTTGCAGATGCTTTGTGAGGTACATACCAAACTGGGCATTGTACTCTACAATGGGTCTAAAGAGGGATGAGTACAGTGGGACAATGACATCCTTTTTTCTGGATGAAAAGCCCTTAGTGATGAGGTGTGCCACATAAAAGGATTTCCTGACTGTTGTGGCTATGTGGTTATCGAAGGTGAGACCACTGTCTACCTGTGTCCCTAAGTCCCTTATCACACTTTTGGTGTTTAGTGTACTGCCACTTATGTGGTAATTCATGGGTACATGTTTTTTTCCCAAAGGGGATAACTATACATTTCTTGGCAATGAGCTTGAGCCCATAGCTCTGGCACCAAGCATCTGTTTCTGTAAGGCCTTTTTGTAAAATATTCACATCATTTGGGGATTCAGTAATGGCTCCCAGTTTGCAGTCTACTGCGAACTTTGGTAGCCACAGTCCCTTAGTGCTGGCCTGTACTTCAGAGAAGTAGATGCCAAACAAGAGCGGTCCCAGGACTGAACCCTGAGGTACTCTGCTTGTCACTTGTCTAGAGCTGGAGTTGGAGCCAGCTACTTTTACAGTGTGGGTTCTGCCAGTAAGCCAGTTGGCAACCCATTGAGTGACATAGGGATTAATGCCCAGCTTAGTAAGTTTATCTATGATTCCAGAGTGGAGGATGGTGTCGAAGGCCTTGGCGAGGTCCAGATAGGCTGCGTGGACTGCCTTACTCTTGTCCATGGCTCTGGAGACTGATTCGAAAAAGTCAGTCAGGTTGAGGAGACAAGATTGGCCCTTTATGAATCCAAACTGGGTGAGGTCCAGTGTTTGACGGTTGCCAATGTATTTGTTTATAAGTTCCATGGTAATGCATTTCATGGCTTTGCAGATCAGGCTCATCAGACTGATGGGACAATAGTTCCCGAGACCCAAGGTGGAGCCCCCCCTTGTTGAGTGGGATAACTGTAGCTGTGTGCCACTCATTGGGCACAAAGCCTGAGGTGAGGCAATGACTAAACATGACTCTTAGGTGAGGTGCCAGTTAATTTTGTAGTTCATGTAGTACACAGCCTGGGATATTGCCTGGTCCCATGGATGCTGTATTCTTAGCTTTTGAGAGTGCATTTTTTACCTGTGTGGCCATCAGTACTAGAATAGGGCAATCTTTTGGTATTTACATGGGCCCTTTAGGGGGTGGGAGGGTGAAGTTGGCACTGAATTGATCTGTCAGGATATTGGCAATATCCTTGGGATCAGTATATTTAATGCCATTCTGTTGTAGCTTAGAGCAGATCTGAGCTTTGCCATTTAGATTTTTGACATAACTATAGAATGCCTTGTGGTTGTCCTTGTAATCTTTGGCAATTTTATTTTCGTAACTAGCTTTGGAGGATTTTATGAGGGATCTCAGCTTCTTACTAAGGTTGCTGTTAAGGGAGTTTTTTGCATCCTGGGATTTTCCTTTTTTCTGCAACAGTTTCTTCCTTCTGTTGTATAATTTGTTTATGGCAGGGGACCACCAGATTGGGTTCCTTTTTTTGGAGGAGACCATTTTGGTTCTGTTTGGAATGACATGATTCATGCACGAGTGGATGTGCTCGCACAGTGCCTTAGTGTAGGATTCAGTGGTTGAAAGTCCTGTTTCCATCTGCATGGGTGTCATGAAGTTTGTCACTTCTGACTTGAGTAGCATGAAGTTGCCTTTGGAGTAGTTTTTTATGGAAGTTTCTCTACTGGAGGGTGGGGGTGGGATGTGGACATCAAGGGTTATTAGCTTATGGTCAGACCTGACCAACGAGGGGGTGACCACTGGTGTGGAGCATCAATCTCCCATGTTGGTAATGACCAGGTCTAGGATATTTGAGTCCCTGGTGGGACTATGGATTAGTTGGTCCAGGGCATTGGAATTTATGAATTCCAAGAACCGCTGGGCAAAGGTGTTGGTACCCGAGTAGTTTTCCCAATTAATGGCAGGGTAGTTGAAATCACCCAATATTAGGGTGTTTGGTTGTATCTTAATATTATCTAGTATGTTTAGGAAGGTGTAGTGACAATCTTGGGACATGGTGGGGGATCTGTAGCAAGCTACAATTTGGATTGCAGTCTTACCTAGTGTTAGTTGCACCTGTAGAATTTCAGATGCATTGTGTTGGGGAACTAGCCTGGAGGTGAGAATATCCTTGGTGAATATGGACACTTCTCTGCCTTTAGTGCTTCGGTCCTGGTTTGGTGGCCGAAAAATGTGGTAAGAGTTGTAGCCTGTTATTGCAGGGGTGCTCTCTGGAGCCTTGAATCAGGTCTCAGTTACTGCACAGATATCAATGTTCTCCATTTTTAGGAGTGCCTCGAGAGAGTGCATTTTGAGGTTTAGACTTCTAGCATTGAGTAGCATTACCTTCAGATTTTGCATGCTTATAGCTGTTATAGTGGTGGTTTTGTCATTTGAGCCTTGCCTAAAAAAGGCACTATAGGGGTGGCAAGAGCTTTAGCCAGTAAGCTATGTAAGTGCATCTCTCGCAGGTTGTAGTGTTGGGTGGTAGGAGGAGAGGGTTGTCTATGTGCATGAGGCAATTGCTGCATTGCCCCAGTATGCCCAGATTCACCAGGTGGACAGCAGAAATCACCGGAAGCTGACACTTGGACATCTCTGGTTCGGTGTTTCTTTTGTACAAGAGCTGTTTTCCCTTACCTTGGCAAGGTACTTTGCAATTATAGGCTGTTTAGTGCGTATAATTAATTTCTCCTTAGTAACAAGAAGAATTGAGTGCTTGTATAAGTTTAAGGCTTCCTAGTGCTTTCCAGCAGGTTTTAGAGCAAGTAGTAGTCACAGGGATTCAGATTTTAGTGCTACGACTGAGAAACCAGTTAGTTCTAAGGGAACATTTGAAGAGCAGACTTTCTGGTGCTGGGAATAGTTTAAACTGCTAGACTAATAAGCTAATAAAAGTGCAGGAGAGCAGAGAACTAGCAGATCTAGGGGAGAAAATGAAGAGCACCGCTCTGAAACTTACAAAAAATACTGGATACAACAAATCTGTATCTGGGATACACTAGTTCAAGGAGAGGTATGAGACAGTTTTTTTTTTTTAAGTAGAAAGTGAAGAGGCCAAAGATAATGTGATAATTCAATATGCAGAAGCTAAAGGGGTCCACCTTTGCTAAGTTCTTACTATTAACAGTATAATGAGCTGATGTAATGTGACTGGGGGAGGTGGTGTCCAGTATCAACTTTATACCAGAGGTGGGCAACTCAAAGCCACCAAGACATAAGACCACCACAAGAACAGGGTGGGTGCATGGGAAACCAAATTACAGAGATATTAAATCAAAAGTGCAAATGAAAAATGAGGATAAACACTTATCTTTTCTAAATATCACAGCAAGCAGTAAGTCAGTCTCTCAGTACAGCATGAGTAACAGGTATATCTGATTTAAGGCACAGAAAGCAGAAACAGGCTTATTATTCAGACAATACATTTGCAGGCATGGCCTGCCCAGATGAAACCAGTTCTGCTCACTTTCTCTCACTAAGTAAGCAGATAGGCCTCTAGACAAAGGACTTCACTACAAACTGAGGTCAACACTAACATATATTAGCTCTATCTCACAACAAAAGGACAGTAAAAAGCAGTTGTACAGATTACAGAGATATTAAATCAAAAGTGCAGATGAAAATTTTGAATAAACACTTATCTTTTCTGAATATCACAGCAGGCAGTAAGTCAGTCTCTCAGCACAGCTTGAGTAACAGGTATATCTGATTTTTATAGGTAAACCAATAACTGATACTACAATATCTCCTCCCATATCTATAATAATAAAGTTTATCTCATTCATAGACAAAAAACTGGTTCATGTAGCAGCATAGGAAGAAAACACCCTTGAAATATGGACAGAACTAAATAAGATTTGTCAGTGAGTTCTCAATAAAAAAACTACTGAACTCAAGAAACAGATGTTGGCCATTAGTGAAATTACCTAAGCAAAATTGAGTTAAAACTCAGATAATATTCACACCAAGAATACAAATTTGTTATCTAATGGAATCAGCATATTCAACAACATCAAAGAAGCAATCTCCTTTATAAAAACAAGAATGTAATACCAACTACAGAAGAGATGGACTCCACATCACCCACTCTGAAGAGATCTTTGGAAAAAAAAAAAGCACATCATGGACTGACATGAAGAAAAAAAAAAACTGAACTAACCACATATTCTGCCTCAAAATCATCAAAGACTTCTCATCTAAAGTTAGCTGATTATAACCACTGTTTGACAATAGCAATGCCTAGAACTTTAAGGTAGGTAGAAAGAAAATAAAAAAAGATATACTGCTATAAACATTTACACAACAAGAAAACGGCAAACATAAACATGTATATCCAGGTAACTTTTTATAAAAGCCATTAACTACATAATGCTAGTCTTTAATATCCGTAGAATACAGATGTAACAGATGTGCTAGAATATTAATATCAAAAAGTTTAATAATTGCATTAATATTTTAAACATAGACATATATGTGGCGTAAAGAAACACCTATAAAATAACTTAAAATTTAGCATTGCATACTTTCAGATTTTAAACTCGTGTGCTAAATATATGTACTGTTTAAAAAGGCTGTGCTTTCAATCATAGCTGAGGATAAATGGGGGAAGAAGTAACAAACTAATGTGTTATGAAAGCAGTTGGCTCAGTTGAACAACTGATCAATGAATTAATAGTCATATTGCACTCAAAAGTGTAAAACTTTTTCTAAATCTTCTGTTCCTATATTCGGCTCAAGATAATTATCAATTGTCAACTATGCACAACAACTTGGCTAGATAAATAAATTCTGTAGAAATTATATACGAATATTCTCAGATGTGTTATCACAACTGATTAAAAGAGTCATACATGAGATATCTGAAACCAGACTAAAACTAAGCATCTTAGATCTTTTATATAAGAAATAGCTGATGTGTGTTTATAAGAGCAGTATTAAAAAATACACGGAGAAATCAGAGAGATCAAAAGAGAAGAAACATAAAAATGGAAGGAGATAAGGAAGGAAGAGGAAACATTAGAAGATAATTAGAGGTACTGGAGTAGAAGAGAAAAAGAAAGAAAAAAGATGAGGAGTAAAGGAGAGATATGAGGAGAAAAGTAGGAAAAACAACTTCTCTAAAACTGCAATTTTTAATAAACCATACATACATATTTTTAAATTCAGTTTCAATACATAAAACAATTTGACGCAGTCACTTATATTGGGAAACAGCTCATTCACATGTGGGAAGAAACGAGAGAGAAGAAGAGCAAGAAAAAGAAGAAAGAAAAGGGGAAAAGGAGAGAAGACAGGTGACTAAAAAAGGAAATTATATAAGCTTACTTCTTGTTTATTTCATACAAACATAAAATGATGGGACATTATAACTGGTTATTTTGTTTGTAATTGCATGCACAGTTCTTTGGATTATAAATGCACATTTTTAGTTGCAGTCTAAGATATATAATCTAATAAGAATACCTGCTAACTTTATTTATAATAAGATATCTCATGTGGAACTTGCTGATCAATTTAATGCTAAATGAATATCTATGTCTAGTGGTTTATATTCTATCACTTAGAAAAGCAATAAAATGAAATATTAAACAAAACAATACCTCCTAAACCAATATCCAAGTCACAGTAAAATGATAACCAAGTAAGAAATGTTACCTGCAGTGTATAAAATATATTATACTGTGCATTAAGTGCTTTAGTCTACTCAGAAACTTCATCAGAACAAGTTCAAATAAATTATTTATACATTTTATAACAATGGGTACAACCCTGTTGGTACATCTCCACAATAGTGCTTTTTGTATCATTTTCTTCTAGAGAACAGGCTATAACATAATACTTTTAATAACAGTCTTCATAAAAAAATCATAATATACCATGTTTGAATGTCTTAAATAGAAAACAGTGTAAGAAACTTCTCTGTGTGGAAGATTTTCAGTCCATATATTTCTAGTTAATCACTGTATATTAATCAGATCAGACAATAGTAGTAGAAGTAGCGAACGTAAACTCGTCAAGTCAAAAAGTAATAATAGAAAATATATAATTCTACAGCATTACTAAGTATTTGAAAGTAATCCAAGCAAGGCAGGCAGTCTGTTTCCAGTCGAAAATCCTTTATTAAGTACACAGACATGCGATCCAAGTAAAACAAATAGAGTAATAATTTCCTCACAAGCTTTCTAAATATATATATACTTTTTATCAGGCATGGGAGTATATTTATTGTGCTGTAAAACAAAATGTTATTGGTACACATGTTAAATTCACATCCCTTCCCCCATCAGTGTGACATTCGATGTGGTCTTGCCCTACCTAGTAGCTGTCATAATAATATATAGCCCTAATGTACTTTAATGGTACATCTTATTTAACCAAATTAGTAAGTAGATTATTAAGTCTGTGATTTTATACAAGGCAATATACTACATGGCTGGAAATATATCAACCTTAGTTCATTTTGCGATCAAAAATGATATATAAATATATACATATACATTTTGCATGTAAAAATCAGTGTCTATTTTCATAACCTATTGTTAACAAAGATCGCTTTCGTCTTTCTAGACGTCTTCAGGTCTGTGTACAAGAACCCTAAAAATCTATATAATTGTATAATTAGTTAGTATTGTTATTACCATCAATTTGAATAAAGTGGAAAAAAGAGAACCAGAAAAAAATAAAAATAAAAAAAAAAATATATATGTATGATGATGGAAACAAAATATACACTTAAATTTCAAATAATTTAAAATGGTATTTAAAACCAATTTGTAGAAAAAAAATAAGATAAAATACAATTAGTCATGTAAACAATATGGCAATTTTCTAAATTCCAGTGCACTTTTAATTGAACAGTAGTAGTTTTCAGGCAGTCCTGATATCCTGTTCTGTCTGTCCCGATATGTGCATTTAAGTCACCCATTATCAACACCAATTCATGTTGTCCTGCTTTATGTAGTAGGTCCTGCAACTGCTGTCTGAATGCACTCTTTTCCTCACTATGACAACCCTGCTGTGGGGCATAGGCTGAGATTATGAATACTGTCCTATCTGGAGTCTGTTTGCCATGAGTCTGTCATTAATTCTGATGATATCCCTCACTGACTTCTGAAGCCTCTGTCTCACCACAATTCCTACACCATTTCTAGTCTGTCCACCACCTGAGTAGTAGAGTCTGGATCCCAAGCCAAGTGGCTTTGTTGCACTGCCCTTCCATCTCATCTCTTGGATACATAGGATGTCCAGCCTCCTCCGTATCATCATGTCATCCACTTCTAAGCTGCGTCCTGTCAGTGAACCTACATTAAGCATAGCAATTCTCAGTTCATGTTTGGCAGGTTGGTTGGTTTTATGTCCAGCTTTCACTCAACAGAGCTATCCCAGGTAACCCAGGCTGGGCAATTAGACACTGGCCAGCCAGTAGCCTATTGACCCAGGGCTGCTGGGCTTTTTATGGCAGGCACACACTGGCCAATACGGGCACATATACACCTCCCACCATTAGCATGGGTCCCTGGTGTGGGTTAGAGAGTAGGCTGGGTCCTCAAGCCAGTTATCACCAGTAACTACCCATGCCCACAAATCACCTAGAGCCATATTTTATACTGTCGAGTGGCTAGCCCTGCCACGGCGCACAGTTTGTGATCCGTGTTCTCCTATCTTGAGGATACTGTGCACCACAATAAATGCCCAAAGCAGTTGGTCTTTTTACAACTCTTCCCCCCATTGGGCACCATGTAGAGTCTGTGCTGCTGCCCACAGCTCCATTCATTGGTGAGTTTGAGATATCAACACTCAGCATGTTTTTCAGACATGGGAGAAACCCCACAGAGACACAGAGAGAACATGCAAACTCCAAACAGGCATTAGTCAGAGGCCAGGATCGAACCTTGTACCTTGTGCATTGGAGGCGAAGACCTTAACCACTAAGCCATCTGGTCTCTAGTTTCTATCACCTTTCCCCAATAAGGGGGGTATATTTTTCAACTCATCCTTGAAGTTCCTCCTCTACAACCTCTCTTACTAGATTTACAGGGTAACCCCTCTGGGGGGAATAAAATCCTGAATTCTAAAACTTTCACTCAAGAAATCCTCATATAGAGAGGCCATCATGGCCACTCTTGCTAATTTTCCCTTGATTATATTTCTCTTTTGGTGGTGTTAATACTCACTGTTATAGTGCAAGTAAGAATTAAAGAAGTTTTACTTCCTATGTAATTTAGATATACAGCTGCCATTAATTAAATCCTTTTGGATATTCACATACAAATAACTAATTTCCTGCACTCCATAATCGAAGGTAAATTTTAAGAAATCTGTAGCCACAGCATTAAGGTATTCAACAAAATCATCACATTTCTATGCAGAATTATTCCATAAAAGAAAAAATGTCATCCAGAAATCACACATATGATGTAAAAAATTCATGTATCTAGACATGAACATATATTCACATTCATAATTACATAGAACTATGTTGGCATATATAGGAGCTCATGTCACACCATTCAATGGCTTATAAAGTTCACCCTCAAAATAAAGAAGATTATTGGTTAAAACTAATTCCATATACTTCATAAGTATTTTTAAATCACTACCCTTCAAGAATTCACTTTCAAGTAACACATTTTTAAACCATTGCAACCCTATGTCATGGGGAATAAAGAATAAATCAAAAAATTTGATAGTGACTGAAAGTGATAAAACCTGATATATGTCATGGATCATTTTCATAACAAAATCCCATGAATCAATGAGAATATGCTCATAAGTGTATATAAATGGGTTAAGCTTCCAATAAATATACACACCAAGGGGATATGTTTTTGAACCAGCAGCTGCAACGATGGGTCTTGAGGGGTTATGAACATCTTTATGAATTTTTGGTATTCAAAAGATTGATGGAAAGTAAGTCTATCTACTGTAAAAAATCAAACAAGTTCTTATTTTATTTATTTTATTTTACATTTGTTAACTGGGAAGATCCAACTGGACCAGGTCTATTTACAGCAGAGGCCCAGGGAGAAAAGCTTCAGCATTTAGTTTAACAAAACAATACTACATATATAGTTTAACAAAACGATACAACATATATAGTAAACAATATAATGATACAACATATTAGGGAAACAAAATAATCAATAAAAAGAAACAGTAAAAAGATGGTAATAACAGTTATACAGTGCTGGACAGTTCACATGAGAAGAAATGTGTTCAGTATTTCAACAGCCAACAGTTTGACATTCATAATTCAATTAACATGCAGGTGAATACTGTTGTGGCTTAGGAGAGGAGCAGATGCCCTGCTCACCTGGAGCCATATTTTATACTGTCAAGTGGCTAGCCCTGCCATGGCGCACAGTTTGTGATCCATGTTCTCCTATCTTGAGGATACTGTGCACCACAATAAATGCCCAAAGCGGTTGGTCTTTTTACAACTCTTCCCCCCATTGGGCACCATGTAGAGTCTGTGCTGCTGCCCACAGCTCCATTCATTGGTGAGTTTGAGATATCAACACTCAGCATGTTTTTCAGACATGGGAGAAACCCCACAGAGACACAGAGAGAACATGCAAACTCCAAACAGGCATTAGTCGGAGACCAGGATCGAACCTTGTACCTTGTGCATTGGAGGCGAAGACCTTAACCACTAAGCCATCTGGTCTCTAGTTTCTATCACCTTTCCCCAATAAGGGGGGTATATTTTTCAACTCATCCTTGAAGTTCCTCCTCTACAACCTCTCTTACTAGATTTACAGGGTAACCCCTCTGGGGGGAAAAAAATCCTGAATTCTAAAACTTTCACTCAAGAAATCCTCATATAGAGAGGCCATCATGGCCACTCTTGCTAATTTCCCTTGATTATATTTCTCTTTTGGTGGTGTTAATACTCACTGTTATAGTGCAAGTAAGAATTAAAGAAGTTTTACTTCCTATGTAATTTAGATATACAGCTGCCATTAATTAAATCCTTTTGGATATTCACATACAAATAACTAATTTCCTGCACTCCATAATCGAAGGTAAATTTTAAGAAATCTGTAGCCACAGCATTAAGGTATTCAACAAAATCATCACATTTCTATGCAGAATTATTCCATAAAAGAAAAAATGTCATCCAGAAATCACACATATGATGTAAAAAATTCATGTATCTAGACATGAACATATATTCACATTCATAATTACATAGAACTATGTTGGCATATATAGGAGCTCATGTCACACCATTCAATGGCTTATAAAGTTCACCCTCAAAATAAAGAAGATTATTGGTTAAAACTAATTCCATATACTTCATAAGTATTTTTAAATCACTACCCTTCAAGAATTCACTTTCAAGTAACACATTTTTAAACCATTGCAACCCTATGTCATGGGGAATAAAGAATAAATCAAAAAATTTGATAGTGACTGAAAGTGATAAAACCTGATATATGTCATGGATCATTTTCATAACAAAATCCCATGAATCAATGAGAATATGCTCATAAGTGTATATAAATGGGTTAAGCTTCCAATAAATATACACACCAAGGGGATATGTTTTTGAACCAGCAGCTGCAACGATGGGTCTTGAGGGGTTATGAACATCTTTATGAATTTTTGGTATTCAAAAGATTGATGGAAAGTAAGTCTATCTACTGTAAAAAATCAAACAAGTTCTTATTTTATTTATTTTATTTTACATTTGTTAACTGGGAAGATCCAACTGGACCAGGTCTATTTACAGCAGAGGCCCAGGGAGAAAAGCTTCAGCATTTAGTTTAACAAAACAATACTACATATATAGTTTAACAAAATGATACAACATATATAGTAAACAATATAATGATACAACATATTAGGGAAACAAAATAATCAATAAAAAGAAACAGTAAAAAGATGGTAATAACAGTTATACAGTGCTGAACAGTTCACATGAGAAGAAATGTGTTCAGTATTTCAACAGCCAACAGTTTGACATTCATAATTCAATTAACATGCAGGTAAATACTGTTGTGGCTTAGGAGAGGAGCAGATGCCCTGCAGGTGTAGCAGTATAAGTAAGTTTTTACATAAAATTATCATATAAAATTAAATCTATTTTTCTATATGCAACAGCTTTGAAAAAAATGTATTCTATATTGTTTTAACTTTTTAATACTCTTTTTACTTTTTTAATTTTCTCATTTTGCATTTAATTAAATTACTAGTATTAGAATTGTGGCTAATATGGAATATTTGATAAGGAACTGATGCATTGCTGTATTTGAAATGTATTTGTTAATGTGTTTAATTTTTTAATTTATTGTATTTTACTTAGCATTATACATATATTTAATATATTCAAACATGGTATATTATGATTTTTTTAAAGAGTGTTCTTAATGCTGTTATTTCATAAGTAGGTCTCTAGAAGGAAATGATGTAAAATATTATTGTGGAGATATACCAACAGGATTGCACCCATTGTTATAATTTATTTGAACCTGTTCTAATGAAGTCTCTGAGTAGACAAAAATGTTTAATGCAAAATAAAATATATTTCATAGACTGCAGGTAGCATTTTTCATTTGGTTATCCCTTTACAGCAACTTGGATAGAGTTTTAGGAGGTAGCATTTTGTTTACTGCTTTTCATTACCTCCAGGTTTGACCACAGGATTTTTTTTTTGATAAAATGTAATATTAATCAAAACCTAATAGATTCAATGAACATGAAGCTTAGCCACAAAGGAAGGAGCTGGAAACCAAGGTATTATGAGTGCTTTTGTTTGCTTTAATAAACAATGAACTTCTTCAGAAAACAAATTCCTTAAATCAAACCACCCAATTTTATACAAAAATCAAATGTACCACATGACATTGTAAACCAATAAAATAAATAAATAAATGAATAAAAAATCACACTACAATCCTTTTAAAGGAATAACTATTAAAAAAACATAAAATATTGAAACCATATGTGCATATAAAAAAGTAAAAAGAACATAAAATACTATTTCTGTAACTTATATACCTTATGTATATTTTATAAAATAAAATGCACCAAGTTAACACACAAACATATGTTTATTCAAACCAAAAATAAAAATAAAACCGGTTAGCACTTTCACAATTACACTAGTTGCTTCATCAGACTAGTGTAGTTGTGGCCGCTTAACCGGTTTTATTGATTTACAGTTTGAATAAACGTATGTGAGTTAACTTGGTGCATTTTTTTATATTACGTATAGGTCTCATGCACCTTGTTTTTACCCTGAGTCGATCACATTCTTTTTGTTTTCCTTATGTATATTTTGTCTGCATATAAATAAAACAATTTAACACAGGGAAGATGTTATACTCTCTGCATCTGTAAAAACACTTAATGTTGATGGTCTCATTAAGACTTGGGAACTGATCAGCATACAGAAAAATCTGCAACTTATGTTCCCTACATTCCAGAAAAATCTTCAAATCTCAACAAAAAACATTTGAAGTCACTGCATCAAGTACAAAAAACAAAAACTTTGTAAAATTGTCACAAATTATAGCATGTAGTGCCAAAGTGGTTGCCACATCCTAGTTTTTTTATAGCCAGAACATATTCATATACTCTTCTACAGAAGGTCCTAATGGTCTTACCTATTAAAAAAATTACAAAAATTGCACAGTGCAACATAAACCACAAAAATGGTATCACAACTATAAAAGTCTTTAACAGACAAATTATACATAAGGTATATAAGTTACAGATATAGTATTTCATGTTCTTTTTTAAGTTTTTTATATGCACATATGCTTTTAATACTTTATTATGTTTTGTTGGTAGTTATTTCTTTAATAGGATTGTAGTGTTATTATTTATTTATTTATTTATTTATTCATTTTATTGGTTTACACTGTCATGTGGCACACTTGATTTTTGTATAAAATTGGGTGGTTTGATTTATGGTATTTGTTTTCTGAAGAAGTTCATTGTTTATTAAATCAAACGAAAGTGCTCATAATGCCTTGTTGTCTACCTCCTTCATTTGAGGCTAAGCTTCACATTCATTTAGTTTATTTCATTTTCTGGCTGTAGGTGGTTCTAGTTCATTAATCAAAACCTATAAACAAAAATGGAAAGAATAAAAGAATAATGTCATCAGATGGTAAGAAAAATATTAGAGTCAAAAGAAGATACCACTAAGATCTGATTATTTTGTACATAAAGTCAAATCCAATGTATTAGGCTTGTTGACAAGTGAGGGATAGTCTAGTTAATTTTCCATATTACTAGAGTAGGAATTTTGCTAATTACATGTTTATAGAAAATGAAATGTGTTTTTAATACTGACTTTCTTACAAAAACGTTATATCTGAAATCATACAATTTGATATTCAAGAAAATTTATCTCAATGTTTACTTACATATATTAGTACA